>NC_043704.1:115972475-115988763 GCF_006229205.1 Suricata suricatta
AGGAACCTCCACATTGTTTTCCAGAGCGGCTGCACCAGTTTACATTCCCACCAACAGTGTAGGAGGGTGCCCGTCTCTCCACGCCCTCGCCAGCATCTATAGTCTCTTGCTTTGTTCATTTTAGCCACTCTGACTGGCGTGAGGTTATACCCTGTATATTCTTAATTTTCCAGCTCATTAACATTTTTTTCAAAACTATTTTCAACAGTAGTATTTTGTTGGTTTGGCCAATGAATTATTGTTAGATTTTTGTATGCCTACACTCACTCATACTCACACACACACACACACACCTTTTTGTTTCATATTGAAACATTTTTGAATGAAGCACAATATAATTTTCTTTATTTTAAAAGAACTGTTGATACTAAATATTCCTAGATTCTGCTATAACATTTATTTCCTTAACTGTACATTAGTCTGCTGTTGTTGGGAATGTTTCTTGATGTTATATAATTAACATCATACATTTGAGAATATGTGAGTCAGCCATACTATACACATGCATTTATGTTGAAGAACTATTAGTGTTCTTCTATTTTGAAGCTACTTTAGCTTACAGTATATCTTAGTTTATATTTAAATAATGGAATTATAGTAAAACTATATACTTATTGAGGAACACATAAACAAATATTATAAGTGTGACAAATCCCCATAAACCCATGATAAATGTTCTTAAATCTGTTGCTTAGGAGAAGAAGTTAATTTTTGATATGAATTTGAAGATCAACTCTTCACTTAGCCACTAGATTTAAAAAATAACTTGTACTCTCTAGGAAAAACAAAGTGAGACAGAAAAATAGTGTTGCTCAGACAATCCTATTACTTTGTGCACAATAATCAATATTTAACTTAAAATAACAATAAACTTTAAGAAGTAAGAAACAATACACAATGTGGGAAAAATTAGTACAAATTAATTCCTCAAATAACCTAGATATTAGAACTAGGATAAAAGGACTTTAATCATTATGCATGTGTGATCAAAGATTCATAGGAAAGATGGTGAGAATGAGAGAAAAGGCAGGAAATCTCAACAATAAAATTAGAATACTGTAAAGCAATATATTCTTGAATAGAAAAATACTTTCTGAAATTTAAAATACAAACTACAAAGTAAATACTAGTGTAAAAGAATGAATCCTTGAATTGAAATCTACCTATTGAAATGACCAAAATGAAGCACAACAGAAGAAAAAAATGATGACATGAGATAATATCCAGTAAATTAACAAAGCTGTTTGGAGTCTTAGAAGGAAAGGATGAAGGATTGGGTAGAAAAAATAAATAGTGGAGGAATTTTTTCTAAAATTAATTAAAATGATCAATTCATAAATACAAGTAGCTCAGAAAACCAAACCTAAGCACATGAAAGTTCAATGGCTAAGTATATTGAGAAAATACTAAAATCAGTCAATAAAAAACCATTACACACATGTAATAATGACATTGCTGAATTCACATCCACAATAAATACAAAAAAAGAAGACAATAGGATTACATTTTTAAAGTACACATAAAAGTATTACCAGGATTCTATGTCCAGTTAAAATACTCCAAATTATATTTTCTGATCAATTAAAGATAAAGATTTGTGCCAGCAAATTAACTAGCACTGTAAGAAATGCCAAATGAAATTCATTAGGATTACACCACTTGAAAGTTTCCATTTATAGGAAATATTGAAATGGTAAATAAGTGATGAGAAATATAAATTAAAGATTATAATGTATTCCTCACAGTAAAAACTCAAAAAAGGGATACAGAGAGAATATATCAAGAAGTACGGTTGGGATGCCTGGGTGGCTCAAATGGTTAAGCATTCAACTTCAACTTGGGTCATGATCTCATAATTCATGGGTTTAAGCCCCACATCAGGCTCTGTGCTGACAGCTCAGAGCCTAGAGACTCCTTCAGATTCTGTGTCTCCCTCTCTTTCTGCCCTTCCCCCATTTATACTCTGTCTCTGTCTCTCAAAAATAAACATTAAAAAAAATTAAAAAAAGAAATACATTTGAATATCATATAATGATATTTTAGTCTCAGAGAAGGCAGGAATGCTGAATCAAAAGAACAAAAAAGAAGGAAAATACTTACAAAAATGGCAAGATGATAGTCATAAACAGAACTATATGTACATTTACATTAAAAGTAAACAGATTTAAACGCATCAAATAAAAGGCAAACATTGCCACAATTAATTGAAGGTTATTTATGAGATTAGCTTTATATGTAAATGCCAATAAACATATAAGAAAGCTGACATAAGTCAAGGGACAGAGAACTATTATATAATGACAAACTGTCAATTCATCATAGAGGAAATTTTTAATAGTAGAACTTAAACACATGAAGCAAAACTGATCAAAATTTAGGGAGAAGTATGCAAATCTGTAATGACAATTGGAGATTTTAACATCCTTTCTCACTACTTAGTAAAACAACTCAACTTAATTGACATTTTAAAATAATCCAGGGGCACCTGGGTGGCTCAGTCGGTTAAGTGTCAGACTTTGGCTCTGTTATGCCCAAGTTTCCAATATCACCCAAAATGAACCAGAGACTACCAGGGAGACTGAGTCACACATGCAAAAACAAAGGGCTTTATTACGGGCTTAAGCTTAGGCTCACAGACTCCACCAACCTGCTGGCCACGTGGAAGAGCCCTGGACGTGGTGGCATAGGGGCTTTTTTAGGAAGGGGGCATTACAAGAAATGAGGACACAGGTACAGTGATCCATTCCCTACCCCCTATCAATACTGGCAGTAATGGGAGCCAATCACAACATTTAGAGTATTGACCAATCAGAGTGGGCCCAGGACCCTCATGTAGGGCGTGACTAAGACCCTCACATAGGGCGGGGTGTGACTAGCCTCCATCTTTAGGCCCACCCCTAGAAAGGTCAAAGGTGTTAGCTGGCCTCTCCTGATTGGGTGCCACAAGAGTTGTCCCTCCTTCCCTGGGCAATGTGTGCCCTTCCACTGGCCAATGATACGGAGAAGCTGGCACCTTGGCCTTTAAGTACAGGGGAAGCCTGAGTCAGACCTCCATTCTTACAGCTCAGGTCATGATTTCATAATTCATGGGTTCAAGTTTCATGTCAGGCTCTGTGCTGACAGCTCAGAGCCTGGAGCCTGATTCAGATTTGCACCCCCGTTCTGTTCCTCCCTTGTTTGTGCTCTCTCTCACTCTCTCTCTCTCAAACAAAAATAAACATTAAAACATTTAAAACACTCATGCCAACAATGGCAGAAATCACATTCTTTTTGGGTGGACATGGGTGGAAATTATGCTGGAACAGAAGAAAAATCTCAATAAATTTCAAAGACTTTATAGAATATGTTGATGGCAGAGTTGAATTAATAACCTGCAACAAAAAGTTATCTAGATAATTCTCAAGTACTTGAAAATTAAGTAAGATATTTTATTTTATTATTATTATTATTTTTTAAGAAATCTCCACACCCAATGTGGGGCTTGAACTCATGACCCTGAAATCAAGCATCTAAGTAAAGGCATTTAAAAACCTATTAGTCAAAGGAACAGTAGGTTTTAAGATATCTTGATCTCAGGGTTAATAAAGGAATACATAGTAGCCAAAAGCATATGTATAAGTGCTCACCTATACAGAACTGAATAATAAGAGTTGATAAACAAGAAGCCAACTCTCCTTTTTTCTTCTTGGTTCATGGTAGTGTCAGATAAACAAGCTCAGGGTGGTTTAACTTTGCCAATATACACCCAAGCATGTCTTCAGGCTTGGGCATATTAAAAAAATTTTTTTTTAATGTTTATTATTTTGGAGAGAGAGTGCCATAGAGGTAGACACAGAATCTGAAGCAGGCTCTAGGCTGTGAGCTGTCCGCACAGAGCCCAATGCAAGGCTCAAACCCATGAATTGTGAGATCATTACCTGAATTGAAGTCATATGCTTAATGACTGAACCACCCAGGCACCCCAAGCCTTTGGCATATTTTAGATTGAAGCATGGCTAAGTGCCTCCATGTGATTCCCAGTTGGGCAGTTAATGATAATAACTTTAATACACTTATAATTACTGGGACTGAAGATTTATCCCAAACTGGTGTAGAGTTAATATTTATTTTTCTTTGTACAATTTGAAACTTAAATATGTAGAGCAGGACTAGGAATGTTCACTCCAAAATTCATCACTCCACAAAAAATTAAATTTCTTTGTAACAGGTCTCATTTTATCCTGATGACAGAATGAACAAAACAAAGTAAATTTAACATTGAAAGACAAACATGGCTCTACTTTTTAAAACAAAGAGGCTCATGTGTTTATTATTCTAACAATTTAAAATTCATACTCTGTATCATGGTTGTTAACTCCCTTTCTCTTTGCTTCATCACCTTCCTTCTGTGCTGGCATCTGGGTCAGAGAGAAGCTAATACCGTCCTTACTACCTTTATCACCAACATACAGGAACACACAAATCAACACACTGGTTCATAATCTAAAATGAGTATAGTTTTACCAAATGCAACTGCAGAACAGTATGATATACAGATTGAATGTGTCAACACTGACATACATTCAATAAGGTATTGAATGTCCACTAATTTAGTTAATACTTAGAGTAGTATAGACTAGACATACTGTACATTATGTTACTTTCAGATTTAATATCTTTGCATAAGTCAGTTGGACTGGAACACAGCACTAGCTGCAATTGTTCCAAAGTATTATTTTCATCACTAATAGTGTATAAATAAATTCATGATATGTAACAACATATTTTATTCCAAGAAATAAAAAGATAAACATTTTAACACACATTCGTTTAATTCTATGAAACAATTTGGTGCTTCTGGTAATTCAGCTCTTTTAAAGAATAATTGCTTAAAAATAACTTCATGGTTGAATTTCTTCTTATCAATGAATTGAATTAAATTAAATTCCAAAAGTGAATTTTAAGATTTTCCTCATAATTCTGTACCTTGTGACTCTCATGTTTCCAAATTAAAATGACTCGTATATTTAAGTCAGTTGCTCATCATTATATATGAATACAATCCTCTCTTTAATATCTATCTGTCTACCTATACACAGGCACACACATACATGAAAAAATATCATACAGATACTCTTTTCCCTAAGTTTTGAAAATTCTGATTATTAGAGCTGGTTTTAAGCTCAATAAAGTTCAATAGCTAAGAGATAGCTATTCGTTGTATTATTTGAGAATATTTGAATCTAGCAAAAAAAAGACTGGATAAAACTCATTAGCTGTTGGTAAGTATAGGAAAAAGTAAATAGAGCATGTATGAATTAACTGTAGAGAGGATGGAAGGACTAAGAGCACGGATTACTCATGAGGTATCAAATGTGCATGAGGTACCAGAAGCACTAAATAACAGGATGCATTAAATATACATGAAACATATGAAGCACTCATTATTCATAAGATCTTAATTCAGCCACCCATTGGTGACACACATTTGGGCCCTGACAATACTAATGCCCAAGAAAGTCACACGAAACCCAAAACTGTTCAGCAAGCTAATTGGCAACGTGTAGCTATTAGCCAGACCACCTTGTCCTGGCGAAGCAAGAGTGTGTCGTTTGCCCTGACCATCTTCCTCTAATGGGGTTTCTTGCTTGAACTTCAGCTATCATTCTAGTGACCACGTCATTACAGGAAATGCAGAACAATAGGACAACTGAATATTTTGTCCCACACCTATAGGTGATACAGTCCTTCCGAGACACTTGCACCCCGTCCTAAATGTGTTACCTTACTCCATTTCTTTCCCCTTGTCTTATGCTATATGTATTAAATGTAATTAACAACCCTTGTGATTTGAGCATTTTTATTTGGTCTGTGAACCTTCATGTTGCATGAATACCGGGAAAGTTTTCTTGTTGGTATACTTGGACTTTACTAGTGCATCAAGGTAATTCCCCACACAGCCAAGGCACCAAGCCCCACAAGTCCAGTAAGTACTATCTTCTTTGTTATTTTGTTGGCAGAAAAATGGAAACAATATTACTTTCAGGTGAATATATACTGCGGGTGTTTTTATTTTCACCTTCACAGAAAATTGACAATTTTCAGATACAAATTTTGGTAGCATAGGTTGACATAGACACATATTTATCTGTAAAATGTAGGTAGCAGTAACTCATACTCAAGGATTAAACCTATACACACACACACACACACACACACACACACACACACACACACACACACACACAAAAACCAGTAATGGATGCAGCTGGTAATTGTAGCCAACTAGTAAATATGTTTGTTGGAGAAGACCTCCCCACTAGGTAGGACTAATTTGTTGAAGTGAGTTAACTATGATTCCTCCTTTTAAAGGATCCCTTGACTCTAAGTAAAATTACGAATGTTTGCTTTGTTAGCTTTGCAACAGAAAGATGTTACTCTGGCACAACAACATTCCAGTCTGTTTGTGATAAATTCTTGCTGAGACATTAGCCGTTTACTGTGACCTTCTTGTGAGGGGTTGGTGTTCTCCTCACCAGGAAGTCAGATGTTTCTAGGTTAAACCAACCAGCCAGCGTTGGTATCAAATCTGTGACTTAACTCCCCGAGCAACATGAAAACACTGGTTATTGTAATTGCCTTTGAAAAGTCCCTATTAAACCAAGATTGAATGCAGGGTCTAATTATCAAGCATGTAACATTAGTGAGATAACTAAAAGGTACATTAAAATGCGCTGTGCCTTCTATTTGCTTTTTTGAAATGCTAGTTTGCAGGTGTGTTTTTCAGCCCTCCTTTGCATGGCAATACTTGCCAAACTCCTTTGTGGTAGTAGCTAAGAGAAGGTTATTTATTTCCACATCTTTTTCTTCAGAACCGTCTTTTGAAATGTAAACATTGCCCATGAGTAATAAAAACTAAAAACAAATGTGAATATAAGAAGATGAAGGTGAATAACAATGGTAATTCAGTGATGATTTTAAGAAATACAATAATATATTTCTTACATTACAAATTTAGGCCAGACTTAGTCCATACCCAACAGGAAAACATGGTTTCCCACCACATTTCACCTTTTTAAAGATTTGAATCTATTTTTAAGTTTGAGTTTGATTTCAACCTTTCCAAATTTATGCATATACATGTATGAATATGCATATATACACATATGTATACTGATGTGTTATATTATTTCATTAAATATATTTGTAATATTAAATGTAAATATAAAACAACCTAAATTATATACTCCTCTATGTTTACAGTAGTTTATATTAAGCATGGGTACTTTACCTTATAATACATAACTATTTATTTACTAATGCAGTGATACATGCTACTATGCTTACAATGATAGTTTGTGAGTCTGTAATGTATCAAAATGCCTATAAATATTTTTTCTCAAAATATTGCATTTTTCTGAAATCTTATTTAATGGACAGATTATTTGAAAAATGGCAAGTTCTATAATATTAATTAACCTGATTTGTCAATAAAAAATGATTTTTTAAACTGTGTTATAGGATCTAAATTTAGGTTTATGCCTATAAAAATGTTCAGTAGTAGAGAAATAACTCTCAATATTTTTAAAAATGTTTATTGATTTTTAAGAGAGACAGAGTGCAAGGTGGGGAGGGGCAGAAAGAGAGAGGGAGACACAGAATCCGAAGCAGGCTCCAGGCTCTGAGCTGTCAGCACAGAGCACAACATGGGGCTCGAACTGATGAACCATGAGATCATGACTTGAGCTGATGTCAGATGCTCAACCGACTTAGCTCCCCAGGTGCCCTCTCATTATATTATTAAAGATCTTATTTTGAATACCTACTCTGTGCCAGGAATTGTATTATATTCTGGATATCCAAGGACAAATACTGAATGTGCCTTGCTCTCAAGTTGCTTATAGACTCGGATGGCTGTATGTAATTTGAAGTGCTGGAAATATTTTCTAAGTAGATGATGGTTTCACAACAGTGTGCATGTACTAAATGTCATTGAATCGTTTCCTTTTAATTGTTGGGTTTCATAGTTTGAATTTCACCTCACATTATTAAAAAAAAAAAAGCTGGGGGGGGCACCTGTGTGGCTCAGTCAGTTAAGCATCCAATTCTCAGTCTCAGCTCAGGTCTTGATCTCAGGGTCATGAGTTCAAGCCCCGTGTTGGGCTCCATTCTGGGCTGGAAGCCTACTTAAAAATATATATATTTTAAAAATTGAAAAAAAATAGCTGATACAGAGAGAAAAATGAAGAGAGACTGCATCATAAGTATCAACTGCTCTGGAGTGACCCTTTGATTTTATTTGAATAGACTTTACATTTAGATGAAGCCATAAGAAGTTGGGCTGCATAATGATTGGACATAGAAATGCACCACTGCTTCACAGGGTGGTAAGTAGTCTGCTTTCAGCAACAAATAGTGGGAAAGCTCAGCTCATAGTATAGGAAATTCATTAGCATAGGTAACCTGAAGTCTATCAGTACAGTATTGCCAGGCTTTATTATTTAATCACAACCCCCAGTATTTTCCTTTTTCTGCTCTGCCAAATTCAGTGTGCTAGAAAGTCCTCTTTCTACCTCTTCAGTCAGCCACCATTCTGTGCATCTCATGCACACACAGCAGCATCACATAGGAGAAAGACGATCTCACCCTCATGGTTCTTTTTAAATAATGGACATTTTTTTCCCTAAAAGTCCCTGAAGACATTTTTTTCACATCTTATTGACCAGAATTGAGTCCCATGTCCATCAACTATTCACTGGAAAGAAGAATGCAATTGCCACCATGGACTTTCAGACAAACTCAGATATATACTCCCTGATATGGGAATAGAGTTATCTTCCATTAAAGGGGAATAAATTGGTATCTGTAAGCAAAGGAGAAGAAGGTAAAGTTACTTTAGAAGACAGTCACCAGAGGCTGCTATACATGATAATATAAAAATGCATAAATATTATATAAAATATAGGAGAATTTAAATAGTAAGTCTCTAGATAAAGGTAGAATTTTGTAATTGATGTATCCATATATACAATATACAGTTTGGGCATGATTATTTAAAAACTAGTCTAAATTCTTGAACACACCATGTAAGAAAAAATCTTTCTTATTGTACTCTAATCCTAATGTTTCAACTTTTTAAAAGTCCATTTCAGTTCAAATTTAGAACTGGGAGGTATAATAAAAAGAGTATAATTATTTGTTGCTAGAAAAACTTGGCTCAATTTCTTTTCTATAGTTTTTTAAAATTATTAACTCTGGGCCAAGTGGTTTACCTCTTTAAGACTCAATTTCCTAATTTATAAAACGAAGATAAATGAGATTGTACTCTCAGAATTATTATTTTTTAATTTTTTTATGTTTTTATTTATTTTTGAGAGACAGAGAGAGACAGTGTGAGCAGGGGAGGGTCAGAGAGAGAGTGAGACACAGAATCTGAAGCAGGCTCCAGGCTCTGAGCTAGCTGTCAGCACAGAGCCTGACGCGGGGCTGGAACCCATGAGCCATGAGATCATGACCTGAGCCCAAGTCAGATGCTTAACCAATTGAGCCACCCAGGCACCCCTCAGAATTATTTTTAAAAATAATAAAATACCTGTGCCTGGCATATAGTATGTTATCTATTTTTAATTTTTTGTAAATAGAATAAAAATATATGGCAAGCCAACCTCTTCATTAGAGTTCCCCTTTTAATAACTTTGTTTTAGTAACTGGCATCAAGTATAGAGGCTAAACCAAATGAGTGTATTATTAATTATAATATATGATGTGAAGATCAGTACTGTTTTATTTTCAACATGAAGACAAATTATAGCAAAGAATACTAGAATCAGGATAAACCCAACGATAACAATTATTGAGATATTTTTTTCATATATAGTAATTTATTTGGTTTCATTTGTCAACTAGTGAAATGTTTGGTTTAAGTGATAGATAAAACAATTTATATACAGGAGTAGAACTCATATAAACCAAGAAAATTAATGCAATGAGTAATTAACTCTAATTATTTCTCTTGTATTTGTAATATAATGAACGTGGTGTAGAAACCAAGGCTAGGTATGGAAGTAAAAAAGGCCTCTACTGGAAGCCCTCCTGGGCGAGGTTCACTGATCAGAACGGAGAGGGACCAGAGAAGTCATTTCCGGTAGTGCGTTTTTATGGTGTTGGCTGGTGGGCAGGGGGGCGTATGACGTATTGATACATTTATGTAAGGTGATTTGTTGGTAGCTGTTTCTTGTTCCGGGTGGGCCAGGACATGTCTGTTGTTCAGGGTGGAAAAAGTTTGATGAATGGTCCCTTGAAGGTCTCCGGGTGGGGGAGTGTTGAGGAAGCGAGTGGCCTCATGTTGTCTGGGCCCCGGAAGGTCACACCCGCCTCCGTGGCAAACAGTATTACAAATTTTGGTAATTAATACCTACCTGGTACTCTAAGTCTTCTATAAGTTTCCTGAGCCATTGGTTTTTATGGTTTCCCTTTGCTTACCAAGGTGTAACTGTAAGTGACCCACACGGAAAAATGGCCACCTTCTTTCTCCACTAATCTTCATGCCTTCGTGTACTAGGACCAAATTTATCTTATATGTTATTTATAAGATTTTTATCAAAACAATGTTCACTCTGTGAAGGGTGTCCTTGAGAGAAGATGTAACATGATAGACAGGGAACCATATTCTAAAGGGAAAAGGATACTTTTGCAATTTTGAAAATTCAACTTCATAAATAACACCTGGAGGTGGTTAGCTCCTTTTCATAATAGGTTGTTTTTGGTTCTCAAAGGAAATTATCCACTTCAATGACTTAAATACTGTTTCTGAAATATTTGTGAACAGTTTGGTGGTTTACATTGAATATGGGGCAGTCAAAACAGTGTTCCCACAGGCATACAGAGAGCATTTTCAGTCTTGGTAGAGGAAAACAAAAATTAAAAGGGCTTTTAGTAATGGGAAATAGGCTAAAACCTTTTGCAAAGGATGTAATTGGTGTGGGGAAGGTCTGGCTTTCCCACACATCCTTAAACTTGTTTTTCAAGTGTATTCTTTATTTTCTAGGCTCTTGGGAAACAGGTAAATTAGCACTTCTAGAATCAAAGATTAATTACAGTTGAGAAGAAGACCTAACTCAATGGGAGAGTCTGCCTCTCTCCAGAGAGTCCTGTAAAGAATCAGACAAGTACAGGACAGCTGTACTCCTCTCTGTTGATTTACAGAAATTTAATTGTATTTTATATATAATTTGTCTGTGATTAAATTTCAAGGACCTATCAATTTACCTATTTATCTATCCATCTATCTATTTATTTTTCTTCTTACCCACATATTTATTTTAAGAACAATACTTATCATAGCCTGGGCCTTACTGCCAACTGATGAATAAAATACAACATTTCAATGATAGTCTCTTATTACTGAACCATATTATATAGAAAACTGTAAAAATTATTACAGCTATCAGAGTGATGAAAATTTTGTGCATAGTAAAAACAAAAGCATGTATTCTTAAAGTGTAATAGTTTATTATCCATCATAATCTCAATTTTATTTTCTTTTACTTGAATAAAAGATAAAAAATATATATCTCATTCAGGAAAAGTGAAAAGCTGGACATTTGTGAGTTAGGTTTAATTTCAAAGGCTTGTAAAGTTTCTGTGTAATTTTCAAAATTTTAAATTCTACCCTTTTCTATTGGTTTTCGTTACGTCTGTATGTGGAAGTTTGGTTGTCATTACTCTTGTTTTCCCTAGTTCCATGTGACTCTTGACAACCATTTATGTCTCAGTGACATTTATCTATGAAGAATTTATACTTCTTCTTCATCCCCAAATTTTCATGCTAAGTGAGCAGGAGAGAGAGAGACCATCTTTGGTTATCATATCTTGTGTTCAATGTTTTAAGTAGTTCTTTTTCCTAACCACTAAATGAATAACCACAATATTTTCAAATTACATACTGGCTAGATATAAAATTAATTTTATAACTTTTAAATGTACTAAATTTTGTAAACTTAATAAAGCAAAGCAGACCCTAACTGTGAACATAAAATCAAAACTGGTTGGATACTGAATTAAATTACCATTGACATTCTGTCTATAAGACAGACATATTTCTAATCTGAATTGGATTCCATATCATGGGTCTATTGTGTTGGTCCTATTTGTAATCATAAAACATTTTTACCTATTGTGTAATCACAAAATTATATCATTTCACAAGTATAAAAATATAGCTATTAGGAAGAAAAAGAACAAAGAACACATGGTATAAATAGAAAATAAAGTAGGAAGATAGCAGTTTATACAAAACCTATCCATATTTAAATTCATGTACATGATCTAGAACAATCCCTTTAACAGGGTTTATGTTATGGTTATGCAAATTTTTAACTTAAATTTTCTTTATTTGTGAATATTCTAGGAATAACTGGAAAACTAAATTGGCATTTAAAATATAAATGAATGGGATTTGCCTAAGAAATTAGGGAGCTAAATGTAATTCTAATAATCACTACTAAAGAGGATGATCTGAAATGACTTAATCCTTTGAAATTAGAAATTACACTATAGTGTTTACCAGTTATGCTTTACTATATTTTTATTCTAGCTAGTTTTATAAATCATTAGTTATAAATGTTCATTCACTCACATTCATTTTTCCACTTAAACATTTTTTGGGCACATTTTACATGTCAAACATTATATAAATGCTATTGAAAAGACTAAATTACACACACTCAACCATGTATGTGTATGTATATATTATACACACACAGACCGCACATACATACATACTCAGAGTTTAAGGGAGATCAGGGAGGGATAGAAGGGAATGCAATGGTCATGTTGCAATTTGGACCAAGTAGGCCTTAGTGTGAAGGTAACATCTGAGCAGACTTGGAAAGGTATGGAAATTGGTAAGGCAAATGTCTGTATGGTGAGCATTCCAGTGTAGGAAAATGTCCTAAGCTAGGAATGTACCTGGCCTGATCAAGTAGCAGCAAGGAGAGCCTTGTGGATTGAACAGAAAGAGAAGCAAAGGAAGTTTGGCTTTTATTCTTAATGCAATGAGGAAGTACTGTAGAGTTTTGAATAGAGGAAAGGCATGATTTGACATATATGTTTAAGAGTACAGCTGAACAAGGATGGAAACAGAGACTAGCTAAGAGGGTATCACAGTGGTCCAGGACACAGATGACAGTGACTCAGATCAGAATCATGGTAGTGATGATGGAGAAAATTGGGCAGCCCCTGGATATAATATAATTTGAGGGTACAGCCAACAGGATTTCCTGATGAACTGGTTGTGGGGTATGAGAAGATCAAATATGTCTCCAAAGTGTTTCATCTGAGCAAATAAAAGATGGAATTTCCCATCAAATGGTGTGTGAAAGGCTATGCTTACAGCAGTGTGGGAGGTGGGGAGATCAGGAGGTTAGCTTTGGACAAGCTGAGTTTTGATATTTGTTGGGGATTTGGATAGAAATACCAAGTAGAGAATTGGATGTTCAGGTTTAAAGTTTGAGAGAAATTTGTTTGATGAAAATATAAATTCTGTAGCATAGAGGTTATAGTGATATTTAAAGCCAGGAACATGGGAGGAGATCACCAAGTGAGTGAGTATAGACAGAGAAGATGGCTAGGGACTGAGCCTAGAGCATACCCACTTTGAGAACAAATATAAATATTAATACTATATAAAATCATTCTCCAAATTATTTTTAATTGTGCTCAAAATATATAATTCAGTAGCAAGTATGTTTAAGGAATTATAGGTGCAATTTTATCATGTGTATTCTTGATGTCCAGATCAAATTTAGTGATGGCTTTTGGCATAAATCAAATTAAAAACACAATTTCTCCATTCTACTTCCTGCTTCTTTCTTCTTTTGCTTTTTAAATTTTCTTACTGTTTTTTGCTGAGTACATTTTGTGTAGTAGTTCTTCTTTAGTAATTTTTTAATTTTTATTTTTTTAATATTTTATGTTTTGAGAGGCAGAGTGAGACAGAGTAGGAACTGGGGAGGGGCAGAGAGAGGGAGACACAGGATCCAAAATCCAAAGTAGGCTCCAGGCTCTGAGCTGTCAGCACAGAGCCCAATGTGGAACTCAAACCCATGAATGCAAGATCATGACCTGAGCCAAATTTGGACACTCAACCAAATGATCCAACCAGGCACCTAAGTAATATTTTTAAAAGAAAATGAGGTTATTGCCAGCCTATGTTTTATTGGAAAACAAACTGAAAATATGAAATCAAAGATGCATTATTATGTTTAGTAAGAAAACAGAATAAATGCATTTGACTCAAGTCAATTCTGTGTTGACTGGTGCATTTAGTGTTCAAGTTACTTGCTGAAATTCTCTTAATTGTCAGCTTCTAAAAATTTTGGGTGGCTCCAACATAAAAGGGTAAAAAGATTCGTTAACATCATCAGATACACAATCTGCTTGCTGTTGTTTCTTCCTAGATAATATATGTGGCATTTTTTATTATATTATACATGCTTTTCAAATCCTAATTGGAAACTTTGTTTTTAATTTTTCTTTATAGGAGAGTATTATGATTATTTATGTGTGATTAGCCTTTTACCCATAAAAACTGTAATCTCACCCAAACTTCTGTTAAAAAAGATTCATACCATGTTAAATTCAGATTTGTTTTGTAACATTTCAGTTCAATGTGTTCAACATGAATTGTGAAGTTGATATATGGCAATATTTATTTAATCGTTTCCAGTATTCCTCTATCTCTCATGATTACATCCATTTTTCTTATTCATAAACATACATTCAAATGTATAAATGCATACTTCTTCCCAGTCACATCCCCTCCCTCTACAGAGGTCCCTTGCTTTTCCCTTTTTTTCAGTCCCTTGCTTTCCCTTTTTTTTTCTGTGGGATTTTTTTTGTTTGTTTCCTTGTTTTGTATACAAATGAACGTTTTGTTAAACACTGTCTTTACTCTTGTTTTAAAATTTGTACTAGTGTTATGTAAATGAACAACAGGATATGCCCATATTTTGGGTATCTGTTCATAATCCTATTCTGTAACTTATTTTCCACATAATCTTAGTTCGGTTTCTTAGAGCAGTATTTTTTCTCCCTGTGCTAATTAGTAAAATCCCAGCATTCCGCCTTGAAAAACTTTAGGTTCTGCTAACCATTCACTAAAAATGTCATTGCACTGTGGAGAGGAACTATTGCCTTCTCCTCTTCAGCTACAAAATTATAAATAGTCGTTAGTATCATAAATCTGTCTTTATAATGCTGATATGAAGCAGTCTTACAAACTATGACCTATAAAGGGAACCCATCATTTTTAAGACCTTTCTATTCTAACCAGTCTTTTTATTTAAATATAATATTAATAATAATATTCAGGATCCAATTAGAAAATACAGGAAGGTTTAGGGGCACCTGGGTGGCTCAGGCTTGAAAAAAAAATTCATCAGGGATGTAAAGCCCTCTTGTTCCATCAGCAATGGGATTCTTTTGCCACTTTGGGAACTAGAAGGGGAGAAATGGAGAGAAAAACTGGGGAGGCAGCTGTAGCCTAAGAGGGCCAGGAAGTATGACTTTTGATAGTGGAGTTCCATCACTATCAACCTGTGACTTCGAAAGAAAAATAGCTGTGGAATTAAATACACTAATATTGCTGTCCTCTCATCTGCCTATTCTCTGCCAGTGCTTCTAAATTTTTGAACTTAATACAAGTCAGGGAATAAAGTAGCCTATGGATTGTTGCCTGTATTGTCTGGGCTCCTGGAGAGGAGGAGGGTAGAAGGTATACCCAGATGGCACAGGGAGAGTCTCTGAGAAAATAGATAGTATTATTTATTCAAAGATGTAAATATTTGTGAAGTTTCTATTTTATTTTTTATTTATTTTTTTTCTTTCTCTTTTGTTAAACTTTTTTTTTGAAATTTTATTTTATTTTATTTTTTTTTACTTTATAAAGTTTCATTTTTTTAACATATGCAATTATTTTCCAACATTTACAATACAGTAGTTACAATGACACTCCAAACAGAAAAGCAAAGTAAAAAATCAAAACACCAACTTCTGTTTCATGTAATTAGACTTATACAGAAATTAGAAGGTTAAGTAACAACTAGTTAATCACCTAATTTCACAGCTATCTGAAGTGGCAATCGTTATGTAGCAGCTTATCTATGATACATTCAAGATACATAATACAATTTATTACTTGTTCATAAGCTACAACACAGCCCGCTTAATACCTTTCCTTAAATTCCACCTCTATACTACAATATGTTTGAGGTCCATGCAAAAAAGTAGCTACCTTTTATGTAGGAAA
>NC_043704.1:115988863-116128020 GCF_006229205.1 Suricata suricatta
TGCTGCTATGAACATTGGGGTACATGTGCTCCTATGCATCAGCATTTCTGTCTCTCTTGGGTAAATCCCCAGCAATGCTATTGCCGGGTCATAAGGGAGTTCTATGGATAGTTTTTTGAGGAACCTCCACACTATTTTCCAGAGTGGCTGCACCAGTTTACATTCCCACCAACAGTGTAGGAGGGTGCCCGTCTCTCCACACCCTCGCCAGCATCCATAGTCTCTTGATTTGTTCATTTTAGCCACTCTGACTGGTGTGAGGTAGTATCTCAGTGTGGTTTTGATTTGTGTTTCCCTGATGATGAGTGATGTTGAGCATCGTTTCATGTGCCCGTAGGCCATCTGGATGTCCTCTTTGGAGAAGTGAAGTTTCTATTTTAAACTCTAGCAATGTATTTAGCCAAATCCTCAGGTTCCCTGGGTACATTTCTATATTCCAAGTTACCACAGGCAACAGTTTTAAGTTTTTTCCACCACTATATAATACAGATTGCCATTTTTCCAGGCTGATCTAGTAGTTTCATTGCCAGTTTTCCAAATTCCACAGTTTTCTTGCTGTTTTTCCAGTCTTCACCAACCGCAGGCCCAGAATGAATGCAACATGTTTCAGCTTTTCGTTACAGCGGCACCCCATTTCTAGATATTAGTTCATTTATCAGTTAGAGTTTAATGTATAATGAAGAAAATCTAAAATTGATAACCTAAAAAAATGTATTTGGCTTAATAAGCATACCAACTTAAAAACTATTTCATTTAACTCATTTTATTAGTGGATAGGTAGTTTTTCTTGTCTGAGGGTGTTCAAACGATTTCTGTCGGGCACCATCATATATCTGTGGGTAACTGGCTGGCAGGCTAGATGATCTAAAGTGGCCTACCTCATATCTCTGAAAGTGAATTGTGACAAAGGGTGACCACATTCTTTCTGTGTCCCCTCATCTTCTAGTACACTACTATGGGCTTGTTCCAGAGTCCAGCTCCAGCAGATCTAGGGTTCCCGGAAAGATGGATGGTGTCAGTGAGAGAGACTGAAGTTTCCTTCTGATCACCAGGCAGGCATCTCTGCAATGACTGAGACTCAGCTTTATTTATGGTTAAGTGTATGGGGAACAGCACAGAGGTGGCATTTGCCTTAGACAATGATTTCTGGTGATAAATTTCTTTGATATTGTAAAAATTCCCAGAACATAGATTTGTAGAAGACGCATGCATAACCATTATCAATAGTGACTGATGTTGGTGATTTAGATGCTTATCATATAGGGATGGAAGCCATCTTTAGCATTCAAATACAAGACAATGTTTTTAGCATAGCAAAGGCAAAAGTTAGTTCTTTGTGAGCAGGGGTCAATAGCCTATTTGCATAAGGGGAAGTATAAGAAAAACAGGATTCTCAGGAAACCATAATCACAAAAGAAAAAGTTCCTGTAATAAGTTCCTTCACAAGATGTAGTTAGGGCCAGAATAAGGGGACAATACCAATCAACAAGGTGCCCCGGGGGGAGTCGATGCTCAAGCAAAAACAACTGAGTCGGGTAGATATCTTTCATCATCTGGCAGCAGGAGGTCTTGCAAACTTGCCTTAACCTCACAGGGAGTATTCTCAACTAGTGAGTTCAGAATGGCTCCCAACAGGCTTGTTCATGTGGTTCTCTCTGGTTTCATGCATATCAAGCAAGAGCAAGCTCCAGGGCCCCAGTCATTTCAGGTCTCCACTTGCATCACATTTGCTGCCATCCCATTGGTAAAATCAGGTTACAGGCCAAGTCCACATTCAAAGGGCGGAGGAATAGATCCCACTCCGTGATAGGGCAGAAACCTCTGCTAGCTTACATCATGCACGTCATCAGAATTAGAAATAGTCCTTGAAATGTTGGTGTTGCTACTACAGCATGACCTATCCTATCCTCACTAATAGTCATTGGAAGTGAGGTTACCATAACAGATGTCTGAAATAGCTGGCATTAGTTTAAGGACCAGGTGATGACCAATTAAATTAATTTCTGAAAATGGAAAGATGGTATTTTATGTCGTGCAATAACAAATCACTTAGTAAAACTCCTTGGACCTAACTTGAAAGCTGGATGATAGGCTTTATGACCTTTTTTTTCTTTTTTAAGACTTGGTGAACTTTTAATTCTTGGAGAAAATATTGCAGAACTTAGTTATCTCTTGGTTATTATTGACTGGATGTGACTAGATATTACATGAAAATGATAAGCTCAGAAAGTAATTAGACTAGTTTCAAGCCAAAATAGAAGCTAATAAAAAAATCTGAAAATTTCTGGGTGTACAAATATTGAAGCAGTAAATTGCTTTTAACCTTTACAATAGGAGATAAAACCATGAAAATATGTGAGCAGCAAAGGCCTTTGAAATTCAGCTTTGAAGCACAAAGCAGATTAAGGGTGTAGCCATTTTTCTTATTGCTAAACTTCTTACTTGATTAAGATGATCCAGGAAAATATCTCAGAATAATGGTATGACAAGTAGTAATACATGTCAGTGCATAATATGATTCAGGATACATATCTGTTTTTTCCAGAGAAGTCTGAGGGCATAATTTGTGAAAGAGGCATTTGGCAAAAAAGTAAAAGATAGTAGAACTAAAAACCCTCTTTAAAAAATAATATGAATAGAGTGCTGTTAAAGAAACTATGAGTCTAGAGTTTAAATTTCCTGTGATTCCAGGAGCCCGAATGGCTCAGTCAGTTGATTGTCCATCTCTTGATTTCAGCTTGGGTCAAGATCCCAGGGTCATGGTCCCACCACTGTGGGATCCAGCCCCATATTGGGCTCTGCGCTGAGTGTGGAGCCTGCTTGGGATTTTCTCTCTCTATCCCTCTGCCCCTCTCCCTGCTTGTGTGTTCTCTCTCTCTCTCTCTCTCTCTCTCTCTCTCTCTCTCAAATTAAAAAAAAGAAGAAGAAATTTACAAATTGCTGTGATTCTGTGAAAATAAAAAGCCCTTGGGCTCCCTGCCTTCTGTGAGTTCAGAATCAGAAAGGATGTAAGGCTGGGCATATTCCTCAGCAGCCATAGAGGATTGGCCACTGAGGCTGAGAGCAAGGGAAATGTCCCTCTATCAGACAATTTAGCTGCCATTGACAAAATACCATGCCCTCTCATGGCCTTTGTGTAGAAAGAGATAGAGAGCAAAGATGCTAGTGTCTTTTCCTGTTGGATCAGGACCCCATCTTTATGATTTCATTTAACTTCATTTACTTCTTAAAAGCTACTTCTCCAAATATAGCCACAATAGGACTTCAACATATGAACTTGGGGAACCGACAAGCAATCAGTCCATAATAGCCTCCAAGAGTGCAGTCAGGGACCATAGACAGAAATGAACAGATTAGTCTCTGCTAAAAGCAAAATCAATGCCCAATTAAGACTCATTCATTACTCCCAGGAAAAGAACCCTCACATATCAACTCTCACAATTTTAGAAATGTTATAAATTGCTTTGTCTTTCCACCAGGAGAAATTCATTGTATTTGGTCTATCCCAGTGGTGTCATTGTACAAAACTGTGAGGGGACAGAAACGTGATTTATCAGATCCTCTGGACCAAGAGGAGACATTTTTGGAATGATGTAGAGACCACCACTTTTCACCCAGAAATCACACACATTGAGTGGACAAAGTTTGTGTTTTGTTCCCTTAAGAAGGATTTAAGGAAAAGAAGGGGCAAATGGAATATTCGGGAACTAGAGGGAAACATGAATAAAGGGACATGCCAACCACCTAATCCATGTGCTCACTCACTGTTCCCAGCTCCCTTGTGGGGAAGCATGGCCACGTGACCAGTTCTGACAGATGATCTGTGTGTAGGAGAAATGTATGCCAGGTCAAGCACTGAAGCCAGCTCTTCCCCAGTTTTAAGAAGATTGCAGGTTACTTGTGGTACAGCTAAGTGTCTTGGAGCCTCCAAAAGCATGAATGTTGAGTCGCTGTGTGGAACTGAGCCCTCACATTTACCCGTGTGGACCAAGAAGTGTGAGAAAGAACATTTACATAATAGTTTACCAAGGCCCTGGGTTGTATAATACAAGACTACAAAATGCTTGGTCTGTCTTATGTAACTAACTTCTACTGAGATTTTTAAAATATATTTTAAAAATAAAATATCAGGCAGGGCACCTGGGTGGCTGAGTTGGTTTAAGGGTCCAACTTTGGCTCAGGTCATGATCTCACAGTTGATGGGTTAGAGACCTGCGTCTGGCTCTGTGCTGACAGTTCAGAGCCTACAGCCTGCTTCAGATTCTGTGTCTTCCTGTCTCTCTGCTGCTCCCCTGTTCATGCTCTGTTTCTCTCTCTCTCTCCTCCCTCTCAAAAATGAATAAACATTAAAACAATTTTTTTTAATCAGGCAAGCCCCTTTTCCTTACTACAGTGAAATAACATTGGTAACTAGGAACAAGAGAGCAAAATTTTTAAATAACAGAAATTTTAAATATTCTGCCCTGGAATTAGAAAAAATATCAAACTATACCTGCAAATTACACTTAAAATAGTGGGAGCAATAACTGATCATTGTATCTGAAGCAACGTGGCCCTCAGAAAAAGTATAAGGATTTAAACAACTTTATTGAAAAACCATATGAGCAATACAAATCTGTTAACAATAAGCTGACATATAATCTGACAAGTTATAGGATATAAATATTCATATAAACAATAATCACTTGAAATACAATGCTCAATCTCAGTTGGAATCCAGGAAATGTTAATTGACAAAGCAAAGTGAAATTTTCAATTTATTTTACTAGCCAAAATTATAAAGATTTTTCAGTGTTGGTAAGAGCAAAAGATTATTAATTCAGTAAACATTCACGACACTACAGTATGCCTGGCTCTTGGGCTATAGTAGGAAATAACAGAAAAAACCTCCACGTCCATCAAGTTAATGAAATTATAATTACATTTTATATTTGTTAAAAGGTAAAATGTCTTATGAAGGGAAGTTATATAAGAAAGTGGGAGAAGGGCGCCTGGGTGGCTCAGTCTGAGCATTGGACTCTTGACTCTTGATTTCAGCTCAGGTCACGATCCAAGGGGTGAAGGATTGAGCCCTGTGTCGGGTTATGTGCTGAGCATGAAGCCTGCTTAAGATTCTTTCTCTCTCCCTCTGCCTCTCTCCCCTGCTGGTGCCCCCCCCTCTTTCTCTCTCTCAAATAAAAATAAGAAACAAAAAAACAAATAAAGAGTGTGGGAGAAAAAATTACTAATTAGAAAATGGCAAATTATATTTTAATATATATCCAGGGGTGATGTTGATAATAATTAAGTCCTTTGGCCATCCAGAAGAGCTGCTATCTACGGCAATGGTGCAAGATCTGAAGGCCTTCCTTTAGGCTCAGTGTTCACTTTGTAGGAGCTGGGTCATGGGACCTCTTAGGGAGAGGGAAGTTAGCTGGGGGAAGAAAATGAGCCTGAGGTAAATGCTACTAACTGTACAAGTATGGAATTATTTCCACATTTCTGAAAGTGCCATGAATATATCAGACTATCAGTATTAAACTTTAAGAAGATCAACTATGATCTTCATATTTGGAAAATAATACAATGTGGGCAAAAATAAATGTGTTACAGCTTTATCTATACCTCAAATATAAAATATGTAACACACACATTTACACTTACACACAATGTGTATCTATATAAACTTTATACACAGGCATATTACCAGATATTACTGCTTGTAAATATACACAAAAAGCTAAAACTAGTAACTGATAATGGGAGATGAGGGAGGATAAGAAAGACAATTTCAATTAGTGACTCATTTATGATTGCAAGTCCACATTTTTATAAGGAGAATGAATTTTCTTGTGTGTTGCTGAATAAAAACATTTGTTGCATATATTTAATGTTCTGTCCCCCATCTTGAGAAGAAAATGAAGTAAACAAATCTCTAATTTAAAATCAAGCAAAATAAATATTTTCCTGATACTTTGTTATTAGAACCTTACAGATACTCAAGGAAAGTATACATGATTGAACACATATTTGCTGTGAGGTTACTGCTTTTCCCACATGTCAATGCCAATGTCACTTTTTTCCTTTTGTTTTGTTTTTGATGCAGGCAATGGTTTTGTAGCTCATCAAACACAATGAACATCTGTTCTTTCAAGTGTAGAGAATCCTACAGAGATTGAAGTGCATTTGCTGACAAATATTTTATGCAATACATCTTAGATACTGTCTGGACTATGACATGACATATTTTTCAGTTCTCTTCCACATTCATCTCATTTATATTCCCTATCTGTAACCAATATTAACCTCTAAGAGCCCAGTACATGAAATGCAAATGGAGATTTGCAAAAGAAAACAGATCATTTGGCTTTGTTAAGACAGGTTTTGTTTCTGTGGTTTGGTGATTATGATTACTATGTCTTTGATTTTGTTTTGGGGGCTTCACCAGGTGCATCTGATATAAAATACATGTAACCTTAGATATATAAATGATGTAATAGATTTCAAATTGGTTACCAACATGTCCTGTGAAATTCTTTAAGTCACCTAACTTCTCTGTGCATTAAATTTCTTACTTTCTTGTCTATAATGTAGAAGCAAATGTCAAGCCAGGAGGGAATTCCTGATTTTAAATTGCCAGTGACTTATACATACATTTTCTATTCTGTTCTATTGAATGTCTTTAGAAATTACATTGTAGTTTGTAGTTATTTCTTGTATTCTGATAAGTTCTGAGTTTATTAATTTTTCTGTAACATGATTTGATTCTATGATTACATAGTATTATGTTTTTTTCATCAGATTCATAGATACAGTTTTTGACCAGACCAATTGTTCTCATTGTTGATAGCAAAATTTTCTTTTTTGAGAGAGATAGAATGCAGCTGCAAATAAGAAAGGAGCAGAGGGAGAGAAAGAATCTTAACCAGATTCCGCGCCCAGTGTGGAGCCTGATGTGAGGCTCTATCTAATGACCCTGGGATCATAACCTGAGAGGAAATCAAGAGCCTGACGCTCAACTGACTGAGCCACCCAGGCACCCCCACAGCAAACTTTTCTTTAATATTATTTACATTTCTCAAATATTTATTTGTCTTTTGTTGTGCTTTCATATTTGAGAGTAGCACTATGAGAAGTAATATATTTTCCTTGTAGGTGTGCTTGTGTCTTTATTCTTCTGAATTAGCTGCCTCTGGGCATCCTCTGAGCATGTGGCTGCCTTAAGCAGACTAAAATAAGGATACTCCTATGTTGGAGTATCTGAGGGTAATGTCACATTGTTGAATGGAGGGACATTTAGGTTTTATCCTTTTCATCTGGGTCCCCTGTAGAGGTCTGCAGTGAATTGGGTGATGTTCTGCTTTTTAACCATATGAGCTCCCTGTGCAAATATCTTGTTGTGGTTAGAAAGTAATTCTCACAGCTTGAACCTGGAAGGAAATGCTGTTTATTATACTATAGGGGAGGGGTAGTTCCAGACCCAATCTTGGTAGGTGGTTTGTTATTTATTTAACTATGTTAGTAATTCTCAAACTTTCTGGTCTTAGGGTTCATCTACACAGTTTTATTTATGTGAGTTTTCTCTTCTAATGTTTACCATATTAATAATTAAACCCAAAAAACATTTGAAACCCAAAGCTATACAAACCTCCATTCCATTAACCTTCAGAGTGATGATGTCACCATATTATGCAGTCTCTGAGAAGTTGTCCATTCTACATAGTGAGAGAATGAGCTTGAAAAAGATAGCAATTATATGAAGAATTTTTATTATTACAAAAATAGCCCCTGGAAAACTGTTTGAAAACAACTAAACTCTTATTCAGTGGTCTAGCTAAAGTAAATAATGCTTGGAAGGAACATGACATGTTTCCTGCATATTTCCTTTCCTCTCTAGCTTTGCTAGAATTTGGTCTGGAGCTCTACGAGTTATTACTGAGTGATACCTGGAGACATATGTCATCTTTCCTGCCAGAGTCCAGCTCCAGCTGGTCCAGGATCCCCTGAAGGAGAAACAGCATTGGCGAAAAATGAATTGAGAGAGAGCCCTGGGTTTCTTTCTTGGTCACCAGCTGGGCATCATCTCTCTGCCCTGCCAGGTTTTGTGTCTTTATTTATAGATTTAAGTGTTAACGTGACATCAAAAAGTGGAATTTTTACAAATAATTCTCAGTGATAAGAAGCTTTGAAAAGGGTGCAGAAACGGGTTTTTACAGAGGCATTTTTGCAGAACTACTCTAATTACAATGAGGTAACTTAAACATCAGAGGATAACAGAATAGTCTCAGTGAAAAGCAGATAACATACACGTTTGTTTGAACCAGTAGTAAATCTTACAACTAAGAAGATAGCAGGATGTTTTCAGTGAGAAGCAGATAGCAAACACATTTGTTTATAACAATAACGCTAAGATTCAGGCATAAACAAGGCTAGGAGGCATTCTGTCTGGCTCACAGGTGGAAGAGTGTATCCGTGCTGGTTAGTAAATAAACCTTTTGTCAACCTTGTTCTTTGATATTGAAGGTGTAAGCCCCACAGGCACCCTAGATGTGCTGGTCTTTGCATATGAGTTTAAGTTGTAACTACTCTTACCCATCCTCACAGTGGGCACCAAATTAGTATAGGTATGCCCAGTAACTTATGCCTGGCTCTTGTTTGTTTCTTATTTCTAAATTAGGCTATTTTTCCCCCGGGCCATAGTTAATAGTAAATCTTGTGTTCTTTAACCCCCTTCATTATCTATGCCTTAAGTTTGGGAGGCTCATTAGAAGAGCCTTTCGACAAACATCTGCAGTGCTTTGTTTAACTTCCTCTTTATTGAGGTGGGAATATGCTTCTTCCCATGAGGTATCTGTGTGGGGAATATCAGTCTGACTTGGAACATTGTGAGGCCTAATCAATAACAACAGGCTTAATTTCACATGAGCAATAGTAGCAGAAGGAGATACCATTTTCTACCTCTCATGGCAGGAGCCATGCACGTCTGCCATTTCCTTACTGTGACCATGTCATCCAGCAAGGCCGGTGCAGTTCCCAGCACTTTCTCTTTCCTCCTTTGCTTTATCCATGACCTGAAAATTGATAGACACATTGCTCATTTCATTGGTTCACTCTGAGCTTTGACTTTGTTGGGAAAGTGATGGCTAACTCTGTAGCAACCCTCTTTGAGTTTGATTTTGCTTCTCTACATGTTCCATCCAGTTTCAAGCCATCTGTCTCCTGCATTCTTTTGTGTTGGTCTCCTTTTCTCATTCCCATCTTTTGGCAGCAACCACAGATCACTATACTTTGCCTCAGTTAGAATTTTAAAAAAAGCAATCATCCAACATGAAGTTGATTATGATGGACTTCCTTCACTTAGCATAATGCCTTTGGGATTCTTGTATATTATGTGTACTGGTCATTTATTGCTTGTTATAGCATAGTAGTTGGATCCATTTCATTGATTTTTCATAGACATTTTGGTTGTTTATCAATTGTTGCTATTCTAAATAAAGCATTACATAATGAATACTTTGTACAAGTCTCAATGTGGAGAGGTTTTCATTTAACTAATTTATTTTTAAATGTATTACTTTATTATTTTGATCTTGAAGTTGCTTGCCATCTGTTGCAAACATGTAATTTTGTTAATATAGAAATAGAAGATAAAATAGAGATATTAAGTGCACTGATTTGAGACAGAACAGCTTCTTTTAGGTTTGTTTGTTTATGTATATATTCCATCAACCCAATGCTGATTTTTTTGGTCTTTAAAACTCATATTTGTATTTTCATGGTCTTTCTCATTCTACAAAGTATTTTACTTTATTTTACTCATTAATCAAATATTTGCTGGGCATATATGTTAAGCACTATCAGAGAGAAGAGATTTCAATGCATAGAACATGTCCTGGCTTAAGACACAGCTTCAATTGTGTCCTGTAACCATGGATATTATGACACAGAAAAAAGGCAAATTTTTGACAGTGTTCATTCTTAATTCTTGTTAGTTTCCTCCCTAATCAGTTTTTGGGGTTCTTTATTCTCTATTTGCAACTGGCCCGTCAAGTGGAATTTCACACAAGTAACTATTCTCTATGTAAAATATTCTCCTTTTCCTTGTTGGTTGGTTAACAAAAATTTCTGTTACTGCTGAGGCCTTAGAACTCTGATTGGAATCCTTCAGTCATAATCTATTCTTTTCAGTAAAAATGTGTTTTTAGCAACTACTAGGTTGCTGGAAACAACATATCCAGAAATACTGGCCAGACTTCTTAAAATCAGGGAAGGTCCTTTAGTTTTGTGCCATATACCAATCTACCAAGAATCTCTAAAAGATAGGAAATGATGAGTAAAGTGGACTGATTTAATAACTAAATGAAATTTGAATGAATGAATACTGAAAAACTATTCTCTGTATATAGGGGAAAAATTGCAATTTCTCATTAAGATATTTTAATTATATAATCTTGAGCAACTTGAAATGTGAACAAATAGAAGAAAAATTTACAAAACAATTTCAATAATAAACTAGATCTGATATCACTAGAATGATAGCATGTTGAAGGGCACCTAAGGAAGTGGATGTTACTATCTGAGGAAATCATCACTAAAAATGTCAGAACTCTGGTGCCATATTTGTCAATTTATTCCACAGATATTTAGAAGTTTTAACAAACCTACAAACTGAGGCTAGGTGTCCAGTTCTACTCAACAATGTATTATTATAATACTAAGATCTATTCTAATTTGAAATATATTCTATGAAGGGCTATAGGAATTGACACATCATATATCAAATTGAGAGTAGTGACTAGAAACTCTAGAAAAAGAAAGAAAAAAACTAAACCCCTCATTTTACTTCCAAAATATGCACAGTACTATAAAATTATATTTTTTAAATGTTTTATTAATTTTTGATACAGAGAGAGACAGAGCATGAGAGGGGGAGGGGCAGAGAGAGGGAGACACAGAATCTGAAGCAGGCTCCAGGCTCTGAGCTGTCAGCACAGAGCCTGACGTGGGGCTTGAACCCACGAACGTGAGATCATGACCTGAGCCAAAGCTGGAGGCTTAACCGACTGAGCCACCCAGGTGCCCCATAAAAATCATATTTAAATATGTCATATTAAAATGTCTTCCCATCCTGTTTTTTGAGTTAATGTCATTCAATTGGAAAATATTGGATGTCATTTTAGCAGGAATGTTATCAGTATTTATTATTATTATTATTATTATATATATTTTTTTTTAGAAAGAGAGAGAGATAGAGTGAAAGCAGGGGAGGGGTCAGGGGCAGGGAGAGAGAATCTTAAGGAAGCTCCACCCTCAGCCCATAGCCCTAGGCAGGACTCCATTTCAATCTTGAGATCATGACCTGAGCCAAATGAGCCACCCAGACATCCCTAGTACTTTTAATCAAAATATCTCATTGAACACCAAATGAATGAACCAACCAAACAACAAAAATATCCTTGCTTTGATTCCTATTTTTTGACCATCCTTGCCCAAATCCATCTTTTAACTGCTACAAGAAAAGAAAAAAGTATGACACTGTTTTCAGTGTGAGATAACTTGATAAAAATTGATATTGATGTTTGAAGATAGTGTTTTCCTCGTTGGTTTGAATCAGAAGCCAACAATTTTATATATGTATGTATATATGTAGGTGTGTTATGTATTTTTGTAAATGGAATCGGTGAGCCTAAAGTCTTTGATTTCAAGGCTACAGTATTGCACCATTATTGCCACAAGCTCTTTGTGATTTGTGCATAAGTTATCTGTTTAGAAAACCACATAAGCCGGGATAAATCCAGATATTTACAAGGTGCTTTTGTGGTTTTATGAGTGATCTCATGAAGGAATCTACCCTCTAGATCAGAGACTCTTCTCAGTCCTATCCAGTCCACTAATAAGCCCATCAAAGGCCCTCTTCATTGTATTACAGTGTTTTTGATCTTTAACACTTTGTTTTGGCTTTTTCGTAGGATTTTCATCTCTCTGCTTAAATTGCCCATCTGCTCTTGCATGGTGTCTATTTTATTCATTAGAGTTCATAGCATATTAATCCTAGTTGTTTTAAATTCCCAGTCTAATAATTCCAACACGCTGCCGTGTCTGATTCTGATTCTATGCTTTGTCTCTTCAAATTATGTTATTTCCCTTCTGGAATGCCTTATACTTTTTTTCTTGATAGCCAGATTTGAATTACTGGGTATAAAGAACTGCTGGGAACAGGCCTTTATTAATGTGGTGGTGAGGTGTGGAGGAGGGGAAACCCTACCCATCTCATAGTCCTGGGGTTAGAGCTCAGTCCTTTAGTGAGCTATGCTCGTGGTGTATAAATTTCACAATTGTTTTTTAAGGTTTTGTTTGTTTGTTTTGTCTCCAATTAGGTGAGAAAAAATATCTGTAGCAAACTGGAGTTGTGTATTTCTCTTCTCCCAACCGAAAGCTGGCTGGAATTAGATATTCTCTTTTCACAGGTCATTTTTTTTTAAGTTTACTTATATATTTTGAGAGAGAGACAGCACAAGTGAGGGAGGAGCGAAGAGAGAGAGGGAGAGAGAGAGAATTCTAAGCAGCGCAGAGTCAGATGTGGGGCTTAAACTCATGAAACTGAGATCAGGAGGTTCCTGAGGAGGAACCAAGGGTTGGAAGTTTCACCAACTGAGACACCAGGTGCCCCACAAGTCGGTTAGGTTTTGATAACACCACAGCAGGTTAGGCTCTGGTTAACTAGTTTCCCCTGAAGGCAGGCCCTGTTCGAAGAATGGAGTACTCGGACATTTCAAAATGATTCTTTTCCCCCTACTTCTACTTAAAGCCTGGGGGGAATTTTCTCCTATCTTTACATTGGAAATCTGGTTGAGCTTCTGGAGATTAATCTCACTATGTAGTGGGTACCCACCTATGACAGGATCCCTTGGAAGTTGAACCCTCAGAGCTGTCCACACCAAGCCTCCAGCAAATTGTCAATTACAATTCAGGTGTTCCTCCGCTGACACTGGTTGACCCAATGGTTTCACCTGTGAATCTTTGCTCCAGTAAACCACACATCCTATTTGTCTGTATGTCTCTCCATTCTTGGGGCTGAGCCTCTCTCTAGATCCAAGAAGAGTTATTGAGTTTTCAGTCTTTTCAAGTTTTTTCATGTGTTAGGACTGAGTGGTGACTGCCATGCTCCTGGCATGCAGACCTGGAAATTGGAAGTCACATTAATATTTAAAAATTATTTGAAAGGGAAGCCAACTCTTAATCTCAGTGCAAGTTCTTGAGATCAAGCCCCACATAGGGCTCTGCCGAAAGTGCAGAGTCTGCCTGGAGCTCTGTCTCCCCCTCTCTCTCCCCCGCCCCCACTCATGTTCTTTCTCTGTTTCAAAACAAATACACTTAAAAAAAATAAAAATTATCTGCAAATAAGAAAAATAGGAAACTAAAAAGATAATAGAAATCAAGAAACGATTACATATACTAAAAGTATAGTACTGAGTTCAATAGCTCTTTTCTAAAAAAATATTTTAAATGAGTGAATTTCAATATCTCTTTGCATTTATCTCAGAAATATAAAGTTGCCTGTTGCCATATTTATTAGTCTAACCCATTGTATCAACAAGAAAAGGCAACAAATGTGTTACAGAATCTGAAAAGGTATTTCAAAGGACTCAGTATTTCTAATAAAAATTCTAAATGACAAAAAATTAAACATTCTAAGTATAAAGCAACTACTGACTAGAAATCACTGCAAATATCCTGATGAAATATTAAAACCATTTTAATTAAAAACAGGAACTAGACAGGATATTTGTACCAAGATTATTATTTCATATTACATTATGACTTCTGGCAAATTTAATAGCACACACATGGAAAACAACAACAAAATAATAGCTCTAATGTATCCTATATATTTTTCTTCTAATTTTTCTGGAACAGCAAAGTTTGGCTCTTCATCACTCCTTCCATGTATCTTTCTGGAACTGAAGTATAAAAATCTATTTTGATACAATTTTTAATTCTACAAGGAAACCAAATGAGAAGCCTAGTTACCAAGGTCAAGAAGCCCTCTGTGCTGCCCAGTATCTCAAGCTTCTGGATAGTGTAAGATGTTTAAGGCAATAAGTTATTACTCTCCTTTGGTGATATTTTGCTTTTTCTTATCATTTTTAATAAGGAATGATTCCTTCAAACTTTTGGAGGAAATGACTATGATTGACTAGATTAATAATTATCTAATTATCAAACTAGAACTTGGAATAAGGAAAAAATACTGATTCTTCCTTCAACTTTACTTGGGTATTACTTTGTATCCTGTAAAATGAAAAAGCCTAAATATATTTCAATCATGTTCCTACTCTGTGGAAACTCGGTATAAGTAATGTATAAGTAATGCTAGAAATAGTTTATGCTATGAACTAATACAAAAAAATTTAAACACTGTAGTTTCTTCAGGCTTGCTCAAGTGTAGCAAACATTTTATTATGTCTACAATTTCCCAGTTAAGTTCCCTTAGACATCTGAATAAAAGTGTACATTTGAACAGAATGATGTAAGGAAAGGTTTTAATTGGTTTCTCAGTGGTTCTGAACCAAATTTTGATACCATGTAACTTACTTTAGAATTTAGAGAAATTCTAGGGCACCTGAGTGGCTCAATCAGTTAAGTGTCCAACTTTGGCTCAGGTCATCATCTCACGGTTGTACTGACAGCCCAGAGCCTAAAGCCTGTTTCAGATTCCGTGTTTCCCTCTCTCTCTCTGCCCCTCCGTGGCTCACACTTTGTCTCTCTCTGTCTGTCAAAAAATAAATGTTTAAAAATTTTTTAAGAAGAATTTAGAGAAATTCCTATTTATTTTATAAATCTCATTTGAAAGAGTGCATTTTAGGCCAGACCATTCATCTGATAAACATATGATGATCTGTAGTCTCTCTTTTAATTCTGTATATAATGAAGATGCAGTTATTTATTATTTCTGCATGAATAACTCCCAGTGTGGGGGGTTAGTGCATGTTCAGCTCTGATTTCTCATGGCAGTAACACGTTGTCCCAAAGGTGTCAAGATTATTAGATACACTATTTCATTTAATTATCTCTCAAAAATGCTGGATTATAATTTTTGTTATTCTTATTTTAAATACTGGGGGAGCTTAAAAATGTTGACGGAGATATAGTTACCACCACATAGTAAGTGATATAATTGAGATTCAAAAGCAACTGTGCCTGGCTACGAATCTTCCTCTCCTTTACACTCACTGTCTTCTAGTCATTGGTGGAGTTTCCAGACTCATGGGTCTTTGTTTCTCCTGCAGGCAGAAAGCAGAAAATACAGGGATACCTTTGTGTAAAGTTGGTGTTTTGAGGAAAAATGAAATGTTGGATGATTTCCTTTCTTCCTTCTTCCCTCCCTTTCTTCCTTCCTTCTCTTTTTCTGTTTTTCATTCTTTTTTTAAATTTTTTACAGTGTTTTATTTTTGTGAGACAGAGAGAAATGGAGCATGAGCCAGGGAAGGGCAGAGAGAGAGAGAGACAGAGGGAGACACAGAATACAAAGCAGGCTTCAGGCTCTGAGCTGTCAGCACAGAGCCCGACGCAGGGTCTGAACTCATGAGTCGTGAGATCATGACCTGAGCCAAAGTCAGAGCCTAACCAACTGAGCCACCCAGGCGCCCTTGTCTTTCTTTTTTGGGTTTAAACCACCCTGTCTAATTCCATTTGATCATTGTTTATATTTGGGTATTTACATACATACCAAATGTATTCCTTGTTTCTATTTTGGACATAGGGCATACCTTTGCCTAGAGAGCTTAGCCATGACAATAAGAAAGTATTCACGCACAAATAGAAGCAAAGATCTGGTAAATCTTGTTCTAGATTACACATGCTTAAAAAATTTATACCAATTAATTCTTAAAAGTCATGTCTTTTGACTTAGAAAAAGGAATCATTTTTTCCAGTGCCTCAGATCATTTAGAAGGACATATAAACTGTTTATAGTTTATATACAGGGAGGGGACAGTCCTTCTGGAGGCTCTGCAGAATCTGTGTAGAACCATAGAATGAGAAGGAATCCAATAGAAGTGTGTGTGTGTGTGTGTGTGTGTGTGTGTGTGCGCGCGCATGCATGTGCACATGTATGTGTCATGGGTATCCTTTTATGTATTTATATCTAATTATAGGAATATCCAGTGCTCCTCCTGGTGAGTGTCTGAATGATATAAACTTTTTCCCTATACCTACAGGTTCTGCATCAAATAGTTAAGGTTGCAGGGAAACATAAAGTGGGCCTTTGTTTTCTCATTTTCTCTTCTGAGTGTTAAATGAAGTACAAGAAACCAATGGCCATTTTATCTACATCTCTGTGCTGTGTGTGGTCATGTGTCAGCATGAGATAAGTAATTTCTAACAAAGGTTAGATACTGTAATATTATCTTTTGCAAATTGACTCGTTTGGTAGTCATATTTTAAACATCACCTACATGGTCGCTTTTTCCTATAGGTTCCATCTCAGCAACTAGAAGCTAGTAGCCTGTATGTACCATTTATAAGTTCTTCAAATAAAGATCAGTGAAAGTGTGTTTTTCATGTTGGGGATAGCCAGGTCAAAAATACAGCCAATGGGGGCACCTGGGTGGCTCAGTCGGTTAAGCCTCTGACTTCAGCTCAGGTCAGATCTCACATTTGTGGGTTCGAGCCCCACGTCAGGCTCTGTGCAGACCGCTCGGAGCCTGGAGCCTGCTGCTGGTTCTGTGTCTCCTTCTCTCTCTGCCCCTCCCCCTCTCATGCTCTGTCTCTCTCTGTATCAAAAAACTAAATAAAACATTAAAAAAAATACAGCCAATGATAACATGGTAACTTTTTCTCTTTCTTCCTATATAACACATTTAGATTGTTCTTCTTAGTTTATTATATCAATAGAATAAATATAATGGAAAATTCTACTGTCATTTTTCCTAATTTATGTTAAACTAATAAATACTCAGTTTGGAAATCAGCATCTCTATAAAATTACTACATCAGTAACCACCTTAGGTGGTCATTTTTTATTTTGTTTTCTTATGGATGATTCAATAATTAAACTGAATTATTGAAGTAAAATTTTTTAAAAATTCAAAATAGAGTTAAGCTAGTAAATTTTATCCTTATTCTTTAGGGGCATGACTTTTCATCATCTGTATAAGAAATAACTCTGCTTGAAAAGGAAACATTATTTAGGGAGAAATTAGTCATTTGGGAAGTTGAAAAGCAGACACAAGTTATACAAAGCAAATCCTTCTAATATTCATAGCGTGTAATACATAAGTATTCCCAACATACGGTAGCTTAAAGGAGCCATAAAATGGCCAAACCAGTGAAATAAAATCCTGATTATAGTCTTAGAATTTGTTTGCAGTAGCAAATAAAATATACAATAGATGAAAGAATGTTTTATTTATGAGAGTAAAATGAATAGCACCATAGGAAATAAGTTATTTGCCGTAGTAAACATCAAAAGGGCAAGAATTACAATTTGATATGTCTCTCAAGAAGTATGAAGCTCAGATAAAGGATATGAGTCTAAAATTGGAGAAGTGCATACTTAATATTAATAGAAGTCTCCACTCTGAATCCAGACCTTGAAGTGATATGTATCTTCCATACTATGCCTTAGGATCACTATTTCATTTATTAGAAACTACCATGCCTAACTTTATAAAGCTTAGCTTGTTTATAACAGAAGTACAAAATGCTTTATAATTCTGTGAAACAAAACAATGTGGAAGTCAAAGCAACTTTTAGAAACAGACTATGAGAAAAATAGTAACCGTTATATTCAGTATATATTTTTTAAATTTTTTAAATTTATTTTTGAGAGACAAGAGAGAGACAGTGAGCAGAGGAGGGTCAGAGAGAGAGGGAGACACAGAATCTGAAGCAGGCTCCAGGCTCTGAGCTGTCAGCACAGAGCCTAACGCAGGGCTCGAACCCACTAACTGTGAGATCATGACCTGAGCTAAAGTCGGACGCTTAACTGACTGAGCCACTGATGCGCCCTTTTAGTGTATTATTTTAAGAAACAAGCCTGAAATATTAGAATGCAGTCAAATGTGGTATTTTGTATGTATTCTTAAACTTAAACCATGACCCCTCCATAAAAATGACTTTTGGTAGAGGTGCAATACTATGTGCCAAGTACCTTTCTAATCACTTTATATATATATATTAATTAATTTAAATTTACCATACCTCAATCATATAATTACTATTATTATTCCATTTTTCCATTTTGCATATTAATGAGTATATACAGACTCTTGTCCACAGTCAGAGAGTAGGTAAGTGGCAAATTCAAGTGTGTCCTAAGTCAGTACTTAAAAAAAATTTTTTAATGTTTATTTATTCTTGAGAAAGATTGAGAAAATGAGAGAGATAGAGAGAGAGAGAGAGAGAGAGAGAGAGAGAGAGAGGGAGATGGAGTGTGACTTGGGGAGGGGCAGAGACAGAGAGAGACAGAAAATCCGAAGCAGGCTCCAGGCTCTGAGCTGTCAGCCCAGAGCCCAACTTGGGGCCTGAACTCACGAGCTGCGAGATGATGACCTGAGCCAAATTCATACGCTTAACCACCTGAGGTATCCAGGCACCCTGTTAAGTCAGTACTTTTAAATAAAAAGCAATTGACCTTCAAGTAAAAGTTAAAACATAAAATGTTTATAATTCACATTAATTATTTATTGCTGCAGTGCTAACTGCCTTAAGATAACAAGAAACATATTTTTTCATGTAGTTTGCGCAAATCAGAAATTTGTCAGCCTCTTAGCTGACTGGGTCTGCCTTGGAGTCTCTCATGATTTTTCAGCCAGATATTCAGTATCTGCAGGTTTGACTTATAGGTGAAAGGTTCACTTCCAAGGTGGCTCCTTCACATGGCCAGCTGGATGTAGGCAGGAAGCCTTAGTCCTTCACCTAGTTCCCTATAGTTCTTTCCATATGACTGCTGAAGTATATGACATGGCAGCTGGCTTCCCCCAATTTGAAAAATCCAAGTCACAAAAGCAGAAGTCATGATGCCTTTTATGATCTAGCTTCAGAAATTACATACTGTCACTTAAGCAATATCCTACTGATCATAAAGTCTATGGCCATTAGACCTAGGAGGTGAAGATCATTGAAGGCCATCTTGGAGACAAAGCTATATCAAACAAGAATGGTCTTTTAAGTAAAAAACTGTACTTTTAGTCTTCCAGTGGAGGTTATTTCCATTTGATTTGTCTATACAATATTAGAAAAAAATCAGTTTCATTACCAACAGGATGGTGGGTACAGAGTTTTCTTATAATAGGAATGGAGAATGAGGAGGCTATTGAAAGCGCTCTCCATAGTAAAGGGTTTGTAGAATGTCTTCCTGATTTTAATGGAACATGTTTTGAATAATAGTTCAAACAGACATATCCTAAAAACAACCAATTCTGCAAAATTATAGACTGCGTTGGCCTGTAGTTTAACTTCGAAGGAATTTCAGATGACAGCTTTAGTGATGTTTTGCCATGGCATAACATACATCATTACCTTTTTTTCCCTGCTCCACATTTACCTTTGCTGCCTACAATATGACGGATATAAATATAGGCAATTTTTATGACAACACCCTACTTCCTTATACCACTTCTGTATAATCGCAAGGATATAGACTAAGATGGTTGCATCAGCAAACTTCTGTTTCACACCAAACCACTCCAAAACTCAGCAGCTTAAAAAAAAAAAAGTATTCTATTTCATTAATTTTTCAGGATCTGATGAGCAGTTATTCTAATTGGATGGCTCTACTCATCTTCACTTAGGTTCTTCCATTTGGCTGTATTATTTTGAGAGTTGGATGGTGGCTAGATGATCTAGGTTAGCTTTCTTCGTATGTTGTAGAATGGAAGATATGCATCATAGCATCTCAGTTCTCCTTCTTGTTCCCCCCTCAGTGTGTTAGAGGCCTACACTTGTTTACATGGTGCTCTCTAGTTTCAAATGCACCAATAGAGGACATATCTCAGTTAATAAATGCCCGTTAAGTCTTTGCTTGACACATGTTTGATTTCATCCTATTGGCCAAAACAAAGTACATGGCCAAACCCAGAGTTCAGGGATGGAGAAATAGAATCCATTTCTTAACAGGAGCAGATGCAATGTCACATCATATAGAGGGGTACATATAAGGATGTAATATTCTAGAGTCTACCTTGTTGGGGGAAAGTTATTTTTTACATTCTTCAAAAATGCAAATTATGTTGACCCCAATTTCAGGTTTCAAAAGTCTTCTGTGAATGATGGAAACAAGCTTGAGGTTGAGGAGCTCATGATTTAAGTCAAGTCTAAGAGCCATGGAAGCACTTTGAGCGTGGCTCCTCCTGACACATAAACTTATATAAACTAAAGGATTAGTTACATGCCATCCACAAACCAAATAATGGGGGCAAGAACAGATAGTCTTAAAAGATCATTTTTTTTTTCGGAGGGTAAGGGGAGACTAGTAGTAGTCATCGGTCCAGAAAGTATTCTGAAATCTTACAGGACAAATATTTCAAGGTCTCTTAATCTGGGGGCAGAGGACATTCATCAGCCAGGGTCTGGTTCTGTACTCAGGTGGTATTATCTCCAGTCCATTGTTCTCCTTGAATATCGTTTTTACCTTTTGAGTTCTTGGCACCACTCTCTGAGATATCCTTCCTTTTTCAAAAGAAGTGGACTAGGTAACTAATAGGATTTCCTACCTTCTTTCCAATTGTATATGTGGGGATCCAAAGCCTTTTTTATTTTTATTTTTACCATTATAGCAAAAACTGTGTAGGTCTTCAAAGAATTTGAAAGACACTTTTTGCTATCTTGGTGACATATGAGACTGTTGTAACATAAAATGCTTAGAATTCTTAGAGATTCTTTAACTTAAAAGAGCAAGACTTTAAGACATATTTTTAAGCTCCTCAAAAGGCCTTTTATCTTTTATTTTATAACAGATAGCTACAATAAAAAGCCATTTTTATATTTGTATGGAAAATCCCTCGACCAGACATATAAATTCATTAAGTACCTTGCTAGTTTTTCCAATGTGACATGTGTTAATGTTAACAATCTTTCTGCCATTATATAACAAGAGTTTTTCTAGCCTCCAGTACAAGTTTTATCACTCAAGTGATCACTCATTCATAGACTGTCTTCACAAAGGTCTTCCAACTTTTTCTTAAAGTCTCCTGAAGATCATTTCAGATTCCAACCTGGTTTTAAAGCCAATGCCACGTGTTTTGGATCTGTATTATGGTGGCACATTACTGCCAGTTACCAAATTATGTTATGGCTAGCTCTTCCTACTTCACCAACTATCTCAAAATTTAGTGGTTTTAATAATAACAATTTAATTGTATTTCATAATTTTGGAGTCAGGGAATCGAGCACAACTTTGCTGTTGGATTCTTCTCCATGTGGCATTGACTGGGGTCACTTTATGATATTCAGTTGATGACGTTTTGATCTTGTGACTTGCTGGCAGTAGGTAGAAGAAAGGGATCATCTCATCCCTTTCTCTCTCCATTTAGTCTCAGGGCTTCCTCACATGGTCTTTTCAGAGTCCAGGTAGATCTACTACAGGGCATCTTGGCCTTCCCAAGAGTGCTAGACATGCAGAAGGCCTGAAGACATAGTGTCCCATGCTCTGTACTCTACTGATTCAAGTAGTTACAGGCCAGATATTATCAAAAGGAATATGAAAACAGACCTGTTTTTCAATAGTAGGAGTGTCAGAGATTCTGCAGGCATCTTTAATATGCCATAATCTGCAAAGAGTTTAAATTTTATGAAACTTGAAACTTTCCTGCTTTAATAATCTGAAGTTAGCGAGTCTGCCTGTTTATTTTCTTGGCATATATTTCCCTACAGTTAAACTGGGAGAAACCAGATTTCTTTGCATCAGAAGTAAGATAAAACACAATTGTACTATGCTAATCTGAGTCCACAATTATGTGCCAAGGGGGAAAAAAAAAACATAGCCTAGTTGTCTACAAGGTGTCCGGGTAGGCTGTGTGAGAAATTTCTCTGTTCTACCTTCATAATTATAATGATAAACACAACTCGTATGCGTAATGAGCCTTGTCTGGTCTAAGATTGAGACATTTTACATTGAAGAATCCCATCTTGTTTAGTCCAAAACCAGAGTGGGTAATACTTGGAATTTTACATGATAAGAAATAAGGTAATGGTAAATCATGTTAATTAACCTATCTGGTTAATTTTCATCTCATTGAGATCAAAATGATTACTGTAAGAACTGTGCCAAAGAAAGAATGCATTGCTAATTTTGTGGGACCCACAATGGAGACTCTGATATTTAGAAACAAGAACAGGCAAATGAAACCAAGAAAGGGTGGCTTGTATGATTAAAGGAATAACTAGGTATTTAGGATAATGGGCATGAAGCCAGAAAATTATTTCATGAGAAAATTATCAAAATTCATGATATTTCAAAACAATGTAGTAAGATTAGAAGTGTGTATTAAAGTTTTGAGCATGAAATTTATTTGTAAACTTTAGTAAAGCAGTTTAAATATAGTGATGGTGGAGGAAGCCAAATTGGAATGGTTTGAAGAATGAATAGGAATGGAAGAAGACAGTAAGAAGAGAGCACTTAATCAATGCTTTCATTGAAAGATGGTCGAGAAAATGGTTTGGAGTATGAGGAGCATGAGGGCCAGAGAGAACTTTTAAATTATTTTGGAAAACAACCAAGATGCAAAATGTATTTGTAAAATGATGTATTTGGGGAGGAGGGGAAAATAGTTTCATAAAAGTTATTAGTTGCCAAACTTTTCATAGGCAAATGTTTCCTATAGAAAGTTAAGTTTCTGAAAAACAAAAACTCCTATACCCACCAGGCCCCTCCTTCTGCATGACCGAGTTGGCCACAGTCCAACTTCATTCTCTTCATTATTTCCTCTGCTTTCTTTGCAGAGGTTTCTGCTCCTGCATTAGAAACACTGTTTTCATCACAATGGAGAGTAAGAAATCCATTTTACAGTAGAGGTAAGTACACATATATGCATGTATCCATAAAATATATCATAAAAAAACAATAGACAATTGACCCTTGAACAACAGAATCAAACTGCACTTATGTGCATTTTTTAAAATAAATACAGTACAGCACTGTCTATGTATTTTCTCCTATTTTCTTTTCTCTGGCTTACTTTATTGTAAGAATTTAATATCTAATACATGTGATATGTAAAATATGTTTTAAATAACTATGTAATTGGTAATGCTCCCAGTTAACAGTAGGCTCTTAGTAGCTAAGTTTTGGGAGAGTCAAAAGTTATACATTTATTTTCAGCTATGAAAGGGTGAGAGTCAGCATGCTAACCTCACATTGTTCAAGGTCAACTGTATATCCTTATACATACAATACATTTTGGTATTTTTATTTTGGTTTTGCAACACTAAAACAGAACCTTTTGGGAAGTTAGCCATATTCAAGTACATTCATAATAATACTAAATTATTATACTATTTCTTCACTCTCATTCTCCTGAGTGTATCAAGAAGTTTTTTTTTGTTGTCTAGAAATTATGTACTGTATAGTGACATCAGCTCTCTTTTGAATAATTGAGAATATAATTATGTGTTGGTTTTCTAAAAATTTCTAAGTTAGTAGGTTTAGGATATAAATATGTACATGTTCAAACATAATATCATACTTTCCTGAGCACTTCTGTGTTCTTACTAGCTATCTTCAGTTATATCTGTTATAATCTCTACAATCTCACTTTTGTCCAACCAATGTTAGACTACTGTATTAGTTCATTATAAGATAAAATGTATTTGTTCTATATGTCTCTAATATTTCAAAGTGCATTATGAGCTTAAAAGGGGGAAACTAGAAGGCTTGCTTTTTCAGTGAACATCATCTATGTCTAATGATGCAGAAAAAGATGAAACAAAAATATCATAGACTTTTGACCCATGAAAGAGAAATTGACTGCAGTGAAAATGGATAAATTGTATAAATAGTGAACACAGATATGGCAAATGCTTTTACTCTTTATGCTTTATAGATGTTAAAAATTATCTTATTACATCTTATATAACAAAATATTTTCTCTTAATCTTATGCTGACAGTTAATTTATGGCATCATTTTGAGATCAACTGCTTTGACTTTAAAGAAATCTGATTGAAATATTGTAAATGTAGACTTGATAAGCTCTTTAGGAGACCTACATTTTATTTTGTAATTTTTAAATTGAAAATGAAGAAACCATTGAAGCATCCTTACAGGGTATGCCATCATATTACCTCGGTTTGAGAAATGCATACAGTAGTGGAATGATTAATAACGTTCTATGGAGTTGACATTGCTGAATGGCTGCTTGATGAAAAGTCAGTAATGAAAATCATAGCACTGCTATTTTCCAACAATACTCTGGCTTTTCATATTTATGATTTAGCTGGAAACATGAACTGATACTATTCTTATCTGCAGAATTTTAATTATGCCTCACAAATGGATGCATGTATAGAAACTAGGTAGACACTCTTTTGCACTTTTTTGTTGGATACCAGTACCACATAATCATCAAAGAAATTATTTTATAGAAATGCTTGGAAATGAACAGAACTGTGCTAAAATATTCAAAGAGTTGAATAACCAATTTAATCTCAGGGTTTGTTCAGGTACAACTGTGTTGTCATTTGCACTGATGATAAAAACTCCTGTTGCCTTAACATAAATCAAGCCAATGGCACTATTTAAATTTTTTCCCCAAAACGCCCTCACCAGAGAAAAACAAGTTTCACTGAAGATTGTCCTTAATGTATCAGTAAAAAGTGCTCATTTTAATTTCATATAAGCCTGATCTTAAGTACATACTTTAAAAATGTTTTCTATGGAGCACTAGAGTGGCTCAGTGGGTGAAGCATCTGACTCTTGGTTTCAGCTCAGGTCATAATCTCATGAACCATGAGATGAAGCCCCTCATGGAGACTTCAAGCTCTGCACTGAGGATTCTCTCCCTCTCTCTCTATGCCTCCCCAACTTGTACATGTTCTCTTTCTCTTTCTCAAAATACATGCATACATACATACATGTGTACATACACATTAAAAAATGTATGAAGAAACCTGAAGTACAAATAAGACTTTCGTGCTGTATACTGAGAAAAGATGGTTGTATTAAAGGACATAAATTCCTCTGAGTTGAGAGTTAACGTAATTCTTTTTCCCATGAAAGAGTACTCTTACTTGAAGGAACAACTGAGAGACAAATTATGCTTACTCAGATTTGAGTATTTGACAAACATTTTCTTGAATGTGGATGAAGCCAGCCAGTTTCTTTAAAGAAAACACATAAAAGTATTTTTGTTAATAAAAAAATGATGCTTTAGAGTGAAAACTAAAATTTTGGAAAACTTTTTATCTGCTACCTTGAGCTTGATAGTTTCTCAATAGTTAAAGACTTTTCTGATAAAACTCATGGCAATATTAATACATGTGGCTATTTTGTTTTTTAATTTGAGAGAGAGGGCACACAAGCCGGGGGGGGGGGGAAGAAGAGGGAGAGAATCTTAAGCACCTCCATGCTCAGCATAGATGTATAAAATTATGTTAATATTTGGGAGAATCTGATGTTATAATTTGGGAATCATCTAAAAATAATTGAGATAATGGAAAATGACTTTTAAATATCCTCTATGTCTAGAATGTTTCTAAAATAAGAAAAACTCTCAGATATCTAAGAAACTAAGAGGAAACAAAACTCTAGCTAGTTAGAATATGTGAGGCAACTACCACATTTCAAAATATAGAAAATGTATTTTCTATAGGGGATAAAACAATAATACAAATAATCTAGAATTTCAGGATACACATCATGTAAAATAAAATGTCACTGCTTAAACTTTACTAGGAAATTCCTAAATTACTATCCTGGAATCCTTTATTATTAAATAATTATACAATTGAATTATAGTACTGAATACTTTTTTTTTTTAATTACTTACAGTTGACTCAGGATTTCAAAACTGGAATGATTTAGGTGACAGCAGTTGGTGGAACAAACATCCTGAAATCTCCACTGTGGCCAATGACTTTGTACGTTGTTGTTGTTATTGTTGTTTAAATAGCAGTTCCAAATATCATGAGATGTAGTGTTACAGGAAGTCCTTTGCCTTCCCCAAGCCTACCCCATTTCTCCCTGAAGAGAAAGGCCAGTCCTCACCCGAGTTATGTAATCCAATTTTTAAAAAATCTTCACCTTAATACTTCTTCTCTTTGTTTTATTTTGAAAGGTCTTCCATTATAGCCACCCTGTTGTCCCCCAGCTTGAGCCATATGAAGGCTTGGGGGGTCCATGGGAGAGAGGTTGAGGCACAGAGGCAGCGAGGGCTGACCTGTACACCGACTTGAGACCAGTTTAATAAAGTGTACATCTTCAAGAAAAAGAAAAAAAGACTTACAGTTGATATCCAGTTGTTTCAACCAGCTAAGACTCATAGAAGAAAATAATTAGATTTTATGTCCTTTATCCTTGAACTTTTATTGCTGATTATTTTTTAAAACATCTGTAAGTTTTATGGAGCAATATTCTTGCTTTCCTAGGAGTCTCAATATCACTGATGTGACCGAGTTTAAAATATAATTGAGACATTTTTCTGAGAGAAAAAAGGATTTGACACAAGACCTTCAAGTTTCTTTTCTCTCCATATTCATACTTGTGAAAAACAAAACAAAACAAAACAAACAAACAAACAAAACCAGAAGATGTGTTGGTGACCAGCCAGCTTAGATGTTATTAGGGGAGGCTTTCAGGTGCTCTCTTATTGATTTCCAAAATAATAGTCTAATAGAAATAAACTAAATATAGTAAGAAATCAACTGTTCAATCACTAAATATAGTAAGAAATCACCCTCTTCAGTAGATCATTGAAATCTCTGTTTTAAGTTATGTAGAATTTAACACACAGTGGTTACATAATAGGAATTAGTATCATGTACTTAGAAATCTATGAACATACTGAATAACCAGGGGTAATATACACAGTTTTCTTCTCAATTTTTATTTACATATGATTTGAATATTAGAGAATAGGGAATTATCAAATTCAAAAATGGCTTCAAGGTGAATTCCAGAACAGAAGCAATTTATTTATGCTAATGTCAGCTAATATATAAATAATCAGTTTCAAATAACTGTCAAACTTTATTACCATAAATCTTTCTTGAGGCATTGATGCTGCTTAGAAATATTTAAACCTACTATATTAACACTAGACAATAAAGGATTAACATATAAATGTTTAATGCAACTCATATCTATATTTACTGTTTTAAGTAATATGAGCATCTTTTATATCACTGTCATCTATCCACTTCTTTTTTCCCTCCTCTGTCTTCATCGTCACCTCATATACATACTTTTGAAATAAAGCTGATGTGGGAATCTTTCTCCATATTGAGAAGACTGCAAATACACTACTATTAAGACATCTTACATATCTGTCCTAATTCATGTTTAAATGTTTAACTGGGGTAAATAACCTATCTTCACTATTCTTCAGTGTCCTTATGATTAATTGGGATTAGCTGTAGGGATGGATTAAAGTATTGCTACTATATCAAATATCGAGTATGTAAATATCGATGAATACTGTCTATAGTTTTTTAAACATTTACTTTCTGCAGTGCCAATGCCTGCACATGCTTTAAGTAAATCAACAAAAGGAGGAATTAAAGGTACATGACCGGATGAGAGAGTATTTAGCATGAGCTCATGTTAAGCCTAATGGATATTCAGATGATTAGACACAGAAACAATCATAAATATGTATGTGTGCTTAGGTTAATAAACACACATGTGTTACCCAGTTGTGTCCATCAAGAAGGCCTAAAAACAATGACACTGTCCTCCTGAGCACCTGTGAGCATACTCCCCACCCAGCTCTAGGTTTCTAAATAGGGGCCAGAGTTCCTTGGAGAAATCTCTGATTCTAGCCCTGAGACAGGGCAAATACAAGATGAATCTGGAGCCCCTTGTAGTAAGAGAAAGTGGGCTATACTTCGTAACTTATTTCCAAAGAATAAATTAATGAAAAGAATATCAACTTTAAACCAGAGAGACTGCCAAATACTAACTTAAACAAGTAATGAAGGTTAAAAACATCAGTGACATCATGTGGCTATCATGTACTTCTTGATATGATGTGATGCAAAGGACATTTCAATAAGTAATTGTATTTTTTTTTGAAAATTTTAACTGCATTCCCAACATAAGAAGAAAGAAAAGCCAGACAGACCCAAATTGAGGATATTTTCCATATACCTGTCTAATAGTTCTCAAAAGTATTAAGGTCATGAAAAACAAGCAATGACTGAGAAACATTTACAGGCCAGTAGGAGGCATGACAAGGAATACAAAGTGCTATCCTGGATGATCTCTTGAAACAAAAAAAGGACATAAAAGGAAAAAACAGTGAAAACCAGATCAAGTCTAGAATTTAGCTAATAGTAATTAATGTACCAAGGTTTGTTTTCTTAGTTTTGATAAATGCAACTTGGTAATTAACATTAGGAGAAATTGGGTGAAGTGTACATGGGAATTCTCTGTAATGCTTTTTCTGTAATTCGAAAATTATCCCCCAAGAAAGAATATGTAAGAGGAGTACCCGGGTGGCTCTGTCAGTTAAGCATCTGACTCTTGGTTTCTGCTGAGGTCATGGTCTCACAGTTTCATTAATTCAAACCCCACATCGGGTTCTGTGCTGTCAGCACAGAGCCTGCTTGGGATTCTTTTTCCCTCTCTCTCTGCCCCTTCCCTGCTTTGTGCTGCCTCTGTCTCTCTCAAAATAAATAATTTTTTAAAAAAAGAATATATGACAAAATATTGGTAGATTCTTGTTATAGCAAACTTTTTTAATGAAACTATCAACCTGATTGATGATTACAAATTAGTGCCAAAGGATTTTCATTCCTAATTTTAAATTTAATGTACATTATCCACCTTCCATGAAATGCTGCAGTGCAATAATAACTGACAAAGCTTAAAACTTTTAAAGAATTAGTGAATTAAAATGTAAATAATATGAATTTAAATGTAAATAATATGAAGATCAATTTTTCTATGACTTGTAAAATTGTAAATGTTCTGACACTTTGATCCAGAAATAATACTTTGGAGAGTTTTTTCTATAGAGAAAACCTTTATATGAATTCAAGGACATCTATAATGATGGTTTATTGCACACTTTTAATTATAAAGTGCTGTAGTCCAGCTCCAGCAGGTCCGCTGTTTCCCGAAGGATGGATGGTGTCAGCAAAAGGGAGTGAGAGAGCCTTGGCTTTTTTCTACTCACCAGGCGAGCATCTCTGCATGGACTACAGAGTCAGCTTTATTTATTGAAAAATGTGTGGGGTACAAAACAGAAGTGGCAATTGCCTTAGACAATGATTTCTGATGACAAAGCCTTTGGTATGTAAAAATTTCCCAGAACATAGATTGGTAGAAGACTCATGCATAACCCTTATCAAAAGTGACTGAAGTAGGTGACTAGATGCTTATCACATGGGGAAGAAAGGTATCTTTAGCATTTAAATACAAGGCAATGTTTTTAGCATAGCAAAGGCAAAAGTTAGTTCTTTGGTGACCAGGAGTCAATAGACTGTTTTTTGAGGGGAAGAAAAACAGGTTTTCTCAGGAAATGTAATATTTGCTCCTATAATCCCAAAGGAAGAAACTTCTATAACAAGTTCTTTCATAAGTACAATTCGCATATTTTTAGCCTAAGAAGGCAAGTCACTCCTGATATCAGTCAGCTCGGTGCCTTCTGGTCGGTGCTCAAGCAGAAATTGAGTGGGGGTCAAGTGGGTACAGAAGTCGGTCGCCATCTGGTGGTGGGAGGCTGTGCAAACCTGATTACTTCAGAAATGGCTACAAGCAATAAAGAAATAAATGTTTAACATTAGGGGATTTGATAAGTAAAATATTTTATAGTGAACTACAAAATATTGAGAGAAAGTTCGTAAAGTACAAATAACCACTCGCTAATTTCAATGATACTTTTTTTGGAAGTTGAGTTAAACTTTACTTTGTTAAAAAGCTATTATACAGGAAATAATAACAGAAAAAATCCTTATAATAGACAAAGGACTGATAAATAAATAAATATATATATGTATGTGTATATATATATATATATGTATGTATATATATATATATATATAAACTGTAAAAAACTTATGAAGGAAGATGAAGAAGACACAAGGAAATGGGAAAATATTCCATGCTCATGGATCAGAAGAATAAACATTGTTAAAATGTCATTATTACCTGAACGAATCTACGCATTCAATGCAATCCCAATCAAATTTGCACTAGCATTCTTCTCAAAGCTAGAATAAATTATCCTAAAATGTGTATGGAACCCCAAAAGACCCTGAATAGCCAAATTAATATTGAAGAAGTAAACCAAAATGGGAGGCATCACAATCCCAGACTTTAGCCTCTGCTACAAAGCTGTCATCATTAAGACACTATGGTACTGGCACAAAAATAGACACATAGACCAATGGAATAGAACAGAGAACCCAGAACTGGGCCCACAAATGTGTGGCCAATTAACTTTTGACTAAGTAGGAAAGAATATCCGATGGAAAAAAGACTGCCTTTTTAGCAGGTGGTACTGGAAGAACTGGACAGCAACATGCAGAAGAATGAAACTAGACCACTTTCTTACAACATACACAAAAATAAATTCAAAATGGAGAAGGACCTGAATGTGAGATAGGAAACCATCAAAACCCTAGAGGAGAAAGCAGGAAACAGCTTCCTTGACCTCAACTGCAGCAATTTCCTACTCGACACATCCCCAAAGGCAAGAGAATCGAAGTCAAAATGAACTATTGGGACCTCATCAAGATAAGAAGCTTCTGCACTGCAAAGGAAACAAGAAAACTAATAAGCAAAGATAGATGCAAATGACATATCAGATAAAGGGCTAGTATCCAAAATCTACAAGGAACTCACCAAATTCCATACCTGAAAAACAAATAATCCAGTGAAGACATGGGCAGAAGATATGAATAGACACTTCTCCAAAGAGGACCTCCAGGTTGCCAACAGACACATGAAATGATGCTCAGCGGCATCCATCATCAGGGAAATACAAATTAAAACCACACTGAGGTACCACCTCACCCCAGTCAGAGTGGCTACAATGAACAAATCAAGAAACTATAGATGCTGCTGAGGATGTGGAGAGATGGGCACCCTCCTACACTGTTGGTGGGAATGTAAACTGGTGCAGCTGCTCTGGAAAACAGTGTGGAGATTCCTCAAAAGAACTATCAATAGAACTCCCTTATGACCCAGCAATAGCACTGCCAGGGATTTAGCCAAGGAATACAGAAGTGCTAATGCATAGGAGCACATGTACCCCAATGTTCATAGCAGCAATGTCAACAATAGCCAAATCATGGAAAGAGCCTAAATGTCATCAACTGATGAATGGATCAAGAAGATGTGGTTTATATATACAATGGAGTATTACATGGCAGTGAGAAAGAATGAAATCTGGCCATTCGTGGCAATGTAGATGGCACTTGAGGGTGTCATGCTAAGTGAAATAAATCAGGCAGAGAAGGACAGGTACCATATATTTTCACTCATAAGTGGACAGGAGAAACTTAACTGAGGACCATGGGGAGGGGAAGGGGGGAAAAAAGAGTTAGGGAGTGGGAGGGAGGCAAATCATGAGAGACTCTTGAATATTGGAAACAAACTGAGGGCTGAATGGGGTAGGGGGAAAGGAGAAGGAGGGTGATGGACATGGAGGAGGGCTCTTGTGGAGAATAGCACTGGTTGTTATATAGTAACCAAGCTGACAATAAACTATGTGTGTGTATGTATATATATATATATGTATGTATTTTATGGTTTTTTGTGCAATTATGAATGGGATCAGTTTCTTGATTTCTATTTCTCTTGCTTCATTATTGGTGTGTACAAATGCAACCGATTTCTGTACATTGATTTTATACCCTGTGACTTTGCTGAATTCATGGATCAGTTCTAGCAGGCTTCTGGTGGAGTCAGTTGGATTTGCCATGTAGAGTATTATGTCACTTATGAAAAGTGACAGTTTGATTCTGATGGCTTTTATTTCCTTTTGTTGTCTGATTGCTGATGCTAGGATTTCCAGCACTATGTTAAACAACAGTGGTGAGAGTGGACACCCCTGTCATGTTCCTGATCTCAGGGAGAAAGCTCCCAGTTTTTCCCCCTTGACGATGATATTAGCTGTGGCCTTTTCATCAATGGCTTTATGATGTTTATGAAGTTCCTTTGATCCCGGCTTTCTTGAGAGTTTTTATGAAGAAAAGATGCTGTATTTTGTCAATTGCTTTTTCTGCATCTATCGACAGGATCATAACGGTTTTTATCTTTTCTTTTGTTAACATGATGCATCACATTGATGGATTTGTGAATATTGAATGAGCCATGTAACACATGTAACCCACTCGATCATAGTGGATAATTATTTTTATACACTGTTGGATTCGATTTGCTAGTATCTTATTGAGTATTTTTGCATCTGCATTCATTAAGGATATTGGCCTGCAGTTTTTTTGTTGTTGGGTCTATGTCTGATTGGGAATCAAAGTGGTGCTGGCTTCATAGAATGAGTCCAGAAGTTTACCTTCTATTTTTTGGAATAGCTTGAGAATAATGGGTATTAACTCTGCTTTAAATGTGTGGTAGAATTTCCCAGGGAAGCCATCTGGCCCAGGCCTCTTATTTGTTGGGAGATTTTTGGAAACTGATTTGATTTCTTCACTGGTTATGGGTCTGTTCAGATTTTCTATCTCCTCCTGTTTGAATTTTGGTAGTGCATGTGTGTTTAGAAATTTGTTCATTTCTTCTAAATTGTCCAGTTTGTTGGCATATGATTTTTCATAGTATTCCCTGATGATTGCTTATATTCCTGAGGGATTGGTTGTAATAGGTCCATTTTCATTCATGATTTTGTCTATTTGGGTGCTCTCTCTTTTCTTTCTGAGTAGACTGGCTAGAGGTTTATCAATTTTGTTTATTTTTTTATAAAACAACTCTTGGTTTCATTGATCTATTTCACTGCTTTTTTTGGATTCTATATTGTTTATTTCTGCCCTGATCTTTATTTTTATCTTCTCCTGCTGGGTTTGGGATAGTCTTGCTTCTCCCCTTCTAGTTCCTTTAGGTGCTCTGTTAGATTTTGAATTTGCACTTTTCCTAGTTTCTTGAAATAGGCCTGGATTGCAGTATACTTTCCTCTTAGGACTGCCTTTGCTGCATCCCAAAGAGTTTGGGTTGTTGTATTTTCATTTTTATTTGTTTCCATATATTTTTTAATTTCTTCTTTTTAACTGTGTCTTCTAATAGGGGACCTATTCTCCTTTCTGCCTCTTCAATTCATGCAGTGGCAGCCTCCATTTTATTATGCACCTCATTTATAGCATTTTTTTAAAGTCATCACAGATATTTTTAAGGTCCCCAGTCTTTGTATCAATACCTTACTGATGTCTTCCATGCTTTTTTCAAGCCCAGTGATTAATTTTATGACAGTTCTTCTAAATTCTTGCTCTGTTATGTTTCTTATATTTGTTTTGAGCAGTTGTGTAGCTGTGACTTTTTCCTGGAATTTCTTTAGAGGAGAGTTCTTCCATTCCATCATTTTGGCTAGCTTTCTGTCTCTGTTCAGGTTTAAAAGCTTGTTATGTACTCTGCACCTGTGAGTATTGCTATTAAAGGAGGCTCATTGACTGTCCAGGGCCTGTCTGTACAGGAGGTGTTCTTTTAATGGTGTCTCTTGGTTTCTCTTCTGCCTTTGGTTATTTTATTTCCTTAGTCAGTGGTATTTGGGACTCTCCACCATGTTTACTGTGGCTTGTTTCTTGAGGCAGCCCTATGAAGCTGTCTTCTTTGTGGAATCTGTGTGTTTTCATCTCACTCTTGCAGATCAGAGTATTATGGCTTCATTCCTTCTTAGTTTGATAGATGCAGGTGGGCAAAAATTATAGAGCTCCCTACTTCTCTGCCATCTTGCCCCTGCCCCTCAATAACTGATATTTTAAATAGAATTTTAAATATTAAAAATTTAAATTTAATCTTTAGCTGTTCAAGTGGGCAGAAATATCCTAAGATTCTTTATGAAAATAAAGAATACATTATTGCAAGTTTATTTTCTTTATGTTAATTCTTAAAGCAACATCATAGAAAATAAGTTTTATTGTTTGATTTCACCAATAGACTTCATAGCCACACATCAATTCAGACCTATTATTGACTCAGTCCCAAGAAGAGATGGTGTGGGTTGCAGACATTCAGCACCTTGATCTAATACACTATCACACATAATACTAAATAAAGCAGGGAGGTAAAAATGAAAGTTTATTTCATCATAGGTGGTACAATCCTACTGAACTGACGGTTAACATGTTTTGACATCCTTTCAAGTTGCACTTTTTATACTGTTGTTTCTAAGTAAACATACATTTACTACTAGTGTTTCTTGAACTTATATATCTGACATAACTCAGAAATCAAATTGTGATCAGGAAAAGTACTGGATAATTGTGCACTTGATTGAAATAGGATTATAAACATATAATACTTTTTAATTAAAGTCATATACATGCTCATGGCCGCTTCATAGGAGGAAGAAGCGTTTTTGGAAGCTCGGTATAGCCTATTTCATAAACATTTCAATTAATTAAATTTCAAAATTTAAGAGAATATGGTCAGCAGTTGTAAAAACTAAAAGAATATAAATCATTATCAAAATCAGCCAAAGCATAATTAAAAACATAAAATTTATGATAATATACTAATTACCTTTTATTATGAATTGGATCTGTTTCTGATTTCAAAAGTAAAATGAGATAATACAGGAAATTAGTTGTTAATCTATTATATAAACTCATTACCTTGAAGAAGACTCCCCTTCTTAGCACATTTGAAATTATGTATTTTCTACGTGAAATTTACAAAACAAATACATATATATGATGTGTTTCTATTTTGAAATTATTGCTTCATAGCATAGCTTTTGTGGTCCCAAGTCTTTGTATCAATACCTTACTGATGTCTTCCATGCTTTTTTCAAGCCCAGTGATTAATTTTATGACAGTTCTTCTAAATTTACAAAACAAATACATATATGTGATGTGTATTTCATTTAGTAGGGGTTTGTGTGAAAAAGACTGCGCCAAACTAAGGAAAATGTATCTGCTCACAAAAATGCTGTCACAAACTTTAAAACCTTTTAAGTTTTATAAGCTGAAAAACTTTTTTGAGTAAAAAAATGATATTCCACAAGTATATAATTGAATTTGCATAGAATTATAGTATATTAAAGATGTATTTTAACATCTTATTTAATTAAAATAAAATTAAGAAGAAACCAACACATTATTTAATATTACATTGGAAGTTGATTACTTGTTGGTAAAACTGAAATGTTTCTGTCTGCTGTATTTTATTACCATTTTCTCAAACATTTCAAAGATAAACATGTTGTTTTATCTTTTTGTTCAAAATACACTTAATTTTACTCACACATCATTGTGTCCCCAGGCATTTATAATTGAGATTCATTTCCAAAATCCTCTTGATAATTCATTGTCTTTAAATCCTTGCTTTCTCTTGCTTAAACTTTAAGGCAAAACTAAAACTTCCTGAGACTGAATTTCTTTCATCATTCCTCTGGCCCTTAGAGTATTTGTTTTTTGGGGTATTTTTGATGTTTGTGTCTGTTGGGGTTTTACTTGGTATTTTGGATTTAAATAAAGGATTAAAGCAAATTCCATGGAAAATACCTTTATGCCAAAGTAATACACCTTGTGGTCCCATAAAGACTTGATAAAAGGTGTTAAAAGAATTTACTGGGAAGAAAATCCGTGAATTCAGTTTTGAATTTAAATATAAAGCTTTTGGGAATTCATTGTCATCTGCTTTTAATTCTCATTTGCAATTGAGTAGGGATATGAACCTCCCCTTGTTCTCCTGTTATCAAGTGATATATGATAGCTTGAGGGCTGGAGACTCTGAGCTAACTTTTTGTGATCCCTTTGCTTTCACTGCTGATGGAGCTGGCTTGCTCTCAAGGAACATGCAAGTCCCCTTTAAATCTCTCACAACAACTGCTCTCCGTGATTTCCCCCTTGGCTCTATAAATTTATAGTACTGTGCTCATTTATGCACTCTATTTCCTTTTAGGAGTTTTAAATTTCCTATAAGTCGTTAGCATTATTTGTCCCTTTGCTCTTGTATTACGAAGCTGGATGAAGAGATGTGATCAGTTGTGTTTTAATAACCTATTCATTATTTATCATGCTGCTGAAATGGAGAATTTGCTCTCTGGCTCCAAGGTCTGATTTATTTAGTTACTCCTAAGTTAAAAATCTGTTTGAAGTTGCTCTTTCCACTACCTGTAAGAGTCACCTTGGAAGTCATCTTGGGATGGCGACTGAGCGGCCATTTCTCTGGGGGCTGGAGGAGAACACGTGCACAGACGACCCCGCCCCTCACCTGCAGACCTGGGATGTCCTGCCCCATTTGAAAACAGCCAATCATGAAGCTCCAGTTTTCCCCCACCCCAAGGAGACAGGCAACCTATCCTGTCCCGCCATGACCCTAAAATGCCCTTACTTGGTAATCAGCCCCCCAGGACCAAACTTGAAACCCCTCACCCGGGCCATGGGGAATCACAGATCCCAATAAAGGCTTTCTTGGCTCCATAACGTGGTCTCTTTCTCTCCTCCCATCTCTGCCTCCATCTATTAAATCTTACACTACCCATTAGACTAAATTATTCCTATTTTCGCAGGAAGAAACTCTGAGAATATCTAACAAAATGAAATGCTAATGGTTAACAGTGATGTGTTTTTTTATGTTTCTTAGTCCTCAGAGCTACTGATTAAATAATTTTTGTCCCCACCTCCCCCCGGCCCCTGGGGACAATATCTGATATTTTTGGTATCTGTGTCAAGGGAAATGTATATCTGCACACATAATTTCCTTATTATATTCATTCTCTGCAATGTAATGATTATTATTATGTTTCAAATTTACTAATTGCATAAGTTGTTTGATCTGTCTTCAATTTGGCAGATAACTTGATGAACCAAATAAACTCTTCATATGATTGTGTGTTGCAGAGGAAACTGCTATATTAAAGATAGCTGGCTGAAGTTTACTGCACTGTCACAGATGTGATGGAAATTAAAACACTTCGTCTAACCCTTCATTATTGCTTTTATAGGGGAGGAAAAGTAAGTTTGTGAAGATTGTTATTTTTTCACTTCCTGGTAGAGAGAGGGAGACACTTAACAACGAATATTTCCTTTATAAATGTAAAGTGACTTCACCAAAAAAGGCATCTCCAAGCATCTGCAGCCTCCCAAGAAATAATCAGCTCCAAATAATCCTTATTCCAGAAACATATTCTGCTCCCCTTCATTTTATCAGGAAAGCACACCAAAAGCATAAACTCTAGAGTATTTTATAGTGGGATGTATAAAGATTCTAGTTAGAAATATTTAAGGCTGGAAAAGGTGTTAATATCTTTATTCACTGTACTTCCTTCTGTTGCCCACAATCATGATGCCTGTGTTTCTGATTTTACTTTGATAATCTAGATATTACTGATATTTTCTTGACTGGAGGAAAGTGACTGGACTCAAAACACTAGTAATGGCCAAACTAACAGATCCTACTACTTAATGCTCTACAAGGCATTAGGCACTTAAAACCACATCAAAATCAATGATAGAAATCAGTCGATAAATATCTAAAGGGCCAAAGTTTACTATAATGTATATTGTATAAAGTTAGAAAATTGAATATTCTATTAGAGCAAACTAAGAATTCAAAATCACATTATATTAGTTTTTGAATCAACTACTGATAATTAATGGGATTACTAATAGGCTTAATTTTATTCTTCCAAAATATGAAATCATATCATATGTTCCCTTTATTCCTCGTCTATAAAATAGAGTCGGAGAAAGGTGTTTCAAAAGTCAAACACAAGCAACCCGAATACTGTGTACAACAAAATTCTTAGTACAGGGAAAGTAAGAAGCCATTAAGAGGAATACAGTGAAAAATAATTCTTAGAAGGCATTATTTATCTAACTATTGATGTCTTACGTTCAACACTGTAGTGGATAACTCATTGAAGTGTATTTTAGGTGCTGTTACAAAATTTGAAATACAATAATATCAGCATAATAAGTAATTATTATGGAAAAACACATCAGTCTATACATGTTGTAAGGATGCAGGTCTGAATCAAACTGACTCCATGACAGGCTTCAAGTTTCCCCTCTGACCTTGGAGGCCTAAGTGTAGGTTTCTCAGAATCATTAGACAATAAAAGGGCATAGATTGCTCAACCAGGGACCACTCTAGCAACACCCAATCAGAAGCGGCCAGCTAAAATGTTTAACACTCCTAAGGGCAGGCCTAGAGATAGGGGCTATAGATAATCACTTACTGCTTAAGGCTAGCTACACCCTACATGAGGGTCCTGGGTCCTGGGTCCACTCTGTAATTGGTTAATACTCTAAATCTTGTGATTGGGTCACTGTACCTGTGTCACAATTTCCTGTAAATCCCCCTTCCCAAATCCCATAAAGGCCCTGCGCTGCCTTTGTTCAGGGCTCTCAGCATGGATCCACCACGCTGGTAAAGTCTGTGAGCCCGAGTTTAGACCAGGCCAGCCTAAATCCATAATAAAGCCCTTTGCTTTTGCATGCGTGACTTGGTCTCCCCAGTGGTCTCTGGGTTTTGGGGATGATAATGAAATCTTGGGCATAACAATGTAACAAATTATTTTAAGTATTTGAGCAAAATCAAGAGGAAAAAATAAAAATTCCCAAATTGACATTATATATGATACTGCTATAATTTAGAGGTTGCTACTGTTTTAATGAAAATATTTAAGAGTAAGGATTGTAAAATTATTGGAATAGAAGGCCATTAGACTGAGGTGGCTCTAATGCCATGGAGGCTTACGTAGCACAGCAAAATGTAAGCCTCAAGTTTATGAAGTCAAAATGCTAATGACAACCAATCAAAGAAGCCAATTAGACTTTAAGCTCTATAGCAAGTCAATAATTTCCTTTCTTTGCTTTCACACATTCTGTCCATTTGTTTATTCAAAATCAATTAGTGTTCTTTTTGAATCATTTCAGATCAGAGATCCAAACAATGAAAGGGAAATAGTGATTTGCACTAAATAATTATTTGAATAACTGACTTTTTTCTACCTTTTGTCTGAGAATGATATAAAACATCAGATTCAATGATCAATTCATTAGTTAGGAAAAAACTTAAGGGGCCCCCAAAATACAACACAGATAAGTGGGAAGTTGAAAACCTCAGAACCTCATCTTTTAACATCTCTACTGAGGCATCCAGGCAAAGCCTTAGAAGGTATTTCTCAGTATCCTGGCTAGACTATCTCTGCCAAATGCCCAAGGTTTCCTACTGAAAATTCATAGGCCCATGCATCTTTTTGGAAGTATTCAGGCAGAATGTTGAGAATGGGAAGAAGAGATCTATACTTTTAATAGTTTGCCCCATGGTAAGCCAGAGTCTTGGTGTTTTCATGGAGATGAATTTGGAAATTCAGATCTCAATTAAACACCTTATTTAAAATATTGGGGAAACAGTGGCCAAGGAATATTATGTGGTTTCTTTAAATGGTCAATGCTAGAGACAGGATTTGAAAACCTGAGTCTTCTACCTCTTGCCTCTATTCTAGTACTCTTCCTATGACAGCCCATGCATTCCAAATGTTTACCATTGGATTTCATTAGAATTCCTATGAGAAATCACATAGAAGTTTGTCAAGTTCAATTTGTTATATAAAATACATCAGTTAAAAGACAAAAATTGTATATGTAATAAGTTTCGTGTACAAAGAAGTAACCCAATTTTAAGTTAATATTTTATAAAATATTTCTTGCTTGATCTCACAATCCTATAAACCATATCACAACTATGACTTTCAAAGACTGTCCATCTAGCCCACACATTTGTCTGTAATGAACAAAGCTAAAAAGTCCATATAGGCCATAAAATTATGAATTGAAAATGACTCATCTGGGAGTGCCTGGGTAGCTCTGTCGGTTAGGCATCTGACTTTGGCTCAGGTCATGATCTCAGGGTTCCTGGGTTCAAGCCCCACATCAGGCTCTGTGCGGACAGCTCAGAGCCTGGAGCCTGCTTCAGATTCTGGGTCTCCCTCTCTCTGCTCCTTCTCCGCTCATGTTCTGTCTCTCTCTGTCTCTCAATAATAAATAAACATTTTTTAAAAATTAAAAAATTGAAAAAGGAAATGACTCATCTGTTTCACAGAATGAGAACTACTACATTTAAAAATTTTATTATTTGTTATTGAGTATAGTTTAATATATAGCATTATATTATTTTTAAGAGAATTACTACACTTTAACATAGAGTTACTATGAATTTTTTTTAACTTTGCTCTCAGATCCTTTTTCCCCCCATCATTTCTCTGCTGCACTCTTTTTTGAAAAAGCATGAGTAGTGTATTTCAACTGAGCAAAGGGTGGATTGATGTTATAGTACAAAAGCCTACAAAAGTAGGTTTAATGATGAATTCTGAAAATCGTGAATATGATTCTAAGGCCTTTGACTTTCCTCTGAAGGCAGTGGGCCATTTTTAAGTTGATATTATCTGTTTCCACCTTCTGTTTTACAGACCATTGGATTATTTTAGTAGCAATGTTTACAGTGAATTTGGAAACATAGGTTATGAAAATTTAAACAGAGTAGCAGAAATTATGAATTATACATAATAAATTTTATTCTAACATTCCCACGAGAATCCTGGTCAAGATTCTCTCTAAGAAAATAAAGAATTTAAAACACAGCTGGTGAAGAATTTGAAGAAAGAAGAGCAAACTTATTCTTATAAGTCACAGAAAATTATAGCAAAATATCTAATCTTTCAGATGTCTTCCACTGGAGATTGTACTCTTCAGTTATGCTTAAAACAAATACAGGTAATCACCATACATACTTAACCTGACTCTATGTGTATATTCAAAATATAGATGAAATAGAAGAATGAACACATTATGAAGATTATATTTCACAGTTATCTTTTAATTTGAAATTAAAACATTTTAATAACATTAAAATAAAATTTCCAGTAAAATGTGTTTAAATATATTTTTTTAAACCTTAGAATTTGTTTTCCTAAACCTTGCCTTCCTTTCTGATCCCTTGGGTGTATTTGGCTTACATTAGAACATTGTTACAGTTTATTATATTTAGATTTTTTTTTTGCTTTTTGTTTTTTGTTTTGCTATCTCAGACTTTAAGTAACAAATCAATATATCCATGTCAAAACCAATGCAGTGTAAAATAGACTAAAAATAAGCTTTTTCAGTCCAATTGACACTGTCACCCAAGTAATCTTTTGAAAGGGACACCACTGTATGTTTATTCATATTGCTGTTAAGCTTACTAGATGGGCATTTGTGCAAGCTCTCTCTTTCTAATTTCCTTTTAAAAATTCTAAATTGCTGACCAAGAAGGATTAAGGTAATGCTAATTTTTTTTTTTTTTATGTGGAGAACAGTTTCTATACTTATGGCAGGCCAGAAAAGTCAAACAGGCTTGGGTAATTAAGTGTTTATACTAGATAAGACAAATAACCTCTTCCAGAGCTGATTAAGTATACTCAGGGGGTATTTAACTCCATAAGGGAATTTAATTCAACTAGAATCTGGTCAGAGACGGAAATATCAATCATTAGGGAACAGACAGCTGGGAATTCTGGCCCTAAAATTCCGTGGTTGGGATTCCTTTTATTGCACAAAAAAAAGCAATGACACTTTTATATCACTGAATATTAATTAGCCTTTCACAGGTTAATTCCTTCATTTTTTCATTCATTCAACTAATTATCAGGTCAAGCACTATGGTATCCATGTATACAACCATCCTAATACCCACTGAAGTCCCCAATCTTCCCGAGAAAGAAAGGGCTACAGGATGTGTCTTCCTTCAGTGAAGTCAGTTAAATGAGAAAATATATGAATATGTTTAAAAAATACTAATGCTGAAAAAAACTCCACAATCATCTACTATGGAACACTTTAACTATCGACGAGAAGCTAACCAGTTTATACCTGCATTGCTTCATCCACTATGTTAGCAGAGGAGAACAGATACTTTAATTTTAAAAATTAAGCCTAAAAATTGGTGCCATTGCTTGAAATCAACTTTATAACACTGTGACAGTTGACTAAATGTTTAGCACTTACTGTAATGATATTTTCAAAACTCTTTAGGTTTTTCTAATAATTGAAAGAGTTGATTTTTTTATCACAGGTGAAAAATTTCAAAAGCTGAACCATTTAGATCCTTTGCCATCTACAAGTAGCCATAATTACTTACATATTACTCTTGTATTATATTTACATAATGATTTAAATGTCATTTCATTTAGATACCTTAGGGAGAAGTATTTGTGAATAAAAGGTAAGTTTTGAATCCGCATTTCCCTAAAATCCAATAATAAGTAGACACTTACTGTTTTCTCACAAGCAATGCCTCTACAGAATGGAGAGTTAACTGCACCCACTAACATTTTCTTGAACCAAGCAAATATTCCAGAGCTCTGGTGCCTCAGTTACCTCCTTCTTGGACTATATCTGATTCACTTTGCCTTTAACCCCAGAGGAATGATAAGTAACTCCCAGAAAGTTTAATTCACAAACACAAAGGCAAAAGAATATAAAAAGGCACCAGGACTTGAACATTAGACTCCATAAGGAGAGAGAAGCAAGGATAATAAGAGACTGTTAATGAATGTTTTGTGTTTGCAGCCAACTCTTAATTACCTCCACTAATGAATGGGAGCAGGGTGATAATAAGCATATCAGAAATCATTCATATTTATTTGGCTTTGGGATGCCATTTCTTGTAACAAGTTAGCATTCCTAATTATGTTTCACTAAGTATGACTTAAGAATTAATTTGTGATCTGTGAACACTCCGTTTATAATGTCAGGAGAAAGAGGCTGAGAAACCTCCTGAAGGATAAGGAGTCAATAACCAAAACTCCCATATTTTGCTGTGAGTAATCCATGGAAGGAAAAAAAATGTCTCGCTGGTATCTCTGGGCAACACACATTTTCCTGATGATCTATAATAGAATGTGTAAGCATATGGAGTCTTCTTTTGTTCATAAAAATATTCTGCATAATTGTTAATTTTATTCCTAAGCATTGTAGATGTTAGCTGCTATTTTTAATAGGGTCTCTTCTTTCATTGTACTTTTTTACTTTGTAACTTACATGCAGAAAATTGTCTTCTGTTATTATATGCTAGGTTTGTCCTCCGCCTGATTACTGTATGGCTTTTATTATTCCCCAAAGTTTTTCCAATGAATTTTCTGTTTTCTAAGCATAAAATGACATCAATTACAAAAATAAATCTTTGTTGTTTTCTCCCATCTAATATTTCTTATTATTGATTCTTTCTCTAATGGCATGACTACTACTTTCATAAAATCATAATCTGATATGGATGAGAGAAGTAATTTTTTATTGCTTCAACATCAATGGGAATATTGCATTATAAAATATTAACTTAAGAAAACTTTTTATTAAATGACAACCTATGTATAGAAGAGCAAGGGAAGCAAAAGTGTGGTCTGATGAATTTTTATGAAGTGAACCTCTTCCTGCTTGTTACATGGAACACAACGCTGAACATCACAAGCAGTCTAGAAGCCCCCCTGGGCCGGCCCCAGACACTGCCCAGGGCCAGGGTACTCAGGATCCCAACTTGATTGCCTATTGATTTTCAGTTTGTGTAAATGAGACAACATTTCGCTTCTTATGTCTGGCTTCTTTTCCCAAACATTATCTTAGTAAAATTTTTTCATGTTTTTAAAAATAATTATATATTTTAAAAAATTCTCATTGTTTTATAACATTCCATTATTTGGATATTGATATTTGGTTTGTTGGGCTTTATAAAGCAGTGATGGACATCATGTGAATAGTGATAATGTTATTCTCTCTTTTTTTATTTTTTCAAAAAAACTTTAGCCTTTTCTTTCCTTGTCTTACTGTTCTAATTATCACTTCCATTGCGATGTGCTATATATTATATGATAGTGGGGACCATTGAGTCATCCATGTTCTCAGGGTGGATACTCAGCAATTCTCTATTTTGCATGATGTTTGATGAAAGGATTTTGTAGATATTCTTTAACAGAACAAAGAAGTTGCCTTTATATGTAATTTGCTAATAGTTTTATCACAAAATTATAGGAGAGCTATAAAATATTTTCTGCAACTATCAAGATGATGATATGATTTTTCAACTCTTTTAGTTAATGCAGTAAATTAAACCACTCTTGAAAACTTAGGATAAACTACATTTGTTTCTTTTTATATATTACTAAATTCAATTTGCTATTATTTTGTTTAGGATTTTTGCAACTTTGTGACAGAGATTCCTGTCATATTTCTTTCTTAAAATATGCTCATCAGGTTTTGGTGAGAATAGAATTTTCAATTATTCTATTCTCTAGAAGGATTGCATCAGTGGTTTTATATCTTTCTTAAAATTTTGGGAAAAAAACCATCACTGAGTCCCTCTGGACACCCAATTTTCATTGAAGGCATTTCATAATAAGAGATTAAAGGGGCACAACTCTTGATACCGGCTGAAGTCATAATCTCAGGGGTCATGAGTTTAAGCCCCACGTCAGGCTCTGCACTGACAGCAAGGAGCCTGCTAGGGATCCTCTCCTCCCTTTCTCACTACTCCTCTCCCACTTATGTACTTTTTCTTTCTCTCTCTCTCTCTCTCCCTCTCTCTCTCTCTTATAATAAATAAATAAATGTTAAAAAACAGATTAAGTTATTTTAATAAAGCATTATTAATACTTTTTAGATTTTTTGTGACAATGGCAAAGTTAATGATTATAGAAATTAGTCTTTAAAAATTACTTTGTTCATACTAATTGTCAATATATTACTGTATAATAGTCCATATTTTTGTAATCTTTGAATTGTACTGAGGATCTATAGTTATGTCTCCTTTTTAATTCCTGATATTTGTAGCTTGGTTTCTATTCCCTTATGGTCTGAAACCATCTTGTTGGGTGTTTAATCACATTTTTATTGCTTTCAGGAATAATTTTTGGATTTGCTGTACTCTATTGTATGTTTGTTTCTATTTATTAACATTATTATTATTTACATTCTTCCATACCTTGAGTGAGATTTACTGTTTTTTTCCCTTAGATTTTTGAAATCAAATGTTAGATTACTAATGCCTTGACTTTGGATACTAACCCTTTATATCTGACATGTCATTTGCAAATATCTTCTCCCATTCCTTGGGTTGTCTTTTAGTTTTGTTGATTATTTCCTTCACTGTGCAGAAACATTTTATCTTAATGAGGTCCCAATAGGCTTTTATTTTCTTTCACCTCGGGAGACATGTCAAATAAAAAGTTGCCGTGGCTGAGGTCAAAGAGGTTGGTGCCTATTGTCTCCTCTAGAATTTTACTTATTTCCTGTCTCACATTTAGGTCTTTCATCCATTTTTAATTTATTTTTATGTATGGTATAAAAAAGTGGTCAAGGATCATTTTTCTGCATGTAGCTGTCCAGTTTGCCCAGCACTATTTACTAAAGAGATTGTCTTTTTTCCCATTAGATACTCTTTCCTGCTTTGTTGAAGATTAGTCACCATATATTTATGTATTCATTTCTGGGTTCTCTATTATATTCTATTGATGTATGTGTCTGCTTCTGTGCTAGTACCATACTACTTGATGATTACTGCTTTGTAATACAGCTTGAAGTCTGGAATTATGATGCCTCCAGACTATTTTTTTAACATTACTTTGGCTATTTGGGGTCTTGTTTGTTCTAGCTGTATGAAAAATGCTGGTGTTATATTTTGATAGGGATTGCATATATTGCTTTGTGTAGTATAAAAATATTTTAATAATATTTTTTCTTCCAATCAATGAGCATGGAAAGTTTTTCCATTTCTTTGTGTCTTCTGTTTCTTTCATCAGCTTTTTATAGTTTTAGGCATACAGATCTTTTACCTTTGGATTAGGCTTATTTCTAGATATTTTATGGTTTTTGGTGCAATTGTAAGTGGGATAGATGACTTGATTTCTCTTTCTGCTGTTTCATTATTGGTGGATAGAAATGCAACCAGTTCCTATACATTGATTTTATATCCTGCAACTTTGCTGAATTCATGTATCAGGTCTAGCAGTTTTTTGATGAAGTCTTTCGGGTTTTCCATGTAGAGTATTATGTCATCTCAAAAGAGTGAAAGTTTGACTTCTTCCTTGCCATTTTGAATGTCTTTCATTTCTTTTTGTTGTCTGATTGCTGAAGCTAGGACCTCCAGTACTATGTCAACAACAGTGGTGAAAGTAGACATCCATGTCATGTTCTTGACTTAGGGGGAATGCTCTCAGTTCTTCCCCATTGAGGATGATGATAGCTGTGGGTCTTTTGTGGCTTTTATCATGTTAAGGAATCTTTCTTCCATCCCTAATTTCTTGTGGGTGTTTTATCAAGAAAGAATGCTGTATTCTGTCAAATGCTTTTTCTGCATCTATTGAAAGGATCTATGGCTCTTATCCTTTCTTTTATTAATGTGATATTTCATGTTGACTGATTTGTGAATATTGAACCAGCCCTGTAGTCCAGGAATGAATCCCACTTGATCATAGTGAATAATTCTTTCAATATACTGTTGAATTCGATTTGTTAGAATCTTATTGAGAATATTTGCATACATATTCTTCAGGGATATTACCCTATAGTTCTCCTTTTTGTTGGGTCTTTGTCTGGTTTTGGAATCAAGGTAATGCTGGATTCATAGAATGAGTTTGGAAACTTTCCTTCCATTTCTAATTTTTGGAACAGTTTGAGGAGAATAGATGCTAACTCTTCTTTAAATGTCTGGTAGAATTCCTCTGGGAAGAAATCTGGCCCATGACTCTTATTTGTTGGGAAATTTTTGATAACTGATTTAATTTCTTTGCTAGTTACTGGCCTATTAACATTTTCTGTCTCTTCCTGTTTGAGTTTTGGTAGTGTGTGCGTATCTAGGAATTTGTACTTTTCTTCTAGATTGTCCAGTCTGTTAGCATATAATTTTTCATACTTTTCCTTCTTAAATGTTTGTATCTCTGTGGTGTTAGTTATGATATCTCCTCTTTCATTCATGATTATATCTATTTGGGTTCTCTCTTTTTTTTCTGTTAAGTCTGGCTGTGAGTTATCAATTTTGTTTATTCTTTCAAAAAAGCAGCATTTAGTTTCATTGAGCTGTTCTACTCTTTTTGTCATTGTTGTTGCTGTTGTTTGTTTCTATATCATTTATTTCTGCTCTAATCATTATTATTTCCCTTTGTCAGCTGGCTTTGGGCTTCATTTGATGCTCTTTTCCTAGCTTCTTTACACGTAATGTAGGTTGTATATTTGGGATTCTTGCTTCATGACATAGGCCTGAATTGCAAAGTATTTTGCTCATAGGACTGCCTTTGCTGGATCCCAAAGGGTTTGGACTGTCATGTTTTCATTTTCATTTGCTTCCATGTACTTTTTAATTTATTCTTTAATTTATTGGTTAACCCATTCATTCTTTAGTAGGATGTTTTTCACCTACATATACTTGAAGGATTTTCAAATTTTTTCTTGTGGTTGATTTCAAGTTTAATAGTGTTGTGATCTGAAAACATGCATGATATGATCTTACTCTTTTCCTACCTGTTGAGGACTGATTTATGACCCATTATGTGATCTATTCTGGAGAATGGTCCATGCATACTAGAGAAAAATGTGTATTTTGCTGCTTTAGGATGAAATGTTCTGAATATATCTATCAAGTCCATCTGGTCCAGTTTGTCTTTCAGAGCCATTGTTTCCTTGTTGAGTTTATGCTTAGATGACTTGTCCATTGCTCTAAATGAAGTATTAAAGTCTCCAACAATAAGGGTATTATTATCAATGAATTTGTTTGTGATTATATATTTGGGTGGTTCCAATTTGGGGACATAAATATTTACAATTGTTAGCTCTTCTTGATGATAGACACCTTAATTATGATATGATGCCCTTCTCCATCTCTTGTTACAGTTTTTGTTTTAAAGTCTTGTTTGTCTGTTCTAAGTATGGCTACTCCAGCTCTTTTGAGGTCCATTAGCATGAGAGATGGTTCCCCATAACCTCACTTTCAATTTCAAGGTGTCGACAGGTCTCAAATGAGTCTCTTGTAGGTAGCATATAATATAAGGCAATGTTTTTAGCATAGCAAAGGCAAAAGTTAATTCTTTGTGAGCAGGGATCAATAGCCTGTTTTCTTGAGGGGAAGAAAAACAGGTTTCTCAGGAGCTGTAATATCTGTTCCCATAAACACTAAAGAAGAAATTCCTATAAGCTCCTTCACGAGGTGCAATCAGCAATTCAAGGCCAGAATAAGGAGACAAGTCACTCTGATACCAGTCAGAAAGGTGCCTTGGGGGTCGATGTTCAAGCAAAAGTAACTAAGTGGGGGGTAGACATCTGTTGCCATCTGATGGCAGGAAGCCCCCACCTTGCAAACCCACCTTCCCTCAGAAGGAGGTTTTTATTTTTTCAACTTAGTTCAGAAAATGACTTTTTTTAAATTTTTTTAATGTTTTATTTATTTTTAATACAGAGAGAGACAGAGCATGAGAGGGGGAGGGGCAGAGAGAGAAGGAGACACAGAACTGGAAGCAGGCTCCAGGCTCTGAGCTAGCTGTCAGCACAGAGCCCGATGTGGGGCTCGAACCCACGAACGTGAGATCTGACCTGAGCCGAAGCCGGAGGCTTAACCGACTGAGCCACCCAGGCACCCCAGAAAATGACTTTTAACAATGCACTTCTAAAACCTCAGTTTCAGCTCCAAAGGCTCTCTGCAACAAAAAACTGGGACACTAAATACTTCTCACTCCTCAGTCTATGTTCCAGAGAGGTTTCCACTTGTGCTAACTCAATGTTGCATTTTGACAACGCTTTTCTCCTTCTCTTCCTTTTGTCTCTCCACAGACAGGGTTCCCTCTCCTCCACAGCTCTGCCATTTTATCTCCCCCAACTCCTAGACACGCACCTTGATTCTGCCAAGCTGTCTCCCTCCAACTGTGAAGATCCTTCTCCCACTCCACACACAGATCTATTTCCTGCGGACCTCCGTACACCTGTGTTTGAGGGACAAGGAAAATCAGGTCCCCCTACTTTTCTGCCATTCTAACTCCTTCTATGTCTTAGGTATTTTAACATTATGTTTATCATTACATTTTTAAGTGGCTTTTGCTGGTTTATGTAGACTGTGAATTTTATTTTTATAAAATGTTCCACTTTGTTAGAATTTTCATGGTTCATTCTAGACTGCATGTGCCTTTGGTTAAGACAAATACACAGAATCCTATTTCTTTTTATTAATACAATTAATACATGGAGGTTTTGCTATAATTCAATTTTTATTGTTATTCATTCCTAATGCTTCTGATACTTGTCATACTGATAATCTCTGTTTTCTTTTGCTGTGTGTGTGTGTGTGTGTGTGTGTGTGTGTGTGTGTGACTTTTTCCCATAGTGATTGGAAAGTTCATGGTGAGATAGCTGGCATTTTGTTATTTTTTTGTTTATGTGCCATAATTAAGTTGATTTGTCAACTTCAGATTGTATAAGGATAGCAAATATTCATAATATGATGGAGTTTTCTCCTATGCGTTTTGCAAAGATTAATTCCTTTCACTTTTTACTACCACCTTGTGAGGCAGGCATTACTTTTATAAATGAAGAAAGTGAGGCATGCAGAAGTTTAATAACTGCCAATTTTATACCACCAATAAAGGTAGAGGTGGAAATTAAACAAGACAGTTGGTTCCAGAAGACTGTTGTGGTATATTACTAAGTTATTGTGCCTCTGGTGTTTTTCTGATAAAGAAGGTGAAATAGAGACCATTTATTTCCTTCTACCCATCTTACACTTCATGAAGTCTCCTTCACCCCCAATTTTTCTTTCATACATCACTATATTTAGATGTATTGGGAGTTATTGTCATAACTTTCAATAATTAAGCTTTGAAATAGATGAATCATTTGTAGGCTTTTCTTCTAATATCCTGTAAAATTTAAGTCATTAATATTCCCTACCATGTTTCTCTACCCACAATATCATAATATATGTGTAATTCTATTCTTGTGGTTATACTACTATTGTATTGCTTAGTTGAAGTTTACAGAGGACACTCATTTGTCTTTAACTGAGTAAACTCCTCAGCATTTAACCATCTGACCATCTTCTGCTGCTTTAAGCACTCTTTCCCCTTGCTTTTTGAATGGATCCTTACATTGGAGCGCCTGGGTGACTCAGTCGGTTAAGTGTCTGATTTCAGCTCAGGTCATTATCTCATGCTTCATGAGTTTGAGCCCCACATCAGGCTCTGTGCTGACAGCTCAGAGCCTGGAGCCTGCTTCTGTTTTTTGTCTCCCTCCCACTCTATGCCTTTCCCCTGCTTACCTCTGTCTCTCCCTGTCTCTCAAAAATGAATAAATGTTAAAAAAAAAAACTGAAATGATACTTCCTCAAGGTTTTCCTGTTATCTAATAGTTTGCTTTTTATCCTGCAATCTTGCTGTTTCCTCCTTTAGACTCTAGTCTTCTTACTTTTCTCTCTTGATGTTCTTGCCTTTGTTATTCTTAAACTATACCTTCAGTTTTAATGTCATTTTTATGCCAGTGGTTCACACAATTATATCTTTATCCCCACATTCTCATCCAGAGACTGCTATATTCAGCTGCCTGTGTGGTATCTCTTGATTATTTATAGTGAACTGCCTATTTTAAATATCCCCTTAAATGTCCCAAAATAAACTTTTGAGTTTCTTCACCTCAAAACTACTCTCTAGTCAAATTCCCCTTACTGAGCAGAGTGGGATTTCCTCTGTGCAGACATCAGATGCTCAGGAAAGAAACCTAAATGTCATGCTCAATCCTCCTTTTTCATCTTTATTCACTTCAAATCCTTCAGTATACTTGTCCATTTTGTGCCTGAAGTATAACAAAAGCATTGACTTCTCTTAATGAATTCTAACATCATCAAAGTCAAATGTCATTGTCACAATAATATATGCAAATATTACCAAGGTATTCTCCCCAATTCTACTTTAGACACTTCCAAATCGGTGAACACACCATATAAGAATATGACATCCTTAAAAAACAAAAGGAATCATGTCATTTGCTGCTTAAAATATTTGATGATTTTTCTATTGAAATTTGAAAAAAGTCCTACTTATAAAGAAATCTAGTGGCTTAGCTATTTAATCATTCTCATCTTTTCATACCAAGCTTTCTCTTATTCCATGCTGATATGTATATCTTTTTAAAAAGCCAACTCCTGGGGCACCTGGGTGGCTCAGTCAGTTAAGCATCCTACTTAGGCTCAGGTCATGATCTCACGGTTCATGGGTTCGAGCCCCGCGTCAGGCTCTGTGCTGACAGCAAGCTCAGAGCCTGGAGCCTGTCTTCAGATTCTGCATCTCCCTCTCTTTCTGACCCTCCCCTGCTCACACTATCTCTTTCTCTCTTTAAAATAAATAAGAACATTAAAAAAATTTTTTAAGCCAACTCCTTGCTCTTCAAATATATGAAAACATAGCAAATAGATGGCTCTCTGTGACCTAGGAAGTGGATCCTCACCAGATTTATTTGCTAGTGCCTTGATCTTGGATTTCCCAGCCCCCAGAATTATTTGATTTTGGCTCACTGTTTCCTTCAGTGCTTGGTAGGCCACAGTGAAGGTTTGTCACCTTCCCCCGTTCCATGAGATGGCTCACGATTCAGTAGGTCTTTCTTCTGATTAGCAGTTTTGAATGTGAAAGTTTTCTATTTGAGACTAAGCCTCCACATTGGAAAACCAGCAAAACACCTGCCTTTGCTTGTGTCAGTTCCAGCAGCTCCTGAGACAGATGCAGGAAGGTAGAAAGTGATGAATTCTAATAAAATCATTGAAAGAGTCCCCACAATTGGTCAACTGTTGGCAAGAACCTGCCGGACTCTTTCTGTCTTAGCGTATGATAAAAGCCAAAAAATTCTAATATGATGTTTATGTTGTGGACTAACAAAGCACTGCAGAATTCTGGAGAATTGAAACTTAATTCCAGGATATGGGGGTTGTTATCTCTTATAGTTTTGGCATTTAGAGTTGATAGAAAAGAAGTTGCCCTTTTTTCTCAATGTTTTGGCTATGTACCTGCAGATTCCTATCCTGGTTTGTTTAAAACTATGGTTTTTATGATTACTATCTGAACTCAAAGAGAATCATTTTATTGGATTTAACAATAAGAGGTAAGAAAATGCAAACTACAATAACAGTGAGCCATACATCCGATTATGAGGAAAACAAACTTCCAAGATGTTGTTGATGGGAACTTAAATAAATAGACACAACTACTTTGGAGAAAAATTTGGTAGCACTCTGTTACTATTTCTTCTTATAGGTTAAGGTAACTTAAATAAAGCTGTTTGTAAAGGGTGGACTCATCTTGCTATATATTGATATAGAAATAAATTAATTAAGTAATGGTGATTTATTACAAGGTAGAAAGTAAAAAGAAAATTGAAGTCAATTCCTTTCTTACTGAAGGGCCTTTATACCTTTTGTTTCTTTCCTAGAAACATTTGTCTTCCCAGTGTTGATAATTTTTATATTTTTAATAATTTTACCTTCAGCTTTTCCTACAGCTCTGTCATCTCTCTGTTTGTTATCCTGGAAGCTTATATTTTTTCAAATTTACCAAAATATGTAGTTATTTTAATTATTTCTTTGACTGCTTGGTTTTCATTAGTGTACACCAATACATTTACACTGGGTTGTAAATTCCAGTAGACCTGAATCTCTATGTGTCTGCTGCATTTTATTCCAGTGCCAAAAAGATGGAGCTTCATAATTACTTATTCAGCAAATGCACTAATAAACAAATGACTAAATATTAATTTTACCTGGAATAAAATTCAAATGTTTCTCTGTAGTTACCTTATTTCTGGAACCTATTTCATCAAGAGTAATTTGAATGCAGTTTCTTTAATAATTTTTATGCATTTTACTTTAAGTGCTTCAGTCCTCCTGAAATAAATTCCATTCTCAGGAGCCATTATCATCTCACTACTTCTTTAAACAATTTTTTTCTTCTGCAGTCATTTAAATCATTTGTAGCTTTTGTCCATGTTAAAAAAAAATGGCAACGACTATATCCATTCTGTCCTGTGCTGTTTATAGCTGTGATATATTTGTCTTCAATCTGTTTCACTCTATTTAAGTCTCCCATTTCATCTCGTTGTTTTGTTTTGTTACATGCTTTTTGATTCCATTATATTGAATTTATGTAAAAGTTTAAACTTTCCTAGAGCTTGAAACATTTGTAAACTTTAGCAAAAAAATTACTTCAAAATGGGTCTTGAATTCTTTTTGTTTATTTATTTATTTTGGCAAGATCTTTCTCTTTTGACTTCTTATATAATATCTTTGTGTAGATGTCATGTGATTTCTTTAATTTACTTGTATCTAATTTTACTAATTCAATGACCTCTAACCAATTTTCCATATCATGTGAGTGAAACTCCCTATTGTGTTTCCTCATGGGAAACTCATTTTAATTGCAGTTCTTTTATTTTTGGGCTACATATTTTATGTCCTATTTTTCTCTGTCCTAAAGGAGGTGTGGCTGGATATTGGGATGTCTGAAGGGCTATCTCAGATTGCATTCTGGTTAATTTCAGCTGTCCAGTAGAATTCCTTTCTTTGGCTTTTTTATGTTTTAGGGTACTTTAGGGCATTGGAATATCTGACCAATTCTGGATGATTCCCCTTTGATACCAACAAACCCCACATTCTCAAATGATCATTTCAGTCACTCTGGTGTTCAAAGTCTTGTCCATTTTTATCCCTGCTTGCAGAGACATGTGCAAGTAATGTCTCCATTGCTATTAATCAGCATCTGGGAGCAGCATTCCCATGGGAGCTTTCTCTTTATACATTTCTCAATCTAGTAGTTACTCCCTGGGATTTACCACTTCAACTTATGGTTTTTCTCCTGCTAAAACCAGCACTAGTGTGTATTTAGTTTTGAGTAACTCCTATTATTCTACCCTTATTTTACAGACTTGGTGTCACTTAAAATATGTAACTTGTAAAGCTCGACTGAGATAAGAGAGGCATAGGGTAGACCAGTAGAAATAAGAAAAAGATGTGAAAACCAGCCAATCTGACTTTACATTTCAGTGTTACCAATTACTAGCTGAGTAATAGTACCTTCAGTTTTTTAATAACTTATAGTCAAAAGACCTACTTTCAGATATTTCTGAGCATTTCTTTAGTTAATATGTATAAAGTAAGTACATTGAATTTATAATAGTGTCATGCACCTCAAAGGTATGTTGAATAATCATTTTATGACAGAAATTACAGTAGTGAAAATCTGTAGTAAGAAGAGAAAAAGAAGAAACTAGAAGTGTTCCTAGGAAGACAACCATGTAACTCAAAATGGTGGAGGAGGGGATTCTGAAGAAGACAACTTTCTATTATCTAGACCTTACTTCCTCACACCTAGGAAATGTTGCAATAATGTGCAAAGAATACAGAACTAGCTGAGTCCTAGGTTTTGAATGCCAAAAACTTAAAGGACAAGTATTTTCCAAATAAAGGATATAACCAAATTGGTGAAAGGTTTCTGGAAGTGATCAATATTCTGACGATTATAAAGTGCCTCAATTTGTTTTCCATCATATTACAAAGCACATAGGTTAAAAATTTACATGGTTACTTGTCAAAAAATGAGCAAGAGTCAGAAATAAACACAAATGGACCTAGGTAAACAGGAGAACAAGAGGGAAAGAAAGAAAGAGAAAGAAAGAAAGAAAGAAAGAAAGAAAGAAAGAAGAAAGAAAGAAAGAAAGAAAAGAAAAGAAAGAAAAGGGAGAAAGAAAGAAAGAGAAAGAAAGAAAAAAGAAGGAAAGAAGGAAGCAGGGAAAGGAAGAAAGAAACACAGGAAGGAAGGAAGGAAGGAAGGAAAGAAAAAAGATTAAAAAATGAAAATGGGAACCAAGAATAGATGGCCAGACAATAAAAGTGATTGCTAGAAAACCAAGTAGGAGATAAAATAAGAGCTAACAGAATTCAGGTAGAAAATAGAAAAGAGGCTTTTCAGGACAAGTGAAGACTACATTAGTTGTAGTACAATGGAGAATAAACAGTGTGGAAAGTATAATACAGTACACAAAACACAGACATATGACAACTAGCACTCAAACTAAAAGGAAACAAAAGTAAACAATCAAAAGGTATTAGGGAGAAAGTGATAGGCATACATTGCCAAGAAAACCCAGCAAATAATTATCTGGAGTACTCAAAGAGGAAAACTAAGGCAAGTGGATTGATCCCATATTTTAAGATATAATTTTGGCAAAACTTTTCTAAAAAAAAACTTGAAAAAATATATATAAGTAACACGTGTCAGAGAAAATTAAGCGAAATAAATAAAAATAAGAATAATTAACACTGAATAAATTTATTAACATTTAAACAAAAACAGAAACAAAAAAAATTTTTTGGGCTATAAAGATTATTTTTTGAATGAAGTCCCTCTTAACAGAAGGACAACCAGAGTGCTAATAGATTTCTATGAACATTCAGTGTAAGAAGACAATGGGACCACATCTAGTAGACACTCAAGGAAGGAAAGTCTGAAACAGTGTTTTAAAACAATTTTTTATGTTTATTTTTGAGAGAGAGAGAACGAGCACAGGGGAGGGGCAGAGAGAGAGGGAGACACAGAGTCCAAAGCAGCGCCAGGGTCTGAGCTGTCAGCACAGAGCCCAATGTGGGGCTTAAACCCATGACTGTGAGATCATGACCTGAGCCAAAGTTGGACACTTTACCAACTGAGCCACCCAGGTGCCCCTGAAACAGAGTTTTTACATCAGCAAGTACACTGCAGTAATTACATTGAGGTTCATATTTTTAAAGCATTTGTTTGAGAATACAAATGTGAAGGTAAGGGTGGCAAAAGAGAATGTAAATGGTAGGAGGAGGAGAGAAGGTAGAAAGTAGACTATGTACACCACTTGTATTATGTAAACTGTAATTTAAAAGATTCTACTAAGGTACCTTGTAAACAATAATAATACAGACACACCCAGATTTACAATGGTTCAACTCATGATTTTTTGACCTTATAGTGGTTTGAAAGCAGGAGGCAGTCATTAAAACTGTACTTTGAATTTTGAATTCGGATCTTTTCTAAGGCCAGTGGTATGTGGCACAATCTTCTCTCCTGATGCTCGCTCCCAGGCAGCCACGGCAATCACGAGGTGAACGATACCCTTAAGTCCCATCTGCACACATACAACCATTCTGCTTTCACTTTCAGTACAGCACTTAGTAAATTACATGAGATACCCAGCGCTGTATTTAAAATAGGCTTTGTGAGAGATGATTTCCCCCAACTACAGGCTAATTTAACTGTTTTGAGCATGTTTAAGGTAGGGTGGGCTAAGCTATGATGTTCAGTGTGTATATTAAATAAATTTTTGACATGATATTTTCAATTTAGCCTAAGTTTATTGATGTGGCCTCTCATAATTTGGGGAAGGTCGGTAGTATTGATTTTTGAAACTGGATACTGAGAAGAGAGAGGAAAGGATGATTACTCAAGTTCTTTCTATCATTATTCATAGTCTGTAGCTAATGAAGGTTCTTTAAAAAATCCAGGACTGGGGCACCTGAGTGGCTCCTAAACATCTGACTCTTGATTTCACCTCAGGACATGATCTCACAGTCCTGAGACAGGCTTTGTGCTATGGGCTTTGGGATTCTCTCTCTCCCTCTCTCTACCCCTCCCCTGCTCATTCTCTCTCTCTCTCTCTCTCTCTCTCTCAAAATAAATTTTAAAAACTTTAAAAAACAAGATTTATATAATAATCAATATAAAAGCATATTTTAGAATAAAAATACAAACCTACCTAAAAGGGTACAATCAAATGTAGAGGAAACAGAAAAATAGTAAAAGACCATGAAAGCAAGAAAACAGCATAACCCCTAACTTGAACGCAAAGAAAATAACTTACAAATATAAAAAATATTTTTGAGTAAAAACAGAATATACTTTCTTATGTTCAAGTTAGGTTCTGATTAATATATGAATACATATTTGATAATTAATCATACTATCTCATAGTCCATTTATGAAGCACTCTGATTAACTGACCATCTGTCTGTTTTTCAGCAGCAAAGTGTATTCAATGATTTTATTGGCCTTTAATTTAAATAGCAGATGTCCAGCTGGTATGACTTGTTTTCTCAATGATTTATGTACCGTCATTCAAGTTTAAAAAAAATTACTTGGGATAAAGAATACATAATTTGGGACCATAAAATGAGCACATCCGTAATTACATATATGATTTCCCTGGTAATAATTATGAACAAAAATTACTTATTTTAAAAAGTAAAAATAATTTGCATTATATTTTGCACTTTTTGTATATGATACATAAGTTTATAGATAATCGCACATACAGATATATTAGGAAGATTTCTTGATATTTCAATAAAAATGAAATTTAAATAATTTACATATTCAGAATTTCACCACTTAAGGGCCATCTATTTGACCATTGTAAATCTCAGCTTTTTCATCTGTAAAAATGGAAATAAAAATACCTACCTATCTTACAAAGCAGTATACGCAAGGTTTGGCAATTGCTCTTTTAATAGTAATTGTTAATCACTATATGAAATAGCTATCTTCTATTCTTTGCTAATGTTTATACGTATGTACAAACATGTATCACGTGCATTCAGTTGCTCATGACAGCTCTGAGAAACTCCAACTTTCACATTACAATTAATTTTTAGGTATCTGTTTAAAATTTATTCCACTCTATATTGCACTACACTTGTGGGCGCACATTACAACTTTATACGAGTGACAGAAGGAAGATTTATAATAATATCAAACATACCAGCTCCCTGGGTACTCACTGTGTGCAGTGTTTTACAGTTTCCAATGAAATTGTTCGTTTAATTGTAATTGTGAGATTCACTACTGATGAGGAAACGGAGGAGAAAGGATACTGAGGAATTTTCCCAAGGTTATGCACCAAAGAGGGGACCACCTAGCTGTGATAACATAATGGGATTCACTGCAAAGCCCTCATCCTTCAGGACTATGCTCTCTTGGGAAGGGAGTCAAGATACTGAATGTGCGGTTCTAATGGGTTTGACTAGCAGATATATTTTTAGTAAATGCAGTCTGATCACTTCAAGTACCTAAGGCAAGTTATATCAAAATTATGCAGTCTGTCAAAAAATGTGTCAGTGAGTGAATATCCTGAGAACTCCTTATTTATCCTCTCTCCCCCCAGACTTAGACTATTTCAGATTCACACAAAAAAAGGCATAGAAGAAAGAGGACTTAACTAAAAATAGTTAGGCAGTAATAGTCTAGACACTATTAGTCCTGGTTAACTTAGGAAGTGTATGTCTTTGACATTTTTTTTATATAACTTTAAGCTTTAGTTTTCTCACTTCTGAAATGGAAAAGTGCGAGTCTCTAACAAAATGTCTACTTTTCTTTAACTCTTATAACTTCAACATATGATTTATAAATACATAGGGAAATAAAATAAGCTTTGATATACTGATTATATGCAAACCAAATATACTTTTCAACAAATCTGTAAATTTAAAAATGAAACCGTTAATATTAAAGGAAGGCAAAATAATTTACTTGGTCATGTTCTCACAGCTTTATCATAGCTTCTCTAAAACTCATACTTAATTTTTCTCTGGGCTCTGTGGATCTAGATCTTCTCCTCAGCACCCTCTCCTTAGATGATTTGCTTAATTTCTGTATCATTAGTCATATCACAAAATCTTTAAAATGTAAGTCTTATGAATTGAAGACTGAGCCGTGCAGGAAATTCGTCACTGCTCTGTAAATGTCGCCCAAGCTTTTGAAACCTCTCAGATCAACTACTGAATGCAGGAGCCATTCCAGTTACTTCCATGGGGATGAGTTAAACTAGTGATTTTTTGATATTGGAAGATAGAAAAAACAGAGATAAAATGCTGGGGGAATAAGAGGTGGTAAATGCAGGAAGCAGCTATCATTGCAGAGAATTATGTAATAGTTCATGTACAGGCTAAGGTGATGGCAATGGTAATGAAAATCAATTAAAAGATGCTTAGGAGGTATAACTTATTTATAATTTATTTAAAAAATTTTTTTAGCCTTTATTTATTTTTGATTGACAGAGCGTGAGCAGGGGAGGGTCAGAGAGAGAGGGAGACACAGAATCGGAAGCAGGCTCCAGGCTCTGAGCTGTCAGCAGAGAGCCCGACGTGGGGCTTGAACCCACGAACTGTGAGATCATGACCTGAGCCGAAGTCTGCCACTTAACCTACTGAGCTACCCAGGCGCCCCTAGAAGGTAGAATTTAAAAGAGCTGGGTATTTGATTGGATGTGACAGAAAGACAAGGTACAGAAGAAGAGGTCTAGGTTTTGGCTTTAGAAACTTCTGCATGAGTCACTGAAAGGGCAGCAGGCATTTGCTGTTTCTTCCATGTGTCAGGGGCTCAGATATTCAGTGTTGTCCGAGTGCCCCTGGATGTCCCTTTCCAAATATCACCCCTGCCGTCCTAAGGCTCACATGGACTCTGGAGGAGGCAGCAGCAAATTCAACATATGTTGATTCTGTAAACAGCGCAATTAAAATTGTGGTCTGATTTTCAGCAACTTGCTTTGTTTACAAGACAGGATTACTTTAGGGCCACCAGATAAGCTCTCTGGTTCTCTGTTGTTGACTTAAGCTGTTAGTTTAAAGCTCTGAGTTATTAGAAACAACCATCCTGTCTCTAGGTTTCTGGGTTCCAAAGGCATAGAAGGTCCTCCTTTTCCTCTATAATTAAAAAAAAAAATTAGAGGAAACTAGAGACTTATGAGAAGGGGGCTACAATTAAGGGTCCTGATCATCATGGATAATTATTTTTACCTGTACTATTTAATTTTAATACATCTTTGTTCGTATATCATTAATGTAATTAAGGTAATATATTTTAATTAATTTATTTATTTCGAGAGAGAGCGTGTGCACAAGTGTGGGGGAGGGCAGGGGGGAGAATCCCAAGCAACCTGATGTGGGGCTTGATCTCACCAACCGGGAAAGTATATTTTTAATCAGCTTTTTCATCTCACAGATTTTATGTGTGTCTGAGAAATATGCTAATGCTGATGAGAAATGATATTGTATAAAACTAATGACTGCTTATGAAATAGCTGAATAAACCTGTTGGAAGAATTTAGGGCATAATTTCCACAATAATTTTAGTTTAGTCTAAGTAAAAGGGGGGATGAGAGCATTAAAAATAAAGTTTTTATTTGCTTCAGACATAAAGCTGCACATCCCTGGCTTCTGGTGATGAGTGTTTTCCACTTAGTCTTGAACTGGATGTTGCTTTTTCTGACTCAGATCCAGAGCAGAATAGAAACCCCTTCTACCACAGCAGGTCAGCTTTAAATTTTTTTTTTTAATGTTTTATTTATTTTTGATACTGAGAGAGACAGAGCATGAGAGGGGGAGGGGCAGAGAGAGAAGGAGACACAGAACTGGAAGCAGGCTCCAGGCTCTGAGCTGGCTGTCAGCACAGAACCCGACACGGGGCTCGAACCCACGAACGTGAGATCTGACCTGAGCCGAAGTTGGAGGCTCAACCGACTGAGCCACCCAGGCGCCCCACAGCAGGTCAGCTTTAAGTGGAGAGTAAAGAGAGCACTTTGCAGAAATAAAGCAAGGCTCTTACTGGAAAATATGTTATTGGTGTCAGGCATTTTCCAGATTATATTAGGAAAAGAGAAAGAAAAAAAAGCTCTTCAGGTCTTTTATTTATTTATTTTTTTTATTTTAGACACACACACACACACACACAATCTTAAGCAGGCTCTACCCTCAGCATGGAGCCCCCCTTGTAGCTCAATCCTACAGCCCTGGGATCATGACCTGAGCTGAAATCAAGGGTCAGAGGCTCAACCAACCAAGCCACCCATGTGTCCCTAGAAATCGTTTAGAAATTAGTGTGTCTAGAAATTAATATTTCTAAAAATATATAAAAGTATACAAAAGTTTGAAGGAATTCATTATTAAATCTTTTATTTCTTTAAAACATTTTTTAAATGATTATTTTTGAGAGAGAGAGAGAGAGAGACAAGGAAGCATGAGCAGGAGAGGGACAGAGAGAGAGGGACACACAGAATCCAAATCAGGTTCCAGGCTCTGAGTGGTCAGCACGGCTTGAACCCACGGACTGTGAGATCATGACCTAAGGAGAAGTCGGATGCCTGACTCAGTCACCCAGGTGTCCCTGTTATTTCTTGAATACAGTGCTACAAAGGTTTATTCAATTAGGCATGAGATGAGGGGATGGTTTAATTGGAAAATGTGCTATATTTTTCTATTACTAAAAATAATTTTATTAAGATAATATGTTCATTGCTGTTATCAAAATGATAGACATTTCTCTTTTTATTCTGGGTTTTGTATTTTTATTTACCCATACTTATATTTTTTAGCTTTCTCCAGTTATCTTCAGGAGCACTTGGGGTAAATATTTTATCTATGTGAGTATCTACATACATATCTGCATCTTTTTCTCTTTTCTTGTTATGTATGCTTCATCGAGCTGGAATGTACATATATCAGTTCCCTTTGCAAAATCATTATAATAAACTAAGATTAGAAATGTTGGACTGAAAAATGGATTAGAATTGTTTAGACACCTATTAGGTTGGTCAAAGCAGAATTTCAGCACCAAAAGTAATCTATAAAGAATCACTGAAAATGGACAGAAGGGATTACTAAGGAAGAGAAATGAAATAGAGAATTCTTTTAGAAGAGATGGCAAATCTGATCTATTACCTCAATTAGGTAGTCCATTTTCCTGCTAACTCTCAGCTGGTAGATTCCCTTTTCTGTCTTTACCCACTTAATTAAACATACTGACATGGTTTTCTGTAGGTTTTAGATGTTATTACCCAATTGTATAGAAGAGGAAATCAAAGAATAGAGGATTATATAACTTAACCAACCCCAAGCCATTTCAGTGGCAGGGCATGAATCTTAAATCCATCATTTCAGTACCTTGTATAAACCTGGAGGACAAATAGGCACTTTTAAAATAATTTGATGACATGAACTTGATGAAGCTTAAAATAAAATAATAGAGTATATCTTTATAAGTCAATAACAGAGCAGTATTCTTGACACAGAAAGATGAGAAAGTTTAAAGATAAACCACTAATAAATGTCATTCATTTCCCTATTTCCCCTATATTCAAGGTGAATGAAGAATAAATCTAAAACATTTGAGAGAAGCCTCCTATCACTTGTTAACCTGTATCAGTGCTTTAAATTAAGTATATGTTTCCTTATTAACCAAGAGTTGTCATCCACAGCTTTGTCCTAGGAGATTCTATCCTTGCCGGTATTCAGGCTGGCCCAAACAAAAGAAGCCCTGGGCACACAATGTGGTTCTCTGCACCAAGGAGGTAGTTCCCAAACTTCAGTGTGTATTAGATTTTGAGAGCTTGTTAAATCCCAGGTTCCTAGGCCCACCTGTAGGTCTGGGGCGGGGCCAGAAAATTTGCATTTCTAACAGGTTCCCCAGGAGATGCTAATGCCCAGGGCCTTAATTTAAACACTATTGCAGTAAGTGGTGACAAAGCTCAACCCCAAGGCACAAACAATGGCTGTGTCCACTGACCCATTCAGTCTGATTGGAAATATAAGCCTAAATCAAAGCAGAACAGGGAACTTTCATATATCATTGAAATATTGTTTCTATTGTAGGCAAAGGGACCAAGAATTTAGGAAAGGCATATTTGCTCTTTTCACTCGCAGAAAGACAGTAAATGAGTATTCATGTGCCTGAAATCACCCAAGAATATTCAGCAGAATTCATCCATGACTGCCTTTTAATGTTATTCAGTTTGAGAACATCAGAAAAGTTCTAATCATGGTAACTCACTGGAAGCTAATCCCCAGCCCAGGCTCTGCTTTTCAAGCCAAGCATTCTAGCTCAGCTGTGTCCAATCAAGGAAGGGGAGGGGGTGCATTTTACTAGTTTATATAAATAGGAGGCTTACATGGTATTTGGAGCATTGCGTTCATCACCTGCTTCTCTTACCCATAGTCCTATGTTCTTTTTGTTGACTGATAACCTAAATGCAGAGGGAAGTGAATGCGAAGGCAAGGCCAAACTCCGAGCAAGGAAAGTTTTCCTAAGTGATCTCCGTGAAAATGTGAGTGAGGGAGACCCTATATCTGGAGAGCTTCAGAGAGAGGACACATGCCAGGAACCTGGGTACGCCTGAGATGAAGTCATTTCAAGGTATGACTTTCATTGGTATACTTTTGTTTCAGTATGTGGACCCACATTGGTAGAGTGAATTTGAATTATGCTAGTTTATCAGAATCCATGGGGATAGCAGACGAGGTGAAAGAGTCCCTCTCTCACACACAGAGATGATCCATCATTCCCTGTTTTCTCTTGTGCCTTTAACTCTCATACTGTCAGCACTGAAGCCCTGTGTTTCTAGTGTTAGTCTACGTTTTCATACACCCTGTCTTGTTTGCCCAAATTATAAACCGGGTGTTTATCTTGTGCTCCCACAAAGTAATAGACATCTCTTTTAATACCGAAGAAAAACTAACAGGGTTGGCTCTGAGAGAGAACACACACCTCTTAAAGTGCTGTTCAAAGGAAATGTTGACCTGACTCAATTTTATATTATATGCTGACTTCAAACTAAGGACTTGTTTACCTCAAAATTCTACTCTGTTTAGGATACTATTTACTTCAACTGCAATTTGCCTCAGGTGTTTGGAACTCTTCCATAAACTCTGTGAAAGCAAACCTCAGTGTAGATTTTAATTTTTCCTGAGTAGTAAAAAGCTGCCATGTAGACAAGAAAAAAACCAAGTTAAACTCCCTGACTTCCAAATATAATACATTAAAAAGTAAAGCTTAAAGCGGGGAAACTGGTATGCTGATGACATATTTAAAGTCTCCATAGTTTAAGGTTTGTGCAGAGATAGAAAAATGGACTTTGAAATCAGATTGATTTAGATACAGTCTGTGATTCTTCAGTCCTGTGAAATTATCCAACTTTTCAACGAATGCTTTTATTGTCTATTGATAATTATTGCCCAAGTATGTTTTGTCACTGAAAGTTGTGAAGGGGCCCTTTTTGTAATTAGAAACATAGGCTATTGCCAGGCATTCTCTTATTCTCTTACAAAGAAAGTATTAGATTTTTATCCTATAAAATGTCCAAAATAGTTTAAAGTTCTAACACCTCTTATCACTAATACTAAAAATATTGAATAAAGCTAAGTTTTGGTAGGTTTTAAAAAAATATTTATATTCAGCATAAAGGGTAGATTTGGATTGTTTTCTATTTTTCATCATGAACATGCGGAATTGTACATGTATTCTTGCTTTTGAAGGGACATCTTCAAAGTTGAATTTCAAAAACTTAACTGGTAGGTAAAAGGTAAATATAACAATAAAGTATATGATCCAATGTGGCACACATAAAATTTCCCTTTATTTTGACTTTCCGGTGGTGATTTTAGGAAAATAAGACATTTCCTTCTGGAAGTGAAATCTTGTTGCTATTTTCTGCACTCCTCCAGTATCAGGTCCCTACCACACTCCTCTCTTTGTTCTGTCCTTGCTTTAGTTTTTGCTCTGGTGTGTTTGTTCTCTGTGGTGTCAATTTGTATTTCCTTACTTCCATGGAAATTAAAATGGTACAGTGTGATGGTACAGTCTCCTAGACATGTTAATTGGTCTGGGCTCTGGGTGATTTGACTTGCACTCTATACTGATCTGCATAATTTATTGGGAGAGATTTAAATTTCTAGATGCTGTCATTTTCAACACTGGTACTAGTGAACACAATTCAATTGTGAAGTCAAGGTTTGCATTTGGAGTATTGTTCATAACTTGTGTGACAAGACGTGCCTACACTGATTCAACTCTGTTTTCCGTTTGTCATTAATACTTGATGTAGTTCTAGTTCCTTGACCTAATGTTGGAAGTACTTACTTGAAAAATTGAAAATAATTAATTAAATTTCCCTTCAAATACCCTTGCAACTAGCCCAATATGCTGGCCTTGATCTAAGTGAGAATTTAGTTATAAAATGGTAGACACAAATCGACCCTGTTTGCCTATAAATTCATGAATATTAGTTTGTTATGCCAGTGAGCATATTTTTTCTGTAGTATCTTCTTAGGTGATACTCCAAGGTCAGTCATGAATAATGTTGCCTGTGGACAGTAAAAATAAATCAGATACTTGGATTTAGAAATGGTAAACCTAATTGCTCTGTTAGAATTTAATTAGAAGAGATAATGGTTCTGGGGTATGTCAGATTACTTCTATCCCTTAATACTACTCAGAATAACCTTTTGGATATGAAGAGAGAATAAAAAACAAAGGTTATTAAAGAGTATAGAAAACTGTGACAAACTTGTTTGAAACAATAAAAAAGTTTTATAAACTTCAGTGTTGGAAAGAAAGACAATGTCATGACTATTGAGAAAACCCTTAAAAACAAATGAAAGTTAAGAAAATGGGTGAAAGCTACAAAGCATGAATGTCACAGAATATTTTTAAGGTGAATATCAGTGTTAGTCACATGTTAAGATTTATCTCACCTGACTTAGCATCGAGTAAATGGAAAGCAAATAAATATCAATAGCTATATGTTGAATTTCAATAATTCTATGAACTTCACTAAGCTTTTGGTTTTAACACAGGTGGTAAATAGATAACATTCAAAGGTTTATCTTACAAGTTTATTTTTGTTACAATTTAAATTAAAAGACAAGGTAACGGGCTTGAATCACTGGTGCTAGCTAGTGCCTAATAATTATGACATTGTATGAGTCACATAACAGTTTTGCCAAATGATTTATTTTTGTTAAAGTTTTCTGCAAAGATATTTATTACAAAATATTCTGGCTGCTGATCTTGTGTGATATGAATCAGAAGCAGAAATCTATGTCGTGCATGAAACACAGGGTTATTAGTCATATGTTATTAAATAGAAGAGTGCCATTTAACATATTTCCCACATATGCTAATTATAAATTACTGAAGGATGTGTATATTGATATAATTATATATACTATTATACGCTGGCTTATAAACATTTAAGAGAAAGATTTCAGGCTCTTATTTCAAGTAGTGTATTAATGGGTGGATGATTCATTCAGGATAAAATTATTTATAGGTGAATTATTACTCAAATGCTAAGCACTGTGTCATATTTATCCTAAATGGCACAAATTGAACTTTCAAAATATTTTTAAATCTTCTTAACAGTTTCTTCTCAGAGAAGATTAGATGATGTACTATCTGAATACTGATAATTTAATGTCCTTCTTGACATCTCAGTAGCATTTTATACTGATATTCATTGAATTCCCTTGGATACATTCTGATTCTTGACTTCTATTAGATCAGTTTCTTGACTTTTATTCATTACTTGTGTTTACTTCTTTTTGTTGTTACTTTTCTTTTTAGAATTATCTACCTCTAGTTAGCCAGTAGCTTACCATGTAGCTCTGAAACTGCTTGTCTTTTTCTTTAATTAAAAAATTATTTTTCAGAGAGAAAGAGCGTGCTCACAAGTGAGGGAGGGGCAGAGAGAGAGGGAGACACAGAATCTGAAGCAGGTTCTGGATTCTGGGCTGTCAGCACAGAGCATGATGCAGGGCTTGAACTCACCAACTGTAAGATCATGACCTAAGCTGAAGTCAAACACTTAACCAAATAAGACATGCAGGCGCCCCTGAACCTGCTTGTCTTAAAGGAGAGTCATTGGCTCTTGGTAGGGACCTGAAGCTTAGGCCTAGACAGGAACTTTCCAAGAGACAGTGACACAAATGTTTCTCCATCTGTTATGAACTAAATCTTTGTGTCCTCCTCACAATTTATAGGTTGAAGACTTAACCCAAGTGGCTATATTTGGGAATATTTTTTTTCTAAGGAAATAATTGAAATTAAGTCATGAGAGTGGAATTCTGATTCAATAGGATTTGGTAGCCTTATAAGCAAAGACAAAAGAAAGTTCACTTTCTTTCTCTAAGCACAAACCAAGGAAACGCCATTATGAGGACATAGAGAGAAGGCTGTCATCTACAGCTAAGAAGAGAGCTCTTACCAACATGAATCAGCTGGAATCTTGATCTTGGACTTTTAGCCTCCAAAACTGTCACAAAATAAATTTCTGTTAACACATTTTAAGCTTCTGTCCTGTTCAGTAGAACACTCACTCTCGGAGTGCCGAGCCTCCACATAAGAAGTCTGACTACCCTAATGTTGCCACATTAGAGAGGCCAAGGGCAAGTGCTTCTGGTAAGAGTGTCAGCTGAACCCATTCTTCTTTTGTTAATTTTTAATTTTATTTTAGAGACAGTATGCAAGCAAGGAAACTGGGCAGAGATAAAGAGGAGAATCTTAAGCAGGCTCCCTGCTCAGTGCAGAGCCTGATGTGGGACTTAATCCCACAATCCTGCCATCATGACATGAGTGGAAATCAAAAGTTAAAGGGTCAACCAACTCAGCCACACAGGTGCCCCTGAACCCATTGTTTGAAAAGTACCAAGCCCCTAACTGAAGAAACTATTTTTGAAATACTTCTTCCATTTTACCATTTTTCTAGTCTCCATTTGTTGGAGGTACCCATTTAAGTTGTCTAAGCTAAGACCCTAGATATAAAACTGAGAGGAGCCGTAACTTCTCTTCCCTGAATTTCTTACTTACAAAATCTGTGAGCATAAAAAAATAGTTGTTTTAGGCTTCTATATTTTGGATGCTTCATTATATAAAGATAGGCTGAACAATATTTTTGAAAGATTGGTGAATATTATGAACAAAAGAGAAATATGTGTCTCTTAAAAAGTGATTTAAATATCCTCAGGTACGTAGTCTAATCAAATTAAAAAAATTTAAATTTAAAAGTATAGAGTTGGTGTACATAGCTCAGTCAGCTAAGCACCTGACTTCAGCTCAGGTCATGATCTCACAGTTTGTGGGTTCAAGCCCCATATCAGGTTCTGTGCTGACAGCTTGGAGCCTGGACCCTGCTTTAGATTCTGTGTCTGTCTCTTTCTGCTCCTCCCCCATTCTCACTCTGTCTCTCCCTCCACAAATAAATAAACATTAAAAATTTTTTATTTTTTAATTATTTAAAACATTTTTTAATGTTTTATTTATTTTTGATACAGAGAGAGACAGAACATGAGAGGGGGAGGGGCAGAGAGAGAAGGAGACACAGAACCAGAAGCAGGCTCCAGGCCCCGAGCCAGCTGTCAGCACAGAGCCTGACGCGGGGCTCGAACCCACGAACATGAGATCTGACCTGAGCCGAAGTCAGAGGCTTAACCAACTGAGCTACCCAGATGTCCTGACATTAAAAATTTTTTAAATGTATAGAGTTATCATAGGTGGTAACAGAATCATGCTACAATACAGATGCCCAATATTTAAGTTCATCAACCTTATAATAATGTAAACTCAATCTTTTTGATAAAAGTATGTTGAAGACCCATGATCTCAGTTAAATGTGTTTCTAATTTATTTTTGTTCATTTTAACCAGTAAGAGTGACGTTCGATTAATTGTAATGACCATCATCCTTGAGATGTGGGAAATGACAAAGTCCCTCTATTACAAGAATGAGTTGAGTGGACCTGGTTTATTCAGTTGGTTTTTGGTTTTTGATTTTGGCTGGTCATGGTCTCATGGTTTGTGGGACTGAGTCCTGTGTCAGCTCTGTGTTGACAGCACAGAGCCTGCTTGGGATTCTCTCTCTCTCCTCTCTGTGCCCCTCCCCTGCTGTCTCTCTTTCTGTCTCAAAATAAATAAATAAATAAATTTTTTTAAAGAAAACAAAGAATTCAATTTGATGTAAAAATTTAAAAATCACTTCACCATCTTATTTTTAAAACACCAGCTCAGAAAATTTTGCTTTGAAATATCTGGCAAAAAAAATAGATTCTAGAAATTGAGTCATTATTATGCTTGAATTCTATGTTCTGAAAAGACCAAATGACTAATTTTAAATCTCAGGATATTTTCTGATTAAAATTATGAAAAAAAATGCTGATCTATCTACATTTTGTGGGTGAACACTTTAACATTGTTCCCTAAAATTCAAATACATTTCTGTTAAATGGAGTACCAGAAATTGAACAAATGCTTGAAAATTGTATGGACATATTTAAAACTTGTAATTATGTTTAAGTTATTTTCTATAATGAACTGTATCATATTTTATCCCAACAATAAATTTAGTTGTATTAATTTCTCACAAGATGCTTAACAGTCTTGAGATCTCGATTTCTTTTAACTTTTGGCTATGTTAAAATGTGAAAGCAATAATTTTTATCCATTACTTAATGGAATGTAGGCCAGACACTGGTCTCAGAACAAGAGTCACGGAAAAGAACCAGATAGATCCACCTGCCCTGATAAAATTAAGATGCTACTGGGAAAGACTATGATACATACATTAAATAAATTACATGAGAAGACAGTAGCTTTAAATGTTTTTTGGCAAAATGGAAGAGTTTAAATGGTGGTGGTTGGGATATACAGAATTTAATAGTAAATAAAACAACAAGGGTAGCTGGGCATTTAAAGGGTGATATTTAAGCAAACACTTGAAGGGATTAAATGAGGGAGGTGTTTTGTATACTTGACACACAATGTTGCATTATTTTCAAGTGTACAGCATAGTAATGCAGCAAGCTTATACATTATGCTATGTTCACTACTCGCGTAGCTACTGTCTGACCCTCTTTTTTACTATTACAATATCATTGACTCTACTCCTTACACTGTGTTTCTTACTCCTGTGACGTATTTGTTCCCCAACTGGAAGCATGCATCTCCCACTCCCCTGTACCTATTTTGCCCAACCTTCCATCCTCTTCCCCTCTGACAACCATCAGTTTGTTCTCTGTATATTTGATTTTGCTTTTTGTCTCTTTATTCATTTTGTTTTAGATTCCACTTAGGGGTGAAATTATATGGTTTTTGTCTTTGTCAGTCTGACTTAATTCACTTAGCATAAAAGCCTCTAGATCCATTCATACTTTTGGAAATGGCATGATCTCATCCTCTTTATGATTGCATAATATTTCATTCTTTATGTAGATAACACATCTTCCCTATCCATTCATCTACCGATGGACACTTAGGTTGCTTCCATATCTCGGTTATTGTAAAGAATGCTGCAGTATGCATAGGGATGTATATATCTTTTTGAATTAGTGTTTTCATTTTCTTTGGATAAATATCCAGTATCAGAATTACTGGATCATACAGTAATTTTATTTTTTGAGAAAACTCCATTCTGTTTTCCACAGTGGCTATACCAGTTTACATTCTCATCAATGGTGTACAAAGTTTCCTTTTTCTAGACGTCCTCACCAACACTTGTTATTTCTTATCTTTTTTATTTTAGCCATCCTGACAGGTGTAAGGTGATATCTTATTGTGGTTTTAATTTGCATTTACCTGATGATTTTGAGCATCTTTTCCTGTGTCTGTTGGCTATTTGTATGTCTTTTTTTTTTTTTTAATATCTGTTTAAATCCTGCCCATTTTTAATCAGGTTGTTTGTGTTTTTGGTGTTGAGTTGTATACATTCTTTACAAATTTTGGGTATAAACCCCTTACTGACTACATCATTTACAAAGATCTTCTATATAGTAGGTTGTTTTTTTGTTTTGTTGATGCTTTCCTTTGCTGTATAAAAGCATTTTAATTTTTATGTAGCTCAATAATTTGTTTGCTTTTCATTTCCCTGGCCTAAGGAGAAATATCTACAAAAATGTTGCTACAGTTGATGTCTGAGAAATTACTGCTTATGTTCTCTTCTAGAATTTTTATGGTTTCAGGTCTCACATTTAGGTCTTTAACCCATTTTGAATTTATTTCTGTGTGGTGTTAAGATAGCCCAGTTTCATTCTTTTTACCTGTAACTGTCTTTTTTTTTCCCAGAACCACTTGTGAAAAGACTATCTTTTCCCATTATTATGTAGTCTTGTCTCCTCTTTCATAGATTAATTGACCATATAGTCATGGGTTTATCTCTGGGCTAAGGGAATATTTTTAAAAAACATTTCAGATTGAACCAAGAGACAAAGAGACTGTCTAGCAAGAATGAGGGGTACCATATGCAAAAGCAGAGTAAGTAACAGAATTATTAGAAGGTCAGAAAGGGAATGGGGTGAGAAAATGATTGTTGTAGGGGCCATACTCCAGTGTAAGAATTTTGGCTTGTATTCTCAGGGTGGTGGGTGCCCTTTGAAGAGAAGAGAAGATCTGACACACTGATGGAGCTCTTTCTGGCAGCTGTTTTGATTTTAGTGGAATTAGTTTTTCCTGATTTTAATCATGTTCCATTTCTTGGTGTATGTTGTTTGGGAAATTGCATTAATATAATCATAGTCTTAAAATGACAGGAGTCTCCAAGTACATTACCAGACTAGTTATTTTTGATGTGACAGAAGAATAAAGCTCACAGATCATATTATAATGTTCAAATCATACATTTTTTAAAAAATCCATTTTAGAATATGCAGTGATAAGTAGGGGAAAATGGATGAAGCAGATAATCATACTTAAGATACAAACATGGAGGAAAGACCACAATACCCTGAAATAGGGGTTTTTCAGTTCCTGTTTTTAGGAATACATTAGTCTTCTCTGCCATATATGTGGTTTTGAGGATCAGAATTGAGGTTTGATGAAGGATGCACAGCAAACAGAAGGTGCCTAAACCAACATATACTTGTTATATTGAGGCAAGTGTGCCTGGCCAATTACTGTAGCTCACCAGTAACCTTATAAGAAGCTGTAGATTCTACTTGCATTTCTTAGTAGAGTACTCATCAGCTCAACAGGGCTGTCATCACGGGATGGCCAATTTATCACCTCATGAATATTCAGTGCCTCATCTATAGTAAGTGTATCATGAATATTTGGCGTTTCTGGGTCTTAAATCCCCTTTTTATCTTTGTTCAGCAGAAGTATTATCTACTTAATTCTTATCTTTGTTTAACATGTCTCACAGATTACTGATTTACTTTAATTCAGGCCTAAGATGTTTTAAGGGTTACTAATTTACATTATCTTTGCCTAACCTCTCTGGTTGGTTGCTAACATACTTATTTGCACTGAAATATTTTATGATTCTGCCTACATCATTTAAGTTACCAATTTACTTGTTATAGGACGTTTCTTATTTAGTATAATATTTAGCCACTGATTTGAATAATTTTGTAAACAAGACCCTATCTATCCACCTATCATCTATCTATATTTTATGAAAAAAATTCTACTTAATATCCATATTTAAATCCTTTGTAATTTTTAAAAACTTTATGAGAGAGAGAGAGAGAGAGAGAGCGAGCGAGCGAGTGCACATGCGCATACACACAAGTGTGGGGGCAGAGGGACAGAGAGAGAATCCCAAGGAGGCTTCTCCCTGCCAATGCACAGACCGATGCAGGGCTCAAACCCATGAACTGTGAGATCATGACCTGAGCCGAAGTCAGCTGCTTAACCAACTGAGCCACCCAGGCACCACATGTCCTTTTTTTTCTTTTTTCTTTTCTTTGTAAACTCATGACTGGTAGTTTCTACAGATCTCAAAGCATGTAAAATTTAGAACCAATGATCTTTTAAGAAGCCATAATTAAACCAGTTTACTTAAGGAAATTGATTTCTTGTTTTGAGGGTCTTGAATTAGGCAGTCTTTTCCCTCACAGATGTTGGCTTCTTAACTGCCTGCATGCTGGGAACCCTAAACCAGCCCCTTGACTGAGAGGCATGCTGGCTGAAATGGGGTACAGCTTTTCATTACAGCTCATTTGCTGTTTCTTCCACAAAACTGAATTCTGACATGCACTCGGTAGCCAGGACCTTTATTTATGGGATAAAAGCAAAAACTAATTTGTTGGTGACAAATATGAATAGGTCTGGTCAGTTAATTATACCAACCCCCATTATTATTATGGAGGAGATCAAAAGCCTCTATTTGTGAATGTTCAGTAAATGATTTCCTGAGGTCAGAAGCTGTATGATAAGACTACTGACCTCCAGGGCACTTTGATTTGTACCATAAAGAAAAGTTATAATCATCGAGAATTACAGAAGCATTTATACTTAGGAAAAAAATCAATTTGTTTACAGTATACACTATTCTTTGAGTACAAACCTAAGTGTGTCTAGCCTGACAAGAACTCAGTTGCTAAAACATTTATGGAAATAACCTTTACCTCTAAATAATGGACCTAAGGAGAAATAATGTCTTTTTGGCTTTCCAGGTTTGTTTGTTTTTTTAATTCATGAAGAACTGCTTTCCCAGTTGTATAGCACCAATTAAAATCTAGAACATTCCTCCTTTAGTAAAGCAAGGGGAACTTCTTTCGTATAGCTGAGTAACTGCATAGGAAGCCCCAAAGATATTTTATGTACAAATAATACCTTAACATTTTTATTATTGAGGACTTAAGATCCAAATAGGAAAGATAATATCAAAACAAGAGTCTTACATCAGGATATAAGCAGATGTCATGGGTATTTAAAGACAAACCATTACTGAAGTATTAGTATTAAATAATTTTCAGTAATTTCAATTGTGTTATAAATGAGAGACCTCTGCAAAGAAAAAATTCAAGGTAACTGCACAGCTACAAATAAATAGCAGTTTTTTTAGAATATTAACTTCTCATGTGATAAGGAAATTCTTTTCCACAGAGGACAGAAAACTATGTAAAAGCAAGTTATTTTCAAGAATAAATCATTTTTCTGAATATTTTTTCCTTTTGCTTTTCAAACCCTCACTCAAGACCTCGAATATGCCATTGTAGCTGGAGCTTTCATAGACTAAGTGTATTTTCATCAAATCATTTGCTATCTTTTTAAACTGGTGCTTTCTAGGAATTGATCATGATAGGAAAATAAATGTTTACCAAAGATACCCATTATTCAATTTAGTATTAAGATGTTTAAGATCATTAAGAATCTATAATGAAATATGGTTGTTGACGATATTGAGAGTCAGGGCATTTAGTGCACTTTTCAGGCAGCAGTGTAAATAGTGGCATATTGTTCAGAGTTTACAGGGACATCTCCTCTTAAAAAATAACAATTATTTAACATTTAATACAGCTAAACACATGTTTACAACTCATAAACTTAAAATATTTTGTGGAAAGAATGTTAAATTATTTGCCCATAAAATCAGTATATCAAATTGATAAGGTTTGAGTAATTTAGAAGACATGTACATGTTTGAAAGCAAAAATTATCAACCAATCTAATTTGTCCAAATGTTCATGTAAAATGGGAATATTAGTAGGATTTTGCCTAATCCAATTTAAAATATTATGTGTGTAAAGTTTTTACATTTTATTTAAAAGTTTAGACTTGGAGGGGCGCCTGGGTGGCTCAGTTGGTTAAAGGTCCAACTTCAGCACAGGTCATGATCTCGCAGCTCGTGGGTTCGAGCCCCATGTCAGGCGGTGTGCTGACACTTCAGAGTCTGTTTCAGATACTGTGTCTCCCTCTCTCTCTCTGCCCCTCCCCTGCTCGCACTTGGTCTCTCTCTGTGTCTCAAAAATAAATAAACATTAAAAAAAAAGTTTAGACTTGGAATATTAATTTGCCTTTGATACTATATATTGGTTTTTTGGGGTCTTCTTATTTAGGTAGATAGTGATTGTCAAGACTTTGATTTTCAAAAATTCTTTCTTCTTTCTTTCTTTATTTGGCTATTTCTAAGAAAACATGTTTCAGCCTTATTGAAGTATAAATGACAAATAAAAATTATATATTCTTAACGAATACAACTTGATGTTTTGATATATGATTACATTGTGAAATGATCATAATCAAGCTAATTTACATATCCATAATTCACATAGTTACTTCTTGCTGTGTATGTGGTAAGAACACTTAGTATCTATTCTCTTAGTAAACTTTAAGTATGTATTATAGTATCTTTTACTACAGTCACCAGGCTGTACATTAGATATCCAGAACTTACTCACTTTGCATATCTGAAGATATGTACCCTTTGAACAACATAAACTCATTTCCTCCAACCCCCAGCCCCTGGCAACCATCGTCCTCCTCTTTATTGCTGTTAGTTTGACTATTCAAGATTACACATATAAATGAAGTCATACAGTATTTGTCTTTCTGAGTCTGTCATATTTCACTTAGCATCATGTCCTTCAGATTCATCCATGTTGTCACAAATGGCAGAATTTCAAGAAAGGTTCTTAAAAGCTCAGTGTATTTTAGGCCTTAGAAATTCAGTGTACCATTTCCTATCATTTTTAAAAATTTAGCCTATTTTAAATTAATGTTTCTTAATTTCTAAAGACTTGCATAAGTAAAAATGAATTTAAAAAATTGTACTGTTTTTGAGGGAGAGAGAGAGAGATGGACAGAGAGCAGGCAGGGGAGGGGCAGAGAGAGTAGGGAAGACACAGAATCTGAAGCAGGCTCCAGGCTCCAAGCTGTGAGTACAGAGCCTGATGCAGGGCTTGAGCACCAACCCTGAGATCATGATCTGAGCTGAAATCATCTGCTTAACCAACTGAGCCACCTGGGGATCCCAGTAAAAATGAATTCAATCCATTATTGTATGTCTTTAAGGAGGCCATTAAATCTTTTTACCCCTCTTCACCAAAAAAGAGATTTTAGTTAAATTGCATGTTTTTCACATGAGGTTACCCAAGGGACCAAGAAAAAGTGACTGGGTTCCGGCAGACTTTGAGACGTGTGTCTGTGGCCAGGCAGTATAATTCTTTGCAGGAGGTGAGTTCGTTTGACCATATTTGCAGACTCCTGTGGCCTTTAGTTGAGATCAAAGGCCCTTTCAGAGACGGGTTTTTCTTTTTCTTTTTAACTCTAATCAAGCTAATATTTTCCTTTCTTGCTAGAAAATTGTTTTCTGCCTCTATGAACATCCTCAACACTGTTAGAGTCTTAAGAACTCTAGATACATCTGTGCTTCAAGCAAAATACCAACTAAACAAGTTTTAAGTGGTAGAGGAATGACTCTGAGCAAAAATTTTATTTGTTCTGTTGTTACTTTGTCAGTTTTTCTTGGCCTTTGAATAAATTCTTTTATTTTGTTTTCAAGAGTCTCACTGTGATAAAGAGATAAGAACTCGAGTTCAGATCCTACTTAGGGAAGAAGTCCTGGTGAACTGAACAAGTTATCATGTAAAAAACTTTGGAGGGCTATATTCTAGGGAAAAAGTGCACGTCAGAGGTAGAGTGAGCTTTAACAAATAAGAACCCAGACCTAATTCAGCTCAGTAACTAATTGGATAAAGGTAATCATTCCCAAGTCCAGCCGCCCAGCAAAGACCAAAAATCCATTCTATTAGGAGATAGTATCTTCCATCTGGAACCTATACAATGGTCACTTGGCAATTGGCATTTGGGATATGATAAAGTAGCTAATATCAGATTTCACTCCCATGATGAACATATTGAAATGGATAATAATATAAAACAACTACTTTGGGGTTTAGTAGTGAAAATGCCGAGCTGTGATTATTGAGAGAAGAGAAATATACAGGTAAACACCACAGAGAAGTGGAGTTAAATTTGAAATCAGCAGTGTATTGAAAGCTGGAGGAAAAAGATTAGAGTTTAGGACTACCAAGGTTCATAGTAGGAGGGCACTACAGATAAAAAGCCCTGAAATCTCTGTATGGTTTTCCCTGTGTCCCTGCCTGATTCCTAAGATGTACATACAGAAGGTGAGACTCCTGGAGGATTTACAGGGAATGGCTTCCAAGCTCACCCATTGCTAGGAAACACAAAGGAAGACTGGGAAACACAGGCATTCATTTGAGACTATATGAAGCCTGTGCCCTAAGATAGAGGGCCAACAATCAGAAAAGTAATAAACCTTAAGAATAAGCAGAAAGCTGAAATACCTCTACCTTAACAAAGCCTAAAACCAAACTTTGACAATAATAAGATTATTCACTTGAAATTTAACTGCCTGTCTCAGTAGCACTCAACACACATGAGAGCATGTATTGTCAAACTATGGCCTGTAGCTCTGTCACCTCTTTTTATTACTAATTTTTATAGGAACATAGTCATGGTTGTGTATTTACATATTTCTGTAGCTACTTGCACTCAACAACATCATAATTAAGTAGGTCTCCATGTCCCCGAGGCTAAATTATTCACTGTCTTGCTCTTTAAGAAAAATCTGTCAACTTCTATTTTAGAGAAAGGCAATAAAATTCAGAGTCTCTGGAATGATACAGAATGGGATAAAACATTACTAGGCATAGTCAGGAAATTTGATAAGAGATAAAATAGTAAATTTAGCAATATTAGCAATATTGATAACCCAGATATTGGAGTCAATGGACAAGAATTTTAAAGCAAGTCTAATTAAGAAAGTAGACAAAAGATAGACAAATGGGGAAAAATAAAAGTAATTCAAGAGAGAGTTAGAATCAATGAAAAAGAAATCCAGTGGACATTACAGAAATGAAGAATATCTCAGACCCCATCTTGCTGACTAGTATAGCAAAGCAAATATAGTGAATGTAAGTGAAAAGCATTAATGTTTGAATGTTCTAAATAAAAATTTTACTAAATTAAAAAAATTAAAAAGTGAGTACCTTGATCAATGTTAAGAAATCGTATCTAGTAAAATTGTGGTAGGACTGAGATAAGATTAACTTTTACTCCCTTATATTGCTTTCACTAATATTGAATAGCTGTGAAACAATATGTTTGGTCTAATATATTATTTTTTAAATTAAAATTTTTTCAAGTTTGTAGAGTGGTTTTAGAAGTATATTTGGAAAGGAAGTATATGGACATATTTTATTAAAATAAATCAATTTTGTCTCAATATGGTGGCATACATATCTAATTTTATTATAAGTGATATATTGGTATTACTCATGGCATATTCAATTATTTCTTTCTATATTCATAGCTCTTTTCTTTGAGTTCTTGAAATACAGGAATGAACTTAGGCTTTTTTTTATTTTGTCTATTCATTTGGAAGGTATATCATGTTAATTTTGGTTAACACTTAAAATAGAAATTGTTTTTCCAATTTTTTTCTTATGGTTGACTTCTAGTTTTTTAGTGTTGTCAGAAAAGGGGAATTTTATGATTTCAATTTTATTGTAGTTGTTGAGCCCCGTCTTGTGACCTAACATGTCATCTGGAGAATGTTCCACAAATACATGGAGGCTAAAAAGCATGCTACTAAACAATGAGTGGGTCAACAAGGAAATCAAAGAAGATTAATACACAAAGAAGAAATAAAAATACACGGGGAAACAAGTGAACATGAATACACAGTGGTCCAAAACCTTTGGGATGTAGCAAAAGCAGTCTGAAGAGAGAAATAAGTAGCAGCACAGGCCTACCTCAAGAAACAACAAAAATCTCAGTGCACCTGAGACAAGTAAATGATACAGAAACTAAAAAATGTAGTAGAACACATCAATGAAACCAGGAGCTGTTTCTTTGAAAAAATTAAATAAAATTGATAAACCTCTAGTCAGACTTACCAAAACAAGAAAGGTCCCAAATATAACAATTGAGAGATGAGAAATAACAACCATCACAGAAATACAAACTATTCTAAGATAATATTATGAAAAAACTGTATGTGAACAAGTTGGACAACCTGGAATAAATGAATAAATTCCTAGAAACATATAAACTATCAAAAGTTAAACGGGAAGAAATCGAAAACTTGAACAGACCAATAGTCAGTAATGAAATTGAATCAGTAATCAAAAATCTCCCAATAAGCAGCAGTACAGGGCCAGATGCATTTGCTGGCAACTTCTTCCAAATGTTTAAAGAAGAGTTAATACCTATGCTTGTCAAACTATTCCAGAAAATTGAATTTGGAAATTTTCCTTCCATTTCTTACTATAAGGCATTTCCCTGATAATGAAACCAGCAGCACAGGCCTACCTCAAGACTCCACAAAAAGAGACTTGCAGGCCAATATCCCTGATGAACATAAATGCAAAAATTCTCAATAAAATACTAGTAAACTGAATTCAATAATGCATTTTAAAAAATCATTCAAAACAATCAAGTGGGATTTACTTCTGGATTGCAAGAGTGGTTCAATATTAAATCAATTAACATGATACAGCACATTAATAACAGAAAGGGTAAGAACCATATGATCATTTCAACAGCTGCAGAAAAAGCATTTGACAAAGTACAATATTCATTCATGATAATAACCCTCAACAAAGTAGGTTTAGAGAGAACATACCTCAACATAGTGAAGGCCATATATGAAAAACCTACAGCTAATATTATTCACAATGAAAACTTTTCCTGTGTAATCAGGAATGAGATATGATGTCCATTATCACTGCTGGTATTTAACAAGTACTGGAAATCCTAGTCACAGCAATCAGACAATAAAGAGAAATTAAAAGCATCCAAATTGGCATGGGAGAAGTGAAATTTTCATTTTCATAACATACTGTATATAGAAAACCCAAAAACACTCCACCAAAAAGCTGTTCACACTGAATTCAGTAATGTCAAAGGATACAAAATCAAAGTACAGAAGTTTGTTGGATTTCTATATACCAATAATGAAGCAGCAGAAAGAGAAACTACGGAATCAATTCCATTTACAATTGCACCAAAACCGCAAAGATACCTAGGAATAAACTGAACCAAAGAGGTGAAAGGCCTGTATTCTGAGAACTATAAAACAACTGATGAAAGAAATTGAAAAGGACATGAAGGAACGAAAGAAATTCCATGTTCATGGAGTAGAAGAACAAATAATATTAAAATGCCTCTATTACCCAAAGCTATCTATACAGTTAATGCAACCCTTATCAAAATACAAATAACATTTTTAAAGAGCTAGAACAAAGAGTCCTAAAACTTTTATGTACCTAAGAGACCCTGAAAAGCCAAAGCAACCTTGAAAAAGAAAGAAAAGCTGGAGGCATCAGAATTCCAGACTTCATATTATAAAGTTGTAGTTAGCTCAACAGTATGGTACTGGAACAAAAATAGACACCTAGATCGGTAGAACAGAACAGAAAACCCAGAAATGAATCCACAATTATATGGTCAATTAATCTTGAACAAAGCAAGGAAGAATACCCAGTGGGAAAAATTAGTTTCTTCATCAAATTGTTCTCCATCAAAACTGGATAGAAACATGCAAGAGAATGAATCTGGATTACTTTCTTTCAATATACACAAAAATAAACTCAAAATGGATTAAAGAACCAAATGTGAGAATTGAGATCATAAAAATCCTAGAGGAGAACTCAGGTAGTAACCTCTTTGACATTGGCCATAGGAACTTTTTTCTAGATGTCTCTGGAGACAAGGGAAACAAAAGCAAAAATAAGCTATTGGGACTACATCAAAATAAGCTGCACAATGAAGGAGACAATCAACAAAACTAAATATTTGCAAATGATATATCTGAAAAGGATTAGTATCTAAATTATATAAAAAAGTTATAAAAAGCTCACCCCTCCCCCAAATAATCCAATTAAAAATGGGACGCCTGGGTGGCTCAGTCAGTAAGCTTCTGACTTTTGATATTGGCTCAGGCCATTATCTTGCAGTCGTTAGACTCAGCCTCACATGGGTCTCCATCGTGAGTGTGGAGCCTGCTTGAGATAGTCTCTCTTTCTGTCTCTCTGCTTCTCCCTGGCTTGCATTCATTCTCCCTCTCTCCCTCTCTCCTTCCTTCTCCTCATCTCAAAATAAGGAAATAAACTTTAAAAACAGGGCAGAAGATATGAATAGACATTTTCCCAAAGAAGATATACAGATGGCCAAACAGACACGTGAAAAGGTACTCAACATCAAGGATCATCAAGGAAATACAAATCAAAACTACAATGAAACATTACCTCATACTTACCAGAATGGCTAAAATCAACAGTATAAGAAACAACAGGTATTGGCGAGGATGTGGAAAAAGGAAAACTCTCTTGCACTGCTGGTGGGAGTACAAAGTGGCATAGCCACTGTGAAAGACAGTGTGGAGTTTCCTCAAAAAGTTAAAAATAGTACTGCCCCAGGATCTAACAATTTGTACTGCTAGGTATTTACCCCCAAAATACAAAAGTATGAATTCAAAGGGTACACGTACCCCAATGTTCTAGCAGCATTATCTACAATAGCCAAATTATGGAAACAAAGCAAATGTCCATTGATTGATGAATGGACAAAGCAGATGTGATAAGTATATATACACATACATACACATATGATGGAATATTATTCATAAAAAAGAATGAAATCTTGCCATTTGAAAAGACACAGATGAGCTAGAGAGTATTATGCTAAGAGAATTAAGTCCATATGATTTCACTGATACATGGAATTTAAGAAACAAAGGAGCAAAAGGGAAAAAAAAAACAATGGAAGGCAAACCAAGAAACAGACTCTTAAATATACAGAACAAACTGATGATTACCAGAGGGCAGGTGGGTGGATAGATGGGAGAAATAGGTGATAGGGATTAGGAGTACTTGTGATGAGCACCAGCTTTTGGATGGAAGTATTGAATCGCTATATTGTACACCTGAAACAAATATTATATTGTATGTTATCTAACTGGAATTTAAATAAAAACTTTTCTTTAAAAATGTTTAGCTCTATTCTTTTAGATTTTTAAAAAAGTTTTTTTTTTTTTTTTTTTTTTTTTACTTCTTAGAAATGCTTATCTGCTCCTGCTTGATACTCAGACAGTATCATGCAGTCAATGAATATAGAGTATGTGTTTACTCACAGGACCCATGGGGTTCATATTCCTAAACAGAGTCTTTACTTACCCTTCCTCATGTGTGACTTTTCCAGGAATGCCCAAATGTTTAGTCAGCGTTAACCAGCTGATACTGCAACATTATTATGTTTTAGACTCTCAAGTACCTGAACAATCATCAAACACTAAGCCATGGGCTTAGGTATCTTCAAAGAGAAGAAAAATACCAAACTCAAAAAACTAATGCATATCTACCTGCAAGATTGTCTCTCTACGACAATATTTATAGGATTCTCTGATTTACCCCTTAAAGCCCCTTTTTAAGAGAAACAAAGTCATTTTTGAAGGAGAAAGTGAGAAGGGACTTGGGACTTTGGAAAACTTCAGTATCCACATTAGAGTTTGTAATAGCCTGTGAGAAAATTAAAAGCAAAATGTTTAACCTTAATATCTTTTTTGAATTAAAACTACATAATTGTTCAGCTAATAATACAATTTTGAAGCATAGAGGCAGAGTCTATGACCTATCAGGGGAACAAAGAACGTGTACTTTCTCCTACATCTAACATAGTTTAGAGGGGAGGATAGGCTAGCGAAAGCTGAAGCAATTAAAAATCACTACCTACAAACAAGATGTCCCAGAAGAACTTTGTGGAGAGTAGTGCAAGCGGCTCTTGGTACTAATTGTTACAATGTTGATAACAACCGTTGATGCAGCAGTATTGTGCTATTCCAATAGCTATAAGTGTTGGTGTGCCTATATGCACCTTAGACTCTTCTATTCTTAGTTACCTCTTTTATACCTAGAGTTAAAAGATGGTATGGAAATATATATTTTGGGTAAAGGAAATGGTCTAGAGACAACCAGCCTGAGATTGGTTAAATCCTGACTCTATCATTTAAGTGTGTGCTTTTGGCCCAACAGCATAATTGTAAGAATAGTGGGACAGAGGAGCCTGGGTGGCTCAGTTGGTTGGGCGTCCAACTTCGGCTCAGGTCGTGATCTCACAGTTTGTGGGTTCCAGCCCCGCATCAGGCTCTGTGCTGACAGCTCAGAGCCTGGAGCCTGCTTCACATTCAGTGTCTCTCCCTCTCTCTGCCCCTGACCCGCTCATGCTCTGTCTCTCTCTGTCTCAAAACGAAACACTAAAAATTAAAAAAAAAATAGTGGGACAGACTTAATTTTGCTACTGTGAGAATTAAGTGAGTAAATATGTTAACCATGTATAATATGGGTATAGCATGTAAGTTTTTGTGAAAAGTGAGAAAGAAGGTAGAATATTCTATTACAAAGCCACTGAACTAGGATTTCATTGTTATTGTTGTTGTGGATCTTAAAGCTGAAATAAGAGCAATTAAAGTGATATTGTAGAAAAAAATTTTAGAAAATACTTTAAATAATGAATCATGGAGATTTAGTGGTTCCAAGAAAATGAAGTGTATGCCTTGAAAGGATACGTGGAAGGAGATGTTGACCATGTAATTGAAATTCTTGTTCTGCTATATGGAAAAGTGTAGCATCTTTAATTAAAGTCCTACTATATTCTGTGGGAAAGGGTATGAAGCCATCCTTTTTGCTGCAGGGCCAACTACAATGTCTACCATGACGTTTATGATTGGATAAATTAGTGAATTCATCAGGAATAAGTATTTCAGTTAGGAGTGCTTTTGGAGGTGGGGCATAAGCACTATTTGCAGACTTTTTTCATGTTGGTGGTGCAGTGGATGTGTGCATCAATCTAGCGGTACCGGATTTGGGAGAGTTGTAGACTTGAAGAGTTATTTCTAGTGTAAAATGGGAAGTTGGGAATAATGTTCTATCCTGGAACATGAAATAAAACATATTAAGACTTTGAGGTTTAAAACAGTATGGAATCATACTGAATCATTTAAACCAGTCAGTATGCTCACTGGTTATTATCTAAAACAACACCCTCCTCCACTATATAGATATCTATCACACTATATTTTTTTATACTGATTTTATCTTTTCCTGACCCATATCATTAACTCAAACTAGGACATAAACTTCATGAAACCACACTTATGCTGATTTCTCTCTGTACGCCAAATAGTGCAAGACATAGATTCTCAATAAAGCATTTTGAATTAATGAATGTTTTAATTAATTAATTTCAGAACAATTTAGACCAAAAGTTTGAGTCATGATTCTAGTCATCATTTTTATATAAGAAAAGCTAAAGTAATGTAACTCAGGGAAAGAGTTGGCCAGGATAAGAACAGAAAATTAAGAACACCCATATTTCAAAAGAGAGAGCTTGAAAGGAAGAGGATTCATTCTTTCATTGCAGTCAGAAAAGTACTTTGAGAACTGGGTTAGTGAAATATAACAAAAACAATGGAAGAAAAGAACTGAAAGAGGCAAGGTCAATTAAATTCAAAACTGGAATGAAAGTTTTTCTATAAAACCTATTTATCTAATATTTTATATCTGGTGTTTTGGAGGCCAATTAAGAGTGTAGTTTAAATGTGTAGTAGTCCATAAAATAAAGCATAATTGGATGACAAGGAATTGGAGAGAATATGTAGGAGACTGCTGAATACATAAATTTCTTCAAAAATGGAGTAATTCTAAAACATTAATATTTTTATACTATATCACATACTTTAATACTCTGAATCAATTTTTTCTTTAAATTCAAGGTAAAATAGCATTTTGATAATATTTTATGAATGCATACATATGTTTTATTATTTTGATTAACTATTTGAGTATTTTTATACTTTCAATCTCTAGGAGGAGGCAACTTAAATTGCTTAACATCATGTGATGTTAAGAATGCATGTCATTTCATTTTGCTCAAGGAAAAACGTTGCAAGAAGCCAGATATAATTGCTCTGTCAATATAAGAAAATTATACAACTGCCAGCCAGCCCTGCTTAAAGTGATATTTGAAGGGCTTGTTTATATACTGTTCATGTCCAGAAGCTATAGAAAATTTGTCAGCCTATCAATGTCTTCTCAGCCTATCAATGTCTTACTTCTTTATCACTACTGAAATGTGTTATGTAAATGAACATTATCTCTCCTATGGGATAATTGTGGGTAAAAAAGATATAAATAACTATAATTGTGAGCTAAATAGTCTGAAATATTCGTTAACATTTGAAGTCTACACAATGTCAATGTAGCAGAATCCACAAACATTAAAATAACCAGCAATTTATTTGGGAGTCCCTGCAAAGACACACTTAAGGAACTAGAGGACATATACCTGTTATCTAATTTAATTCTGGGTTCTGTTTCACAATTAGGTGCAGTGTCCTCTTCTTTTATAGACAAGGAAATGGTGGCTTGCCCATGATTGTGTAGATATCAAGTGATAGATTGGGGGATTCAGTCATAGGTCAGTATTACTGCAAAATTATTGCCTTTTTTCTAATATCAAATCAATTATTGACACATGTAAACACTATCAACCTTGGTGTTTAACCTAAAACTTATATATTTATTTAGTATGTGAATATCAAGTCTTTATACCCTGTTTTATGTTATTTGTTAGGAAAACACATTGATTTGTTACTTTGTTTTATATTACTTCTTTAACAAAACTATAAAATGATTTATCATCAATTTGTCCCTAGTTATTTTAACACAGGCTCTTCATTTTTGAATATTGACTTAGTCCTAGTTATTCTATATGCACCTCTCCATTCTGAATTTTTAAAAAATTTCATCACATTGATGAATTTATTCAAGAAAGCTCTTGATTGCTATATTTTTACAGGACTTGCAAGTTTGATGAAAGCATTTATACTTTTAAAGTCTTTGCATTATGCCAATACTACATTCACATGTGAAATATTCAAACACTTCAAGTAGATAAAGGATAAGTACTGTCTCCACCTAGATCTCCAAATATTCCTTTGGAGTGTGTGCAGATGAGTTTTTTAACATCCAGTCTGTGTAATGTGTTTTGTTTTTATTGTTTAGTCAATTTCTCCTAAATTCATGTTTCATCTTCACAGTTATTATGTTTTTGTTGTCCATGCTATCAGTGAAAATTATTTGTTTTCACCAGTGGGAAACAAATCTGGCTATTTTAGTAATATGTGAATTTAATGAAAAAAGCTAGATATATTATTGAGAAGGTTGTAAAATCGAAGATCAAAGGACAGGCTCAGAAATGATGGGGCCTGTTATGATTTCTGATTTTGTTTAGTTGCTAGCAACAGAGTGATAAAAAAAACCCTTCTTAGTTTTTGTTACTTTACATAAGATTCTAATTAAAAGAACACAATTTGAATTAACTTTGAATGGAACACCTGACCATCAAACCTCTAGACAAAGGCAGAAGAAACTATGTAAAAGTTCTCTCAGACTGTATCCAGTAACAAAACACCAGTAAAACCACAGAGGAAACTCAGGATGCTTTTGCTAAAGGGAGATAGAATGAGGTAGTAGTCCAGAACAAATACCTACTGGACTGTTAGAGCAATTACAGACTGATCCTCCTGACTCCTACATTTCACTCATATTACCCGTCCTTTTGCGATTTGCATAGCATTTTGGAAGATTACTCTGTCTTCTACTTTTAGCATTTCTATTGCTTATTCTTTTATTTAAAAGCTGTAATTTATAATACTTCTTTCATAAATTGTTTAATATTTTTAAAGTTAAAAAACTAACATACTTAGGGCACCTGGGTGGCTCAGTCAATTAAGCATCCAACTTCAGCCCAGGTCATGATCTCACGATTCCTGAGTTTGAGGCCCACATCATGCTCTGTGCTGACAGCTCAGAGCCTAGAGCCTGCTTCGGATTCTGTGCCTCCCTCTCTCTCTGTTCCTCCCTTGCTCATGCTCTATCTTTCTCAAAAATAAATAAACATTAAAAAGTTTTTTTAACATACAAATAAAGTCTTCTTTAAAAGATTAAAACATATGGGGTGCCTGGGTGGCTCAGTCAGTTGAGCACCCCAACTCTTGATCCCAGCTCAGGTCATGATCACAGGGTTGAAGGACTGAGCCCTCTATCAGGCTCTACACTGAGCACGGAGCCTGCTTGAGTCTCTCTCCCTCCCTCCCCAACTTGTACACGTGCATGTGCGCTCTCTCTCTCTCTCTCTCTCTCTCTCTCTCTCTCTCTCTCACTCTCTTTCAAAATAAAGGAATAAACTTAAAAAATAAATTATTAAAGCATAAAATATAAGGCTAAAGATTCATTTGACTCCTACTCCCGACATCAGCCCAGTACTTTGAGCCCCACCCTTCCTTCTGGCTGGTATTTGTAGTATATATTATCTTTAACACCCTTCTTTCTGTGTCCCCAGCAACTATGGGATAGCAGTTGGTGGAAGAATTTGTTCTTATGTAAAGTACTGTGATGAAGTACACTGGGGAAATTGTCTCTTGCTGACAACTTGTGTTTTAGGAGAATGTACCAGCATATGTAGATATAACATATTATTAATGTTTTAAAATTGGGCTATTCCCTACATACTGGAGAGTGCCCAGAATATTTATAATCACCCCAAATCAATATATACAGTATTTTCATGACCCTGGTGGTTCCCCATTTTATTCCTCTTAGTAAATATGCCCCTCATATAAGAATAGCTATATTCTGACTGGTAATCATCATAGATCAGTTTTGTAATATTTGAGCATACTATAAATGGCATCACACAATACGTAGTGTTTTGCATTTGGATTCTCTCAGTAATAAATTTTAATCTGAAATGCATCTTTTTTTAAAAAAATTTTTTGGTGTGTTTTTTAAATTTATTTTTGAGAGACAGAGAGAGACAGTGTGAGCAGGGGAGGGTCAGAGAGAGAGGGAGACACAGAATCTGAAGCAGGCTCCAGGCTCTGAGCTATCAGCACAGAGCCCCACGCGGGGCCCAAACCCATACACCCTGTGATCATGACCTGAGCCGAAGCTGGACGTGTAGCCAACTGAGCCACCCCTACTTTCTTGAGGGTTTTTTTTTTTTTTTCAGGAAAAGATGCTGTATTTTGTCAAATGCTTTTCTGCATCTATTGAAACCATTATATTGTTCTTTTCCTTCTTTTTTTTAATGTGATGTAGCACATTGAATGTTTTGCAAATATTGAACCAGTCCTGCATCCCAGGAATAAATTCCACTTAATCATGGTGAATAATTATTTTAATGTATTATTGGATTCAATTTGCTAGTATCTTGCTGAGAATTTTTGCTCCCATCTTCATCAGGGATATTGGCCTATAATTCTCCCTTTTAATGGAGTCTTTGGTTTGGAATCAAGGTAATGCTGGCTTCAAAGAATCAGTCTGGAAGCTTTTCTTCCATTACTATTATTTGGAACAGTTTGAGAAAAATAGGTATTAACTCTTTAAGTATCTTGTAGAATTCTCCTAGGAAACCATCTGGCCCTGGACTCATTTGTTGGAAGATTTTTTATTGTCGTTTCAATTTCTTTTCTGTTTATGGGTCTGTTCAAATTTTCTATTTCTTCCTGTTTCACTTTTGGTAGTTTGTATGTTTCTGGGAATTTGTCCATTTCTTCCAGATTGGCCAGTTAGTTGGCATATAATTTTTCATAGTATTCTTTTATAATTGTGTGTCTGTGGTGTTGGTTGTGATCTCTCCTCTTTCATTCATGATTTTATCTATTTGGCTCTTCTCACTTTGCTTTTTGATAAATCAGTTTAGGGGGTTATCAATTTTATTTTTTCAAAGAAGTAACATTTTCATTGATCTGTTCTACTTTGCTTCCATATTGTTTATATCTGCTCTAATCTTTATTATTTTCCCTTCTTTTGCTAGCTTTAGGTTTTATTTCCTGCTCCTTTTCTAACTCCCTTAGGTGTAATGTTAAGATGTGTACATAGGACCTTTCTTGCTTCTTGAATTGCAGTATAAGCCTGAAATGCAATGTACTTTTCCCTTAGGACTGTCGTTGCTACATTCCAAAGGGTTTGGACGGTCATGCTTTCATTTTCATTTGCTCCCATATTTCTTTATTTCTTATTTAATTTCCTGGTTAACTCATTCATTTTTTTTAGTAGTATGTTTTTTTTTAACCTCCATGTATTTGAGGGCTTTCCAAATTTTTTCTTGTGGTTGATTTCAAGTTTCATAGCTTTGTGATCTGAATTGTGCATGGCATGATCTCAGTATTTTTGTACCTGTGGAGGGCTGATTTGTGACCCAGAGTGTGATCTGTTCTGGAGAATGTTCCAGGGGAGCTCGAGAACAATATGTATTCCACTGCTTTTGATGAAAAGTTTTGTATATATCTGTTAAGTCTATCTGGTCCAGTGTATCTTTCAAACCCATTGTTTCTTTATTGATTTTATGCTTAGATCATATGTTGATTGCTGTCGGTGGCGTATTAAATTCCCTTACTATTATGGTATTATTGTCAATGAGTTTCTTTGTTTGATTCATATATTTGAGTGCTCTCAAGTTGAGGGTATAAATATTTATAATTATTATATCTTCTTGATGAATAGACCCCTTAATTATGATATAATGACCTTCTTTATCTCTTTTAAAAGTCTTTGTTTAAAAATCTAGTTTGTCTGATAAAAGAATGGCCATTCTGGCTTTCTTTTGACATCCATTAGCATGATAGATGGCTCTCCATCCCCTCACTTTCAGTCTGCAGGCATCTTTAGGTCTAAAATGAGTCTCTTGTAGGCAGCATAGAGATACATTTAAAAAAAAATCCATTCTGATACCATGTGTTTTTTGATTGGAGCATTTAGTCCATTTACATTCAGAGTGATTACTGAAAGATAAGAATTTAGTGTCATTGTGTTATCTGTAGATTTTATGATTCTGGTGATGTTCTCTCATGCTTTGTAGTCTTTGTCACTTTGGTCATTTTTTTTTCCTCCACTCAGAGACTTCCCCTTAAAATTTCTCACAGGGCTGGTTTAATGATCACAAACTTCTTTAGTGTTTGTCTGGGAAACTCTTCATCTCGCCTATTCTGAAAGACAGCCTTGCTGGATAAAGAATTCGTGGGTGCATATTTCTTTCTTTCAACACATTGAATTTTTTCTGCAACTTCCTTCTGGACTGTCAAGTTTCAGTGGACAGGTCTGTTACTAATATTATGTGTCTACCCTTGGAGATTAAGGACCTTTTGTCCCTAATTCCTCTCAGAATTCTCTCAGCATCTTTTTCTTTGCAAGATCACTATGATATGTCATGGTGTTAACTTGTTTTTGTTGATTTTTAAGGGGGAATTCTCTGTGCCTCTTGGACTTGAATGCCTATTTCCTTCCCCAGAGTAGGGAATTTCTCAGCTGTGATTTGTTCAAATAAACCTTCTGCCTCCTTTCCTCACTCTTCTTCTCTGGGACTCCTATGATATGGATGTTGCTTCATTTTATGGAATCATTAAGTTCTCTAAGTCTCCCCTCATGATCTACTAGTGTCCTTTCCCTCTTCTTTTCAACTCCATTATTTTCCATAATTTTATCTTCTACTTCATCTATTCTCTTCTCTGCTTCTTTAATTCTTATTATGACTCTATCTAGTCAGTTTTGCATCTCAATTATAACAAGTTTTATATCAGTCTGACTATTTTTTGGGTCTTTGATCTCTGCAGCAAGGATTTCTTGTATGTCTTCTATGCTTTTCCCAAACCCAGCTAGTATTCTTAGGACCATTGCTCTAAATACTTGTTCAGATATATTGGTTATATCTGCTTTGAACAAATCTGTGATTTTCTCTTGGCTTTTCTTTTGGGGAATATCCTTTTGTCTTGTTATTTTGGCCAACTTTCTGGGGTTTTTGTGTGTGTGTGTGTGTGCATATTTTAGTAGCTTGTTATGTTTCCCACACCTGGGAGTACTGATAAATTAAAAAGGGGTCATACACTGTCTAGGGCCTAGCACTTCAGGAAGTGTTTCTCATGGATGTTGTGTGCATTCTGTTCTTGTGTTTTGGCTGCTCTTTTCTACTGGTCAGTCCTCGGTAGAGCTCCTCCTTGCTTGCAGTGATGGAGTGTGTAGACCTTTAGCTAGGTGTGCTTTGATTTGTTTCTTGAAGTTAACCTGTGAAAACGAAGGGGTGGGGAATGCCTGGTGCCCTCCCATGAAAAATAGAAAATGAAAGGGAACAACAACAAAACACAAATGGAGGAAGGGAAAAATAAAATAAAAAGAAATAGGAAGAGAGAATTAAAAAGCCTGATTCCTCCCACTCAAAAAGAAGAGGAAATGAAAAAAAAACCCAAACAAATAAACAAGAAACTCGGAGTCTGACATCAAAAGAAAAAAAAGAAGGAAGAAAAACAGGGAAAAAAATAAGATTGGTCCTATTTCCACAAGAACTACAGGTATTTTTTGAAGCACTTGATTTTCAGTACTCTTTGTGCATGGTGGATGCTGGCTGTGCTGGTCTTCTGTAGGAGAAGCATGCTGCATTGGCTCACAGGTGGCCTAGCCCCAGTGAATAAGCCGTTACCAGGCATGAGGGTGGGGGGTGGGGAGGTTTGGCATAAGCAGGTCATTATCCACTAGGGGGAGGGATATTGTTCTCTGAAATCCCACCATATTGGTGTGTGTGTGTGTGTGTGTGTGTGTGTGTGTGTGTGTGTGTGTGTGGTGGGGGGAGAATGGCACTACCCCAATCTTTTGTCCCCAGACAGGGGATCTCATACTCTCCACTGTTCAGGCAGCCCTCCCAGAGTAGTAAGGGTGGTCAGCTCCCCCTTTGTCACAACGTTGCATTTTTCTTTGGCGTGCAGCTGGGATTCAAATCTGAACTCTCTATATAGAGAGAAAGTAATTTTTTTTTTAGGACTTCTTTATTTCTTTCAGTGATGTTTTATAGTTGTTAGTGCACAGGTCTTTTGCCATATGTTTTTCTTTTTCTTTTCTTTTTAAAATATAATTTATTGTCAAATTGGCTAACATATAGTGTGGAAAGTTGCTCTTGGTTTTTGGGGTAGATTACCGTGGTTCATTGCCTACAGACAATACCCAGTGTTTGTCCCAAGTGCTCTCTTCTATGCCCATCACTCATTTTCTCCTCCTTCCCCATTAATTCTTAGTTTGTTCTGTATTTAAGGTCTCTTATGGTTTGCTTCCCTCCCTCTCTGTAACTATTTTCTCCCCTGCCCTTCCCCCATGGTCTTCTGCAAATGAAATAATCAACAAAACTAAAAGGCAGCCAATGGAATGAGAAAATATATTTGCAAATGACATATTGGACAAAGGGTTAGTATCTGAATCCAAAATCTATAAAGAACTTACCAAACTCAACACCCAAAAACAAATAATCCATTGAAGAAATGGGCAGAAAACATGAATAGACACTTTTCTGCAACCTGAACTCTTAAAGAACCCAGCACCACAAAGGTCCACTCCCCTCTTCTGGAGTGGAACCCCTGCAGTCTGTGTCTGGAGCCCTCTGCTCCAGAATAACAGTGTGCAGAATTTATGGTGCAGCACTGCTAAAAGCAGCAAAGGTTATATTCCTTATGTGCATATCTGTTTCCTACTAATGAAATGCCTTTGGCTGGTGCCCATAGGGTCTTTTGTCTTTGGGGAGTCAATATACCCTATTCCAAAGACACTTCAGTAAAGGCAATGTTTTCTCCCAGTGTGCCCCAGAGATTCCTACAATATACTATGTATTCAAGGGCCAGCTCCCTCCTCCTGAGGAGTGCACATCACAGCTCACTCTGGAGAAAGTTATGCACTTCTAAAACCTCAGTTTGAGCTCCAAATGCTGTTTACATCAAAACAAAACAACCCCCCCCAAAAAAACCCTGCGACCCTCAGTACTTCTTGCTCCCCATTCTGTGGTACAAAGGTTTTCCTCTCGTATAAATTTGATGCCACACTTTCTTAACACCTCTTTTCCCCTCCCTTTTGTTTCTTCATTAAAAGGGTTCCCTCCCCCTCCACAGCACCATCATTTTTCTCTCCCCCAGTTCACTTCCACGCACCTCACATCTGCCATGCTGTCTCCCTCCCAACTGTGTAGATCCTTCTGCCAATGTGCAGATCAATTACCTGGATGTCCCAAGTGATCTGACCTCAATATAGCTGTGTTTGAGGGATGAGGAAAACCCAGGGTCCCCCTACTGCTCTGCCATATGAACTCTTCCTTGCAATGATGCTTGTTTAACTAATTCACTTTTATTTAAAAGTTTTTATTTAAATTCCTATTAGTTAACATACAGTGTAATATTAGTTTCAGGTGTACAATATAACCATTCAAGTTACCACCTGGGTTTTCCTCTAGGATTTTATGGTTTAAAGTCTTAGATTTAGGTCTTTAATCCATTTTGAGTTTATTTCTCTGTATAGTGAAAGAAAGTGGTCCAGATTCATTCTTTTGCATGTTACTGTCCTGGTTTCCCAGCACTATTTGATGAATAGACCGCTTTTTTCCTCATTAGGTATTCTTTCTTGTTTTGCTTAAGATTGACCATACAGTTGTGAGTCCATTTTTGGGTTTTCCGTTCTGTTGATCTATGTGTCTTTGTGTGTGTGCCAGTAGTGTACTGATCAGATCACTACTATTTGTAATATAACTTGAAGTCCAGAATTGTGATGCCTCCAGTTTGCTCTTTTTTTTTTTTTTTTTTTTTTTTTTTGAAGGTTGCTTTGGCTTCTCAGGTTCTTTTGTGGTTCTATAGAAATTTAGAATTGTTGGTTCCGGCTCTGTGAAAAATACTATTGGTATTTTTATATGGGTTGCATTACATGTATAGATTGCTTTGGGTAGCAGACATTTTAACAATATTCTTCCCCTCCATGAACATGGAATATTTTTTCACTTGTTTGTGTCCTCTTCAATTTCTTTCATCAGTGTTTAATAGTTTTCAGGGTACAGGTCTTCTACCTCATTGGTTAGGTTTATTCCTAGGTATCTTAAGAGTTTTTGGTTCAATTACAAATGAGGCTGATTCTTTAGTTTCTCTTTCTGCTGCTTCCTTATTGCTGTAGAGAGATGCCACAGCTTTCTGTTTGTCGATTTTGTATCCTATGATGCTACTGAATTCACATATCAGTTTTTTGGTGGAGTCTTTCAAGTTTTCCATATAGAGTATCCTGTTATTTGCAAGTAGTAAAATTTTTACTTTTTTTCTTGCTGATTTACATGTGTTATCCACAACCAAGTGTGATTTATTTCTGAGTTGCAAGGGTGGTTCAATAGTTGTGAATCAATCAACATGATACACAACATTAATAAAAGAAAGGATAGGGAATATATGACAATTTTAATAGATGAAGAAAAAGCATTTGACATAGTACAACATCCATACATGATAACAACCCTCAACATAGTAGATTTAGAGGGAACCTATTTTAACATAATAAAGCTCATATATGAAAAGCCCACAGCTCATTATCATCCTCAATGGGTATAAGCTGAGAGCTCTTTCTCTATGGTCATAAATAAGACAGAGATGTCCACTCTCGCCACTCTATTTAACATAGTCCTAGAAATCCTAGCCAGCAATTGATACCATAATGGGCGATTGTAGTAAACATTTTCCCCCAATCGTTCTTTGGAAATTTGTTTATTATCTTAGTTCCTATTCAAGTATTTTCCCTTATTTTAAAAAGAATTACATTTTTCTCTCTCATTAATTTATGAAACACTTTAAATATGACTATGCAACAAGAAAACTGTATCATGAAAATCTCTCCTGGTCCATGGTTTAACTTCATTTTCTTACTATTGTCTATCAATGAACAAAAGTTTTTACTTTTGATTGGGTCCAAAACATCAAATTTTTTATGCTTAATATTTTTTAGAAAATATTTTACTGATCTAGATTTCATGAATATACTTTATAGTTTTCTAGAATCATTATTTTTTATTTTCTACAATAACATATGATACATTTTCTCTTATATATGTGTTTACAATATACTAGTCAACCTGGTTAATATTTTTCCATGCTTAGTTATTGGATTTTGCAGTGGTATCTTTGTTGTAAATCATATTATTAAATATATACATGAGCTTATTCACAACTTTACTTGGTATTCCTGTGTATATCTCTGTATTTGAACTAGTAACATACTGTGTTCATTACTGAAATTTTTAAGTAAGTTAGACATATTTAGTATAAGTTTACATCATTTATTTCTTAAGATGGCTTAACTATTCTAAATCATCACATTTCTATACAAATTTTATAATCTGACAACTTCTAGAAAACCTATCTGTTAGGGTTTTGATTAGGATGGCACTACAGCTATATTTAATTTTGGGGGAAATGAATTAATTGGCAATAATGAATTTTAAAGGCTGTCAATACAGTGTATTTCTTCATTGAAATTTATTTTCCCTGACTGGTATTTTCTCGTTTTCTAGTTCCTAATTTTAACTGAGATAATATCAGAGTATTTATTACAAAGTATATTGTGTTGCTTGATGCTATCATAAAGGCTGTTTTTAAATTTTATACTCCAAATATTTCTGATATATAAGGAGACATTTAAAAATGTACACTGATCTACCCACCATCTTACTAAGTTCAATTATTATTTTAAAGTTATTTTTAAAAGATTATTCTGTGGGTACCTGGGTGGCTCAATCAGTTAGGTGTCCAACTCTTGATTTTAGTTCAGGTCATGATCTCACAATTCGTGGGATTGAGCCATGTGTCAGGCTTCGTGTTGGGTGTGGAGCCTGCATGGGATTCTCCCTCTGTCTCTCTGCCTCTCTCTGTCTCTATCTATCTATCTATCTCTGCCTCTAAAAATAAGTAAACTTAAAAAATATTATTTTGGATTTGCTAACTACACAATTATATCCTCTTTATATTATGAGATTTCTTTCTTTCTAACTCTTACACATTATTATGAATCATGTTAAATTTACTTTGCATCAAAAATGTGCTTTTCTTCTCTCAATATTTGCTTAAAGTTCTGTTTTGCCACATTTTGATACAGTGACACAGCCTTTTGGGAGGCTAGCATTGTATAGCAATCTTTTCTATCCACTTACTTTCAATCTATCCATGTCCTTATTTAGAATATATTTTTGTATACAGAATATATTAGTTATATGAATTCAATATGTTTACACTCTTTGATGTATTTAATGCTTTTACATTCAAGGTAATTACTGATACCTTTACTGGAGTTTCTCTGATCGTTATCTTGTACCTTGTCTATTGTTTTTTTATTAACAAGTGGTTGTATATTCATATTTATAAAAGTGCTATACAAACTTTGTATACTTGCCTGGAGCATTTTCTCTAGAAGGGATGGTAAGAGAGCTAACCATCAGTCCAAGAGCTGCAAAATATCTAAACGCAAATGACTTCACAATGAGACACCAGGCCTCAATTATTTGTCCTGGTTGAACTCATACTGTGTGTTCAATTTTGAAATGCAGAACTTGTCATTTTTTTCTTTTTTTTCTGGTGATAAATATCTGTACGTAGACCATTTTATGTATGAGAGTGGTAGAAAAGGGAGAGAGTATCAACTGTTTTTGTTTTTTTTAACATATAGACTTTGAGTGATTACACTAATCTCTGCCACATTTCTCACTCGTGCCCTCTTTAATGACCTAAATATTCCAATCTAAGGTTCTCCTGGGTAGGAGACTTGAATGCAAATTTATCAATATTTGTGGTCTTTTCCTGGGCTTATTCATTTGTCAAACTTCTGATTGATGAATATCCACTTTTCGTTTTATTTAAATAAGAATTTTTATGCCTTTCTCAAACACTCCTATAAATATTTATTTTTAAAAAATTTTTTATAGTTTATTGTCAAATTGGTTTCCATATAACACCCAGTGCTCATCCCAGCAAGTGCCCTCCTCCATGCCCATCACCCATTTTCCCTTCCCCCCCACTCCCATCATCTTTTAGTTTGTTCTCAGTATTTAAAAGTCTCTTATGGTTGGCGTCCCTCCCTCTATTTAACTTTTTTTTCCCCTTCCCCAAACCTATGATCCTCTGTTAAGTTTCTCCTGTTCCACTTATGAGTGAAAAAATATGGTATCTGTCCTTCTCTACCTGACTTATTTTACTCAGCATTAACACCCTCGAGTTCCATCCATGTTGCTACAAATGGCCAGATTTCAATCTTTCTCATTTCTGTGTAGTATTCCATTGTGTATATATAAACCACATCTTCCTGATCCATTCATCAGTTGATGGACATTTATGCTCTTTCCATGACTTGGCTATTGTTGGAAGTGCTGCTATGAACATTGGGGTACCTGTGTCCCTATGCATCAGCACTCCTGTATCCCTTGGGTAAATTTCTAGCAGTGCTATCTGGGTCATAGGGGAGTTCTGTTAATTTTTTGAAGAACCTCCACACTTTTCCAGAACGGCTGTACCAGTTTACATTCCCACCAACAGTGTAGGAGGGTGCCTGTTTCTCCACATCCTTGCCAGCATCTATAGTCTCTTGATTTGTTCATTTTAGCCACTCTGACTGGTGTGAGGTGGTATCTCAGTGTAATTTTGATTTGTATTTCCCTGATGAGTGACGTTTAACATCATTTCATGTGTGTGTTGGCCATCTGGATGTCCTCTTTGGAGAAGCCCAGCAACTTTGCTGAATTCATGGATCAGTTGTGGTAGGCTTGTGGTGGAGTGTGTTGGGTTTTCCATATAGAGTATCATGTCAATTGCAAAAAATAAATAAATAAATAAATAAAATAAAAGTTTGACTTCTTCTTTGCCCATTCTGATGGCTTTTATTTTCTTTTGTTGTTTGATTGAGGATGCTAGGACTTCCAGCACTATGTCCTACAACAAATATTTAGTGAGTACCTTCAATGAACCAGACACTGAAGACATTGAGGATAAAATAATACACAGTTTCTGAGCTTACATTATAATAAATCAGTAGATGACAAATTAGGAAACAAAGAAATTATATGAATTTAAATAATTTTATATATGAAAATATGGAGATGTATGGTGAATACTGTGAAGAAAAGTAAAGCTGGTTGAGTATATGAAGTGAAAGTAGGGCCATTTCTGATGTAGTCATCAAAGATGTCTTTGGCAAATTAACTTTTGAACATATTCAGTAATGAAATAGAAATGTAAGAAGCCTAAATTCACAAGGATTTAGCTATTCTATCCCTCCACAAGCTACCCTTCACTAAAACCAAGGGCAGCAGAGATACATCAAGAGGGTTCACGAAAGAGATGTGTCCCAGAAAATCATAATCATTTTTAATGACATAATAAAATTGGTATATTATATGTTCTCTAATATTGAAAGCTATATTTTTTCAATATTCACGTCAAATGATTTAGGTTATTTTAGGCATGCTTAAGAAGACAAATGTATAATTACTATAACTTAGTATATTCACCCTTAGTTTCTAATATGTCTGACAGAATACTGTTAAGTTAGTAATCTTACTAGACTAAATTTCTATCTTTAGGAATTTTTAATGATTGTTTCCATAGACATTTTATACATTTTTATTCTACCTCAACATATTTTAATATGAAGATATTGTAAGACCTATTATTTGATTCATTAATAAAGTGGCATGAAGCAAATGATATATATGATAGTGAATATTCTACAAAAGGGGCAAGGTGTGTGTATTGTTTTAAAACTTGATAGTTGGTAGTTTGGTTGTTATATGAAAAGATTTTATGATAGCCCAACTCAGTCTGACTGCAGCTTGATGTACTGTTTTTTTTTTTATCATTATATCCTTTTAGAAAGCAGTAATTTAAAAATGTTTCCTTAGTTCACCCATTCGGCAGAATTCGATGCCATTACATATTTCATAGGCTGTCTCAGAGGCCAGTTCAGTCTTTAGTAGTGTTTACTTTCTTGTCTACTTTGTGTTTCCATATCTCTAGAGACAATCTTTCCAGCCCATAACAAATGTCCTATGATGTCATATTTTAAAACTTGCCATGGCCTAATAAGATGTTGTAACATATGTGTTTTATAATTATGTAAAACTCATTTGAAATATTCTAACAGTTGCAGACTTCTGATATATTAGGCTGATTTCTTTGGGAAAAAAAACTGTGTATCTGTAGATGTAAATAATATATTACATTTGTTTTTGTTTTCTAAAATTATAATAATCAACATAAGTTAATTTTAATTCTATCCCTTCCAGGCTTAGAAGTAATTAGTTAGAATAAACAATGAAAATAATTTCAGTAATATCTATTTCACAAGACTGCTAATTATCATCATTAATTTGCCTTTTTCTGAGATCCCTCCTTTTATAATAAAAGTGTTCAGAAACTAGGAGTTTTATAAGTGAATGAGCTTATATTTTAAAAGTACTCCATAGAGTATTACATGAAGATCTTTTACCAAAATTAAAACAAATAAAATGTTAATTCACTGACTTTGATGGTTAGCAGAGAAAGAACCCAACATATTTCTTAAGAGTAACAAGGTAAATTTTGTGGGCATTAGAGTGAAATAAACTATAGTATGAAGAAATGGCAACTCATTTCCACAGAGGTGATAAGGGTCTTTTAAAAGCTATTATAGGTTTCTATATGGATGATATGTATTACAGAGCAAAACACAATTTTGTGCTTGATTTATAATGGATCTAATCCTAGCCTACGGGCCTGAGATGTCAGGAGATTAAACAGACAACAAACGCATGGGAGATATGACAATGGAAAGAAATGTAAAGGGATAATTCATTACTTTTAAGATCTAAGTTCTTAAAAAAATATGTGCATCATTTAAAATCCTCAAAATGGAAAAATTGGTATATGCTGATATACATAAGAAAACTTGATGTGACAAATTTTATAGGCTATAAAAGTATGAAAGTAAACTTCAAGAAGTATAATTAGTCATATTGCCAGCTGCTCTAAAACGAATTGTGAAAGTTGTTGAACAAAACTCAGGAAAGGCAAAAATTTCATGGATGTTTTATTGCTATTTCCTCATTTTAGATTACTTTCATATAAGATTAATAAGCAATAATGGAATTGAAAACAGTAAGTGGGAATTAAAAAATTGCATCCTGGGTATTTAATAACATGTTCAATAAGACACACAGGATCTACTCAGAATTAAACTGAACTCAAATGGTGCTTTGAAGAGTTAAGTGCATAGCAAGGTTAAAATACATAAAAGAATAGGATGGGTATAAAACCGTAATGCTTTATTTCAATATTAAGGGTAATGAATCTGGAGAGTTTGAAGTTATGGATATATATAGTTGAGAGAGAGATTGTGAGGATTTGAAAAATGGAAATAAGTAACACATTTATAGACATTGTGGTAAGTACTCTAGATTATACTGCATGTATACATTTTTCACTCTCGTATGAAGTTACTACTGGGATAGACAGAGTGTTTTCTTTTCCACTTAAAATTGCACTCCTCTTTTTGGGCAATTGCTTTTATTCACTCCAGTTACTGATCACTGGTATGGACGCATGACCTAGTAGGTAGAAGTGAGCAGATGCTCAAAACTGGGAAATTCTGATTGAAGAAGGCAGGAGATGTTCCCTTTCTTATATCTGCCCACATTCTAGATTTACCCCTGAAAACTGCTGCCCATTGTGCACTCTTCAAAATGAAGGAAGCATATGTGCAGTACAAGGAAAAAAATACAAAAAAAAAATAGAGAATATGAGATGGGTTGGGAGAGGAAATAACTGATATGGTTTATCTTCTTAATTTTCACATTTGAAAACCATTCTTGCTCCGTTTATTACCACCAATAATTCTTTTTTTGGTTGAAAATATTTCTGATCTAAAACAAGTGTCGATTCATACATCTGCAAATTAACATTACAACCTGTATTTTATTAAAGTGAATTCTGTCATTTGTTAAAGAATGAGTGCAAACAGTGACTGAAACAGCCTACCTGCATGCCTGGCAGGGTCCTTCTTTGCTTGTTAAGTCTTTGCTTTGCAGTGTTTTCTGGCACTACGAGCTTTCCTTTGTTTTTCATTTGCTTTTGTTTCATGCACACTATAAAGATGAACAATGGTTGCACTTTTAATGGGAGGAGCCAAATATTCAAAAGTTAAAAGATGACTCCTACAAGCAGTCTGTATTATAAGATACAGTGTGTGTTCTCTTCCTAGGATTGATGTCAGTAACCTTGATACCTTGAGATAGACCATTCTCAGAACTCAGGTAAAATTTCTGGCACAGTAAGTAGTGGATGTTCTCCCATTCCCTGACTTCAAGATGCTTAAAATACAGGTTGTAATGTTAATTTGCAGATGTATGAATCAACACTTGTTTTAGATCAGAACTTATGAACTATTTTTATAGACAAGTATTCAGAAAAACTGTCATCTGTTGAGTATCAAAGAGTTTCTATTGTATATTCAAATTAGTTGCAGATAGTCCCTGAGAACCTGCTGTGTTTCAAGCACTATCCAAAGCACTGGAGATAGAAAAATTAATTAAATATAGTAATTTTCTTTGAACTCATAGATGAGGGAGGAGAAAGAAAGGCACAGAGATAATGATTACATAATGCCACAATTTTCCCAATAAATATTCAAATTTATTGCTTAAGGGGAGAGAGAGAGAGAGAGAGAGAGAGAGAGAGAGAGAGACTGAGAGAGGCAGAGAAAGAGACAGACCACTTAAATCAATTTTTGCACACATCTAATAGTCTATTTGGGTTCAATGGCTTAAAAGAAATAGTACACTGTCTCCTTTGATCTACCAGTGTTGGTACACACTCCCTGTCTTTTTAGGTCAATTTCTAATTCACACTTTGAATTGAAAGATCATGGTCTATAGATTCTAAAGCACACAGATTTGAATGTCACCTTTACCTCTTATTATTAAAGTTACTTCACTTTTCTAAGACTTGGTTTTCTCATCTCTACCATGGACAGAGTTAGTTTTACTATGAAGCTATAGAAGCTTAACTTGTCATTTGCCTGAGATGGTTCCTGTATACAAAATGAAAAAAAAAGCAAAATAAACTGTGTAAACTTGAGGTTCCACAAAACCTGGATCTTCAGGTCTATAATATAATCATCAAATATAATAATTGATACTGTAGTAGATATATATACTTGATATAAATATAAAAAATATTAACTCTGAGGCTTAAATGGAAAACATGATTCTAGAGCAGGACTTCATAAACAGTAAGTAGTTAATACCGTATTCTCATCTCCATCTTAAGGTAGCTTTATTCCTCAGTGGTTATGAATATCTGTCGGTGGATACTATAACAAGAGATCAGTGTGTTTTCTGAAGCTTTCTAGAGAAACCAGTTAAAGTAACTAATATTAATTTTTAAGACTTTCCTTCACAGAGAGATAAATTGACTCAATCCTTTTCCGACCTGTGTGAAACATGCTCCTGTTGCTCAGGATTTCTGAAAACATTCTTAATGTCAGCCCTCTCTCTCACTATGACCCTCATGTCAGTTGTAAATTGTACCCCAAACACATCTTTCCTTGTGTTTATGAAGTATTCTGCTGGTCTTAGAATATGTTAAACTGTGGTGCGACATCACAAATAAGGCTCATAAAATTTCAGGTAGTTTGCAATTTTATGCATCTGGTACACATGCTCCAAAAATACAAAAGAACATGCTCAGCAAATCTTGTGCTTGGAAGCTAGAATTATGGTGGCATTTCTAACATGCATTGCTGAACAGAAAATAAATTATGCCATCCTTGTAAAGTATCTTTAATATTAATTCAAGCACTATGCATTTTCCTTATATTTTGTATTTCCATATTTCAGATCTCTACAATATTCAAGTGTGAAATTGGGACAATGTCTCTGCTTTTTTAAGTCTATACCTTGGGAAAGGAACAGTTCCATGTAACTAAATCTTGAATGCTAGAATCTGCATTCTCTATCTCACTTTTCCAAAATTGCTTTTTTATTACTTGGTTTCTCCCAAGTTCTACAAATCAACAAAAATGCAGATTCTAATTTAGAGAGAACCAGAAAATATTATAATTCAGTTTACTGGAAATTTCTCTAAAACAAATGTGAGCAAAGACTACCACTTATCAGTCAGATGACAGGATATTTGCATATATCAAATTCAAGGACACACTAGTACTAGTTTGCTAATACTGCTTTTGGTTGCTGGCGCTTCACAGATTTGAGGTTATAGCTAGAAAAGGGTGTTCCTTACAAAATCAAATGCAAATCCTGAGGCAGACCCAGTGACTGAGTAGAACCATTGTCTGCTCCTTTGGAGAGATGATCAGAGTACTCTAGATGATGAGAGTGGGGAAATGGATACTGGTGACTAGGAGATCACCCTATTGTTGAACTGGCTGGGTGTTCATCAAAGCACTTTCTCCATTACATTCCTGGCACATAGACTATATTTTCCAGCCTCCCACACAGATAGTTATGGTCATTTTATGGGGTTCTTGCCAGTGGAAAAGAATGGGGGTACTGTGTACCACAGTGGATCTTGCCTTTGAAAAGCTTCCATGTGCGTTTATCCATCTTCCTCCCTTTCTGCTAGCTGGATGGTTGGTGACCAAAAAAAAAAAAAAAAAAAAAAAAGCTAGTAAATTGTGCCATATTGCAAGTGGCATAGACTCTGTCAGCCTGAGACCCCAAATAACTATAGAGACTTATCCTCTTCCTGCCCCTCACTCTCCCCCAAAACAATAGTTTGAGAGCTCTGTGGACTATTTATATGATTCAGCAATAAAAAACACTTGTAGACAGTTACGGAGTTTGGTGGTTGTTAGAGCAACCAGACTTATGCTCACATACACATCATTTTGCTTATTTCATTATTCAAATATTTTTCATGTTAAGGCCCAACTGCATAGCATAAACTAAAATTCCAACACTATTACTTACTTCCTGTTATGTGTTTAAGAATTAGTCACTCTAATGTTGTCATTTATGAGTATGGCTGTATGCTATGTTGGGAAAAAGTCAGTCTTTGCAATAAACATATGGATTTAAATACCAAGTGCATTGTTGAACAATTGCTACAGTGATCCTTAATGTGGCAGCCTCTCTAAACTCCTAAAAGGCTGTTGTAAAGATTAGACTGTATTTGACTTATCTAAAGCATAAGTCAAATACAAGTGCTAAAAAAATATTAACTATTCCAAATGTCATCTTTTGCACAGCAGTTAATTTGCTAGGGACCAGGGATCTATTTAAGTGGGAAGACCCAACATGCCTATTAATACAGAATTAAATATAATGAAATATATAAGGAACTGTGTACAGATTGCATAGGAACTCTGAAAATACAATAATCAATTAACCCACACTAAAAGAGAACTTTTCACAGAAAAGATTATGATAGAAATGGCTTGTGTGATGCTTATGACCATAATAGACAATAGCAAGAAAAAGTTTTTCCTCTAAATAGTATCTTAATTGTTTTTATAATATCTTGCCACTTTAAGACATAGAGAACCAAGACAATTCAATATCATATAGCACACCTGTGCATATTAAAAATTTCCATCTTAGGGTAAAGGTTCTAAGTCAAATCAAAACATTCCTATTATATACAGTCTTGGGTTTGTAGCCTGCTAAGGGAAGCATCCCAGGGGCAAATTTCCCTCCCAGTAATTAGAAAATGAAATGCAATCTTTAATCTTTAATTTTCCCACACCACTGCTCGTGTTAATGTTCTGTTTAGGCATTCCTGCTGAGCCGTATCAGTGCACAAACACCCTGAAAAATCCCAGGTTGACAATTAATCATTGGAAAAGAGTTAGCTTAAGTAGAGAAAAAGGGACAGCTTTAATAGTAGGAGATTAAAGAGTGCCATAATCAACCGGATTTTTCTTAAATTGATTTCTTAATGTAGCATGACCTGACTTAGTATTTAAAAAAATAATCAAACAACCACTTATGCCGATATATTCATACTATTCTGATAACTAGATTTCTAGTTATAAAAGAAATACATGTATATATAACGGCAATTATTCTAACCAATAACCTGATCAACCAAAGAAAAGCATGGTGCACGTTTATTATTATTAGAGTACTTTATTTATTTTAGAAGTTTTATTGTGCTGTTGTCATTCATACTCATGAAAAGTTAGAAAAATTGTGAATTTGAGAACTACTTTATAAGAAAAAAATTTTGGAATCATACTTTGTAGGTTTCATTCAAAAGGAAAATAAAAACACAAACTCCTGTAATTAAAAGAGTAAAATGTAGTTAAACAATGAAAGAAATGAGCCCTTAACCAGTGACCAAAAATCTAACAGGAAGTTGCGTGGTAAAAGATTATTTCTTTTATCCTCTTCCTACAATTTAGAGGACAGGAAGCAATTCATCTGTGTCAACTCATTTCAACATAAAGGAAGGACAACAGAGAAAGAATAAAGAGGAAAAAAATATTTTTCATATTCTTAATCTGATAATTATTTGTTCAAAGCAATGGTAGCAACAGTGTATTGGGTATTTAGAGCATATTGATAAGTGAAATGAATTATGGAAATGTTATTTGGAATGAGATGAAAGAATTAGGAATACTGTTATGGGTTATATACACTAGCCATGACATAATACAGTGTTATTTGAAAGTGGACTTAGTTTAGTTGTAAATGTGTATTGCAAAATGAAGTACCTGCTATTTTTTTTTTAAGAAGGACAATTGAAAAGCTAGAAAAGAAGAGAAAATAGAATCAAATGAATCCTCATTTAAAATCAGAGAAAGCATGGGGTGCCTGGGTGACTCAGTTGGTTGAGCATCCAGCTTGTGATTTCAACTCAGGTCGTGATCCCAGGGTCGTGGGATTGAGACACACGTTGGGCTCTGTGCTGAGTGTGGAGCCTGCTTAAGATTCTCCCTCCCTCTATCTCTCTCTCTGTGTCTCTCTCTCTCTCTGACTCTCTGTCTCTGTCCCTTTCTGCCCCTTCACCCTGTTCATGCTTGCTTGTTCTCTCTTACACGCAAAAAAGTAAAATAAACAAATAAGTAAATAAAACCAGAAGGCAGAAAAAAGGAAAATTTTACAAAAGATAGAAACAAATAACAAGGGCCACAAATAGAAAGCAGTTACAAACATAGCAAATATTAGTCCAGCTATGTCAATAATGACTTTCAATAAAAATGGTCTCAATATAGCAAATACAGAGACATCAGAGTAAATTAAAAAAAAAAAAAGACCCACCTCTGCTGTCTAAAAGAAACTCACTTATATAAAAACACTGATAAATTAAAGGTAAATGGATGGTGAGAAATACACCATGTTAACACTAATCAAGAGGAAGCTGGAGTAATTATATTAATTTCCAACAAAGCAGACTTTAAAGCCAGGAAAATAATCAGAGATAGGGAGGATAATTACATGATGACAAAGGGGGGCAATTCTCCAACCATATATAACAACGTGCATAAACCTAACAGCAGAGAAGCAATGAAATGAGGTGAAAACTGATAGAATGCAAGAAACAGGTGAATGTATGGTTACATTTGGAGATTTCAATACCTCTCTATCGAACATGAGCAGATCTAGGCAGAAAATTAGAGGATCTAGTTGAATTGAACAGCCCAATCAATCACCTTGATCAAATTGATATTTATAGAATATATCATCTAACAATAGGCAGAATTACATTGTCAAGTTCACATGGAAAATTCACCTAGATAGAATATTGTGGGCCATAAAACACAACATAAAATTTTTAAAGAATAGAAATAATTCTGGGTATTACTCAGAACACAACAAAGCTATATTTTAAAAATTTTAAGTAATTTAAACTCTTTAAATTAGAAATCAGTATCAGATATATTTGGAAAATCCTAAAGTAACACACATCTAAATATCACATGGGTCAAAGAAGTGATCTCAAGACAAAATTGAAAAATACTTTGGGGCACCCGCGTGGCTCATTCAGTAAAGTGTCTGACTCTTGAGTTCAACACAGGTCATGATTTCACAGTTTCTGAGTTTGTGAGTTTCGGCCCTGCATCTGGCTCCCTGCTGTCAGTGTGGATTGCTTGGGATTGACTCCCTCTCCCCCCCACCTCTCTCTGCCCCTCCTTTGTGCTCCTCTCTCTCTCTCTCTCTTTCTCAAATAAATAAAGACAAAAAATTAAAAAAATTTTTTTTGAACTAAATCATAACAAAAATAAAACTACCTAAAAGTTGTGGGACAGTTAGAAGGAAATTTATACCATTATATGCATATATTAAAAAAGAAGAAACATCTAAATAATCCAACCTTCAACCTGAGAACTAGAAAAAGAAAGGCAATATAATTTTAACACAGGGGGAAGAAAATAAATAATTACAGCAGAAATCAATCAATGAAACTGAAAATAAGAAATCAGAAGAGGAAATCAATGACACAAAAAGCTGGTTCTTTGGAAATATCAGTAAGAGTTTCTGTCCACAAATTTGATAATGTAGATAATGGATTATTTCCTTTGTAAACATGAAAATAGGCATATTTCTATTAATGAAATTCATAGACTTAAAAAAATTCCATTATAATTAATGTACAGTGTTTTTAGTAGGTTTCGGTATTCAACACTTGGATACATTATTCAGGGCTTACCACAAGTGTATAATTAACCCCCTTCATCTTTTTCACCCATCTCTCCACCCAACACCCCTCTGGAAATCAGCATGTTGTTCTCTATACTTAACAGTTTTTTTTGCTTATCTCTTTTTTCTGTTTACCTGTTTTATTTATTAAATTCCACATGTGACTGAAATCATATGGTATTTTTCTTTCCTGATGGACTTATGTTACTTAGTATTATACTCTCTAGATTCACCTTTGTTGTTGCAAATAGAAAGATTTTATGCTTTTTTTATGACTAATATTCCATTATGTAATGTGTGTGTATATATGTATATGTACACACACTATACACAAATTTTTTTTATTCATCTATCAATGGACATTAGTTGCTTCCATATTTTGGCTATTGTAAATAATACTGCAGTAAATATAGTGGTGCATACATGTTTTCAAATTAGCATTTTTGTGTTATTTGGGCAAATGTGCAGTACTAGACTTACTAGATCATATGGTTATTCTATTTTTAATTATTTTGAGGAAACTTTCCACTCTTTTCCACTATAAGGTTCATGAGGGGTCCTTTTTCTCCACATCCTCACCAATAGTTGCTGTTTCTTCTGGTTTTTATTTTAAGCAAGAGATAGGAGATAATTCACTGTGGTTTTTAATTTGCATCTCCCTGATGATTGGTGATGTTGAGCATCTTTGTGTGTTTCTGTTGGCCCTCTGTTTATCTACTTTGGATATATGTCTGTTCATGTCTTTTGCCCATTTTTAGTTGGATTTTTTTGTATTGTATAAGTTCTTTATATATTTTGGATATGTCATTTGCAAAAATCTTCTTTATAGTAGGCTGTCTTTTGTTTTATTGATCGTTTCCTTTGCTTTGAAGAAGGTTTTTGGTTTTTTTTCATGTAGTCCTAGTAGTCTATTTTTACTTTTGATTCCTTGCCTCAGAAGACATATCTAGAAAAATATTGTTACTGCTCATGTCAGAAAAATTGCTTCCTGTACTTTCTTCTAGGATTTTTATGGTTTTAGGTCTAAGACTTAGTTCTTTAATCCAATTTGAGTTTATTTTTTCTGTACAGTATAAGAAAACAGTGCCATTTCATTCTTTTGCATGTAGCTGTCCACTTTCCCCAGCACCAGCTGTCTTTTCCCTATTGCATATTCTTGCCTTCTATGTCAAAGATTAACTGACCATATAATCATGAGTTTATTTCTGGGCTCTCTATTTTGTCTGATTGACCTATGTATCTATTTTTGAGGCAGAACCATACTGTTTTGATTACTACAGTTTTGTAGTACATCTTAAAATCTGGGATTGTGATACCTGAAGTTTTGTTCTTCTTTTTCAAGATGCTTTGGTTATTCAGGATCTTGTGTGGGTCCACATAGATTTTAGGATAATTTTTTATAGTTCTATGAAAATTGTTGTTGGTATGTTGGTAGGGATTGCATTTAATCTGTAAATGGGTTTAGGTAATATAGACAGCTTAGCAATATTTTTCCAATCCGTGAACCTGAAATATTTTTCCATTTGTTTGTGTCATTTCAATTTCTTTAATCCAAGTTTTAGGGTTTTTAGATTATGGGTCTTTCATTTCCTTGGTTAAATTTATTCCTTAGCATTTTTAAATTATTTTTGGTGTATTGTGAATGGGATTGTTTTCTTAATTTCTCTTTCTGCTGCTTCATTATTAGTGTATAGAAATGCAAAGAATTTCTGGATGTTGAATTTGTATCCTGTGACTTTACTGAGTTCATTTATCAATTCTAGTAATGTTTTGGTGGAGTTTTTAGGATTTTCTAAATACAGTATAATGTCATCTGCACATAGTGCAAGTTTTATTTCTTCTTTACAAAGTTGGATGTCTTTTATTTCTTATCTAATTGCTATGGCTACGACCCCAGTACTATATTGAATAACAGTGATGAGAGATGACCTCCCTGTCTTATTCCGTATCTTAGGGGATAAGCTCTCAGTGTTTCACCATTAAATGTGATATTAGCAATAGGTTTTTCATGTATGGCCTTTATTATATTGAAGTATGTTCCCTCAACCAACTTTGTTGAGGGTTTTTTAGCAGAACTAGATGTTGTACTTTGTCAAATGCTTTTTCTGTGTCTATTGAAATAATCATTAGGTTTTTTTAGCCTCTCTCGTGCTGATTCGATGTATCATGTTGATTGATTTGCACATATTGAACCATGCTTGCATCTCATGATAAATCCCATTAGATGGTGGTGACTGATTTTTTTAAATGTATTGTTGGATTTGGTTGGCTAATATTTTGCCTGGTATTTTTGTATCTATACCCATCAGAGATATTAGCCTGTAGTTCTCTTTTTTTATTATGTCTTTATTTGAGTTACATAACAAGCTATTGCTGGCCTCATAGAACAAATGTGGAAGTTTCCCTTCCTGTTCTATTTTCTGGAATAGTTTGAGAAGAATAGACATTAACTTTCCTTTAAATGTTTGGAAAATTTGCCTGTGAAGCCATCTGGTCCTGGAATGTTGTTTGTCGGGAGTTTTTTCATTACTGATTCAATTTCATTGTTGGCAATTGGTCTGTTCAAATTTTCCATTTCTTACTAATTTAGTTGTGGGAGGTTATATGTCTCTAGAAATTTATCCATTTATTCTAGATGTCCAACTTGTTGGCATAAAAGCTTTCATAATAGGGGCATCGGGCTGACTCAGTCGGTGGAGCATGAGACTCTTGATCATGGGGTTGTGGGTTTGATCCCCATGTTGGGTGTAGAGATTACTTAAAAAATAAAATCTTTTAAAAAAGTTTTTGTAACACTTACAATCATTTGTATTTCTGTGGTACATTTGTTATTTATACTCTTTAATTTCTAATTTAGTTTGAGTCTCTTTCTCTCTCTGTCTCGTTAAGTCTGGCTAAAGTTTAATTAATTTTGCTGATCTTATCAAAGAACCAGTTCCTGGTTTTATCAATATGTTCTGTTGTTGTTTTAGTTTATATTTATTTTTGCTCTAGTATTTATTATTTTCATCCTTATAGTTGTTTTGGGATTTGTTATTTTTAGTTCCTTTAGGTGGAAGTTTAGGTTATTTATTTGAGATTTTTTGCTTCTTGAAGTAGGCCTATTTTGCTATTAACTTCCCTCTTAGAACAGCTTTTGCTGCATCCCAAAGATTTTGGACTATTATGTTTTCATGTTCATATGTCTCCATGTATATTTTAATTTCCTCTTTGATTTCTTGGTTGACCCACTCAATTGGTTTATTAGTTAATAGGTTTGTTAGCATGTTATATGCCCTGTATTTATTTCTTACAGACTTTTTTCCGAGATTTGCTTTGTGGTCTAACATGTGATCTATTCTGGAGAATGTTTCATGTGCATTTGAAGTGCATTCAACTGTTTTAAGATGGAGTGTTCTGAATATGTCTGTTAGATCCATCTGGTGGAATGTGTCATTCAAAACCACTGGTTTTTTTTTTTTAATTTTCTACTTAGATGATGTACATATTAATGTAAGCAGAGTGGTAAAGTCCCCTACGATTATTGTATTACTATCAATTACTGCCTTTGTGTTTGTTATTAGCTGCTTTATGTATTTAGGTGTCCCATGTCATGTGCACAAACATTTACTATTGTTATATATTTTTGTTGGATCATTTCCTTTATGATTATGTAGTTTCTTTTTTGTTGCTTGTTACAGTCTTTGTTTTCAAGTCCATTTTGTCCAATATAAATATTCCTATCTTGGCTTCTTTTTCACTTCAATTTTGAAGAGAATTGCTTTTCTATCTCTTCCTCTTTAATCTTCATGTGTTTTTAGGTCTGCAATGAGTCCTTTCGAAGAGCATACAGATGGATCTTGCTTTTTAAATTCATTTAGTTGCCCTATCTTTTGATTGAAGAGTCCATTTACCTTTAAGGTAATTATGGACACACGTGTGTATTGTCATTTTGTTAACTTATGGTTGTTTTTAGAGTTCTTCCTGTTCCCTTCTTCTCTTGCTCTCTTTTCTGTTTGCTGAATCTCTTTAGTTGATATATTTGGGTTTCTTTCTCTTTATGTTTTGCTGGCTTTTGATTTGTAGTTGCCTTTAGGTTTATATAAATATCTTCTGTATATACCAGTATATATTAAGTTGATGGTTGCTTAAGTTTTTTTTTTTTTACTTAATGTTTTTGAGAGAGAGAGAGAGAGAGAGAGAGAGAGAGAGAGACAGATTATGAGCAAGAGAGGGGTAGAGAGAGAGGAGACACAGAACGTGAAGCAGCTCCAGGCTCTGAGCTGACTGCACAGAGCTCAGTGTGGGGCTTAAACTCACGAGCTGTGAGACTATGAGCTAAGCTGAAGTTGAAAGTGTAACTGACAGAGCCACTCAGGTGCCCCAATGGTTGCTTAAGTTTGAGCTCATTCTGAAAGCACTAAATTATTACTTCTTCCCCCTACCACACACATTCTAGGTATATGGGGTCATAGTTTGTTTTTTCTCTTATTTCGTGAATCTCTTGACTGATTTTTATAGGTATCTTTTATTTTACTGCTTTTGTGCTTTCTACTTTTCTTATTCCTGCTTATGGCCTTCCCTTTCCATTCAGAGTCCCCTTTCACATTTTTGTAAGGCTGGGATAGTGGTGATGATTTTCTTTAAATTTGTTTTTCTGGGAAACTCTTTATTATTTCTTCTCTTCTGAATGATATATTTGCTGAATAGAATATTCTTGTTTGCAGGGTTTTTTTTTCCTTCTTTCATCACTTGGAATATATCATTCCACATCTTTTTTGCCAGCAAAGTTTCTGTTAAAAAAATCAGCTAAGAGATTTGGGGGATTCCTTTGTATGTAACTGCTATCTTTTCTCTTTCTGCTTTACTAATGTTGTCTTTATCACTACTTTTTGTCATTTTAATTACTGTGTCTCTTGGTGTGGACCTTCTTGGGTTGATTTTGTTGGGGGCTTTTTGTGCCTGCTGGATCTGGATTTCTGGTTCCTTCCTCAGTTTTAGGAAGTTTTCAGCTATTAACTTTTCAAATAAATTTTCTGCCTTTTTTGATGTGTCCTTCTGGGATCCCTATAACACAAATAGTATTATGTTTGATGGTGTCACTGATTTCTCCTAACCTATCCTCACATTTCTCTTAACCATTTCTCTCTTTTTTTTCCCTGTTCATCTTGATTGTTTTCCATTACTCTGTGTTCTTGCTTGCTGATTGTTCTGCTTCCTCTAACACTATTTATTCCCTCTAGTGTATTTTCAACTTCAGTTGTTGAGTTTTTTTTATCTCTGATTTCTTCTTTTTATGTTTCTCTTTGTTGATGGTCTCACGAGGTCTGCTCTTCTTTTCTAAACTCCATTGAGTATCTTTACGAAGATTACTTTAAATTTTCTATCAGGCATATTACTTATCTCTGTTTAGCTCTCTTGCTGTGACTTTGTTGTGATCTTTCATTTTGGACATTGTCCTCCTCATTTTGTCTTACTTTTGTGGCTGTTTCTCTGTATCAGGAAAGTCAGCTATATCTTTTGCTCTTGAAAGTAGTGGCCTTAAGGAGAGGTTCTGTAGCACCTTGTAGTGAATTGTTCCTTGTTCACCAGAAACTGACACTTCATGAGTATCCTCTATCTGTGTTGTGTGTGCTCTATTATTATGGCTGAGCCATGTTTGCCTGCAGTCCAGTTGTGTGAAATGACTCTCTTGGACTTTGGTGGACAGAGTTTGGTCCCTGTGTTGTTAATGGGCTAGTCTGGGGTCACCATGGGCTTGAGTTGGGTCAGGCCAGGTGTTTGCCAAAACTACGGTGGCACTTAACTATATGGTGTTCTCCCTGTGTTGGCCCCAAGAGGCTTTTGCTGGTGGGTTAGGCCTGCAGTCACACCAGATGCCTGCCCTCAGCCCACTGCTGGGGCCATAGTTAGGCTGGTGTGAGTGTTTTTCCCCCCTCTCCCTGGGGCAGGAGTTACTTTGGAGAGGTGCTGGCCCCTGTCAGGTCTTCTTGTACACTGCTGCACATGCAGCGCTGCTTTGGATGGACTACTGCTCAGGCTGGGTGGTTCCACATGAGGATGGGGGGCGGGGATAGGGAGGATGAGGGTCATTGTTAGAAGTTTGATGGACAGTGTTTCTGCTACAGTAGTTCCCACATGTGCCTGTATATTTAAACTGGGGGGCAGGATGGGAAATAGTATCTGTCTGCTTTTTGTTCTTGGATAAATCTCCGGAAAATGCCCCTCCACCACTAGCTCTGAGATTGGTAAGCAAATCTTCATCTAGTATACCCCAGGCATTTTTCAAACTGCTTCTTCTGTGCTGTATCTCAGCAGGATTGTTTTTATGACTCCATTTCCTATTGCCCTCTGGCTCTCCCGGAGTGGAGCTTGCTGATATTTAAAGTTCCAGGTGTTAAGCCTGAGTGATTGTATAGCTCATCAAAGTAACCCCCTCTGGCATTCAAACCAAAATGTTGTAAGGATTCATCTTCCCAGTGTGAGTGCCCTGTGCCTGGGTTACCCATTGTGGTGTCTGCTTCTTACAACCTCCCTCCCATGGGAAGTCCCGCTGGTCAGTTTTGCTCCCAGCTGTGTTTCCATCCTTCCTACTCTTTTTGATATGGTCACTTCTTGACATTTATCTGTGGAGAGTTTGTTCTGCCAGTTTTGGGTCATTTTCTGGTCTATTTACACTGATATGGATGTTATCTAGATTTATAGGTGAGCCTATTATCTTTCTACTCTGTCATCTTCCCTGACAGTTCTGAAATTGACAGAAATAATAAAATTTATAATGAAATCTTCCAAAACCAAAAGTATCATTTCCAGATGGTTTTCCTGGTAAATGGTAACAAACATTTGAGGATGAAATTATTGCCATCCTCTACAATCTTTTCCAGTAATCGAAGCACAGAAAATATTTCATAACTCATTCTGTGTGGACAGAATTACACTAATACCAGAACAAAACCATTATAAGAGAGGGGCGCCTGAGTGGCTCGGTTGGTTAAGCATCCCACTCTTGATTTTGGCTCTGGTCATGATCTTGTGATTCATGCAATTGAACCCTGCCTCAGACTCTGTGCTTATAGTGCAGAGCCTGCGTAGGATTCTGTTTTTCCCTTTCTCTCTGCCCATTCCCCACTCATGCTGTCTCCTTACAAAAATGAGCAAAAATGAAAAAATAAACAACATTTAAAAAGCATTACAAGAGAGAAAAACTACAGATCAATGTATCTTATGAACATAAATGTAAAAATCCTTAATAAAATATCAGCAAATCAAACATAAAAATGTATAAAAAGTATTAAATATGACAACCAACTGGGATTTATTCAATGTATGCCAGGCTGATTGAATATAGGACATTCAATTACTGTAATTCACCAGATGAACAGGTTAAAGAAGAAACAACATATGATCACATCAATAAATTTAGGGAAAATAAAATTGACCAACCCCCAACATTCATTCATCATAAAACTCTCAGTAACAAAATTTTGGGAATTATATTTCATAAGCTTAGTACAAAAAGAAAAAGTGCAACACATCACTACTAAAAGTAAAATCTATTTAAAGAATGAAAGAAATCACTGACTTGAGCACTTGACAAGTAGTTAAAGAATTTAAAACTAGGTAGAGATGTCAGACACTATCTTGTTTATTCTGCACTCATCTTAGAAATGAGGAAACTAATTGTATTTTTCTGTCATAAAAGAGGCCCTATTTGAGGAGGAAATTGAGGGTGACTTCACCACAAAAGAAATCCTACTATGGCAATTTTAAGATGGCTACAAAACTGGTTCTGAGTTTATTAAAAACCATGATGTATATTCACCTTCTCTGAAGTGTTTCGAACATTCAGGAGGTCTCCCAAATCTTCTCAAGGGCAAAAGTTAAGTACTGGCCTTTTACCAACCTAGAATTGAACAAGACTTCTACACCTGTGCTAACTCTCAGGGTAAAAGACTTCTTTCTTAAATTATCCTAGAGAACATGCTGGGGTTAACATAGAGGATTGCAAAAATATTTTTCACCTCTAAATTAGAATTATACATATGATATACTATAATTGCTTTTAAGCTCAATTAAGATAATGCATGTAAACTGCCAAACTCAGAGGTGTTTCACATTCTAGTATCATTATTGAGCACATAATTTGTACTTGAACCTCTATATTTTACCTTAAACTCACCCTTTGCTATAAGTAGTATTTTTATAACTATTTGTTACATGAGGAAATTGAGGCTGAAGTTACTCAAAATTATTTGGCTGGTAAAGTTCCAAAACAAGTTATGGAAGATTTCTAAGACTTTGGTCTTTTTTACTATGTGTGTCATCAATAAATATTTTTACTTCTTAAGTTCTATACTATTGGAAGCCTTGATATCATCATCATAAATGAAAAGAATAATATCTGATATTTATTATTATCTCTTCCCATATGATGGTTGGAACTTTGAAAAATCCATACAATCATAATTTCAGAATTAAACTCAGGAGCACACTTGTTGTTTTGGGTTTTTTAGGAGTATATTTGTTATTAATGATTAAGGATATCTATGTATTTGTTATACTTCTTATGATATAATAAGTCTTAAACAATAATGTGTAGGAGTTGTTATTCAAAAATTGTAAAACTTCCAATTTGGATCTTAGTTAACCATCATTCCAAATCAAATAGAAGTAGAGACTTGGTTGTGATAACACTAAAAACAGATTTTCCAAACTGAAGTGTGTAATATCTAAAAATTGCAATCATATCTTTTTTGCTTTAAAAAAAGGAATTCCAACACCTTGACTGATACCTGATATTTAACATATTTTTTTGATCTGCTCTTGTGGACATTTTGAGACACATTTTACTTACTTTAATAGGTAAAAACAACAACGCACTTAGTGTAGGCATGGAAAAACTAGGTAGCATTATCTATTTATTTTTTAGCTCTTAGAATCATAAATGTTAATTCTTTGCTCCATGACCCACCATGTAAGTGCAAAGTGTTAGTTCCTTTCTCCTTTCAGTTTTAATCCTATTTGTTTTATATCCTTGTCTTAGTCCATTTGGCTGCTATAACAGAAATATCATAAATAGCTTATACACAACAACAAATTGTTTTCTAATAATGATTCAACAATTCTGTACATTCCTCAGTGCTCACCAGGATGGCTGTAGTCTTAATCCCCTGCATCATTTCTCTCATACTCCCACCCACTTTCCTCTGGCAACCAGTTTGTTTTCTTTCTTTAAGAGTCTTTTTTTTTTTTTTTGGCTTGTCTTTTTTGTTGTTTTTGCTTTATTTCTTTATTTTGTTTCATAAATTCTACCCAAGTAAAATAATACAGAATTTGTCTTTCTCTGACTTATTTCACTTAGCATTATAGTATGTTCATCCATGTTGTTGTCAGCGGCAAACTTTCTATTTTTAAAAGGCTGAATAATAACCTGCAGAGTGTGTGTGTGTGTGTGTGTGTGTGTGTGTGTGTGCACCACATCTTTTCTTAACCATTCATCTATTAATGGACATTTGGGTTGCTTCCATATGCTGACTATTGTAAATAATACTGCTATAAACATAAGGATGTATATATCTTTTCAAATTGGTGTTCATTTTCTTTGGGTAAATACCCAGTAATGGAATTACTGGATCATATAGTAATTCTATTTTTAACTTTTTGGGAAATCTCCATACTGTTTTCCATAGTGACCACACCAGTTTGCATTCCCACCAACAGTGCATGAGGGTTGCTTTTTCTCTACATCCTTGTCAACACCTGTTGTTTCTTGTGTTTTTTATTTTAGCAATTCTAACATGTATAAAGTGATAACCTTTGTTGTGATTTTAATTTGCGTTTCCCTAAAGATTAGTGATTTAAGCACCTTTTCATGTGTCTGTTGGCCATCTTTATGTCTTCTTTGAAAAAATACCCATTTAGGTCCTCTGACCCTTTTATGTTTGGTTTTTGTTTATGTTTTTGTTTGGTGGCGGTGGTAAGTTGTAGAAGTTCTTTGTATATTTTGGACATTAACCCTTCATTGCATATGCTAATTGCAAATATTTTCTCCCATTTAGTAGGTTGTCTTTGTTTGTTGCAGGTTTCCTTCATTGTGCAAGAGATTTTTCTTCTTGTATAGTCTTGATAGTTTACTTTTAGTTTAATTTATTTCTCACAACCCCAGTTCAAGATCATGACCTTGGCTGATTAGGTATCTGGTAAGAATCTGTTTTCTAGAGCCATCTTTTTTTGTAACCTATAGTGGCTGAAGAGAGAAGAAACTTCTCTCAGGCTCTTTTGATAGGGGCACTAATCCTATTCATGAGGGTTTCCCTATCATGACCTCTTCATTTCCCCAAGGCGTCACCTAGAAACACAGTCACTTTGGGGATTAGGTCTCCACCTGATTTTGGGAGGACACAAACAGACCATAGCAATCCTGTAACTTACTTGCTATAAGAGCATTTGGGCATTAATATATGAAATAGTTTTATAAACAGTATTTATATATTATGGAATATTCCCCTATTGTACATCTATTGTCTCTTATTCAGTCATGTGGACAAATTACCTCAGTGATCAATATGCTGCAATTATTAGCCATAGAAGGTGCAACTCTAGCCATATTAATAAAGAAATTAGGATTGATTGTTTCTGTGTTTGGAAGATTAAGAAAATAACAATGTTCTATTATATTTACATATAGTCCTCTAAAAATGAGCTTTTAATCTGTAAAGAGTAATAATAATTCTGTATATTTGAAACAGCTGCTTATGAGACTTCAGGTGGAAAAAATCAATGATATAGATAATGATTTCTTAGATTCTCCCAAAAGTTATGTATGGAAAAGGGTTTTTCATTAGCATTTTTGATTAAAGCTATCACTAAAATATTGATTCTGAAGAATATTTTTTAAAAAATATTAAAGTGATAGAATTACTGTTTCTGTCAACAAAGACATAGATTTTTTAAGAGAATTACCAAGAATTATCAGAGAATATCACTAAGTTTCTTTTAAATTATTTGTTTCCTACTAGTGGTGTAACAAATTACCACAAACTTAATAGGTTAAAACAACACAAGTTTATCATCTTATACTTCTGAGAGTCAGAACTTAATTGGTTTTCACTAAACTATTATCAAGGGGTTACTTTCCCTAGGAAGAAATATGTTTCCCTGCCTTTTCTCACTTTTGGATGATGTCTACATTCCTTGGCTATAGATGCATCCTGAAACTTCAAAACCAGAGGCAGGCCATCTTCCAATTTCTCTATTATTCCCTCTAGTCCTCTTGTGCCCTTCTTATCAGGACTTTTGTGATTACATCATAGGACTCATCCAAATTATCCAAGCTAAATTCTCTATTTCATGGTTCTTAATTTAATCATATCTTGAAGATCCCTTTTACCACTTAAAATAATCTAGTCACAGATTCTTGGGATTAGGAAATCTTATTGAGCAAGGCTTTGCTTAAAAGCCAAATTAAAAAAAAAAAGAAATTAAAAACATTTTAAACACTTTAAAAAACAATTAGTACTACAAAAAACTTTTTACCCAACCTAAAGCTCTTATGTTTAAGGAGCTTGAAATTATACATATAAAATAGAAGCATCATAAACACAATGGTAACAAAATATTTATTGCATGTGTTTTAGAAACTTAAAAAATTTTTTTAAATGACAAAAATTCACTTTAAAACAAATCTTATTATTGGGAATAAGTATGTAGAATACCTAGAAAAGCATGAGGATAAAGTCTCATGTGTTAGAACTTAAAAATAACATAAAAATGACAAGGTCAAAAAGAAAAAGTTATATATGTCACACATTCAAGTGTGATAACAAAAGTAATTTTGAAAAGATATTAATCATCAGAGTTTCTTGTTTTTTAATTTGAAAAGTGGAACATAAAAGGACGGCAATACTTTGGAGGCAGTGGAAGTCATGGAGTTCCTAGAATCCAGGTCTCTGGGCTGACAACATAAATGTAGCCAAATAATTTGTGATTCTTTGAACCACAGTTGAATTCTCATGAAGCACTGAAATCAAGAATGGGTCTAGGATTAAATCCGAATTCACTCTTTTGGTCTGTTGTGATGGTCAAAATGAGAAAGAAGTTAGACTGTGCAAAGTACAAACTGAAGAATTTTATATTCATTCTAAGCAAGATTCTAGAAAATAAAAATAAACTCATTATTTTATGGCACCTAGTAGAAGGAAAAACAAGCACTTACACCCAGGATAGAAACTGAAACTAATGCTCTGGGAAAGGAACACTAGACAAGATCCATGTTAACCTGGAAAAAATTTTATTATCGTACATTGTAGTATACCATTCCTAAACTATCCATCAGCTAACAAATCCTGATCTTTATTAAAATCACTTGGTAAGCTACTTAAACATGTAATTTCATTTATATAAAATATTCAGAATTTAAAAATCCATAGAGATAGAAAGTAGACCATAGTTTCCAGGGGCTAGAAGTGAGGAGGAGGGGTAGTGACTGCTAATAGGGTATGAGATTTCCCTTGGGCTGATGAATTGCTGAAAGTAGGTTGTGGTTGTACATCATTGTCAATGTATTTATTGCTTCTTTATGCTTCAAAATGGTTAAAAATGGTACATTTTATGTTATGTGTATTTTACCTCAATAAAAATATTAAACAGTTATCTTGCCATATCTGAAAAGTGGGTAAAAATAAATGCCCAGGAATCTGTATTTGAACTTGTACATCAGGAGATTTTCAAATGCAGCTGCTTTTGTAAGCTCTATCAATCTGTCTCCAGTTGAGATAAAGTAATAGAGGTTGTTTCCATTATCTATTGCTGTATAACAAATCACCCCAAAACTGACAAAAAAAAAACTGAAGCAAACTCGGGTTTTGATCATGGTTTCTGGTAGATGGACTTACTTGGCGTTCTTGCTTTGAGTCTCTTGAGTTTTTGCAGTCAGAAGGTGGTTGAGGCATGGTTTTCTTGGAATGCATAGTCTCATTTCCCTCATACCATTCTACTAGTTGTGGCTGCCATGAAGGCACCGGAGTGATCAAGGGAAGATGTAATAGACTGCACCTCTTGATAAACGAGCTGGTAGGTTGGGAAATGTTGTAGTCATATTTAGAAAGCGAATCCTGCTAGAGGGCATGCCCTTTAAATTTAGAGTGAATACTTGCTCAAGATTGCAGAATACCTAAAAACCTGAGTTCTACCTAACAGGATGAAATTTTACTGACGTTTATAAGCCTTTGCTTATATAGCCTAACCACATATGTACGGGGAAGGAGGTAAGAAAAGCAGCAGCGTGGGACACAGTGACTTGAAGCCAAAGTAAGATCATCTAAAGTATAAGTTGATATATTTGTTTATTTTGTGCTCTATTACTAAAAAGCATAGAAAAAAGGGAATTTTTACTTTTTTCTTTTTCTTTGTTAGTGATCTTTGCAATCTTAGGCTGTAAATTTATCACAGGTGTATTGAATTGAATGTTCCCCAAAATGACTAAAGTATATCCATATTCTTAAACAATTAAACTGTTTCCTGTTCTTTCAAATAATAGTGTGATAAATATTACATGCTTTCAGCCTTCCTTGCCCCATCCTGACCAATATTTAGGGTTATTTCTTAAAGATGAAGTCATAAAATTAGAATTACTTTGTCAAAGGGTAAATACCTATTATACTTTTGAGATTCTGTGACTATATCACTGGCCAACTTCATTTGTTTGTATTGAAATAGTGTTTTAGCTATAATACTTTTATGCACCATGCATAATACATTTACATATATCATCATCATATCTGATCCTTAAAACCACCTTGGGACGTATAGTTTATTATTTATTACATCTATTACAGGTAATAGATGAGCAAAAGAGGACTTAGGAAGGTTTAGAAATTCGCTTAAACATACATAGATGACAGAAGCAGGATTCCAGATATTTTGACTCTAAATGCTAATATACCCTTTCAGTATGTTGTGCTTCAGAATATAAATATGATGAAATTATAGCCCAGAAAGTTTAATTGAATGTCAAAAGTCACAGCACCTAAGTGTCATGCCTAGACCTCAGTTTGCTTGACATTTTTCTCTAGTTTTATTTATGCTTTCCTTAGCACTAAAATACAAATTTATTTTTTAAAGTTTTTTTAAAAAATGTTTATTAATTTATTTTGAGAGCAAGAGAAAGAGCATGAGCTGGGGAGGGGCAGAGAGAGAGGAGAGAGAATGAATGTTACTGACCCTGACATGGGGTTTAAACTCAACGACCAGAGCCAAAATCAAGAGTTGGAAGCCACCTAGGTACCCTAAAATATAAATGTCTATATAATTCTTATATAGAGGATGGAAATGGCAAGACACCTATAAATTTTAAAGGAAACTCAGTTACATCTACTTTATTAAATAGTCTCTGAGGAATCATTTTTATCAAAAATTTTCCATATTATTAAAACTTAAAGACCAGAGCACAACAAATACAGTGTAGTCCTTTTTTAAAACCCTTTATTTAGAGAGATTAGATCATGACATTAACTGCTACAAACTACTTAGTAATCTTAACAGATTTGCTTTTGTTTTAAAGCAAAATTTGCTTTGTTTTAACTGAATGAAACATTCTGAAAATCACTCCCAAATTATCTTAGACAGCAAAGAGTTAATTATTTAAAAGTACACTTGATGTATAATTTGTTAGCAGTAGAAACTATCACATCATTTAAACCACAGAAAGTGCTGAGCTATTTTGATTTTATTTTGATTGCTTGATGTTTGCCTCTTTGTTATCCCTCCAAAACAGAAGAAAAAAAACCTGAGTATGTGTTCTCTTTACATACGTCATGTTTCTCTTGTAATCTTTGAGCACACTGGATAAAAAGCATTTTCAGAAACCAGTTTCTAGACATTCTCTCTCTGGATTTTTTTTTTTTTGAAAGTCGAACACTGATAAAATCTGACTCAATGTCTTAAAATTTGCTAAAAATAGGGGCATAAGACTTTTTTTTAATGTTTTTTTAAATTTATTTTTGAGAGACACAGAGAGAGGCAGCGTGAGCAGGGGAGGGTCAGAGAGAGGGAGATACAGAATCTGAAGATGCTCCAGGCTCTGAGCTGTCAGCACAGAACCCTGAAGCAGGTCTCCAACACAGGAACAGTGAGATCTTGACTTAGCTGAAGCCGGATGCTTAACCAACTGAGCCACCCAGGGGCCCCCATAAGACTCTTTTTGAAATTGAAGTAAAATTTAAGAAGAGTATACAGCACATAGTACAAATTGTTCTTGTTTTACCATTGCATTGAAACTTTTTTTTTTCCACTTTGGTTATATACTTAAGTCAGTGTAGTGGAGAAAATCTTGAGAGTCAGTATAATGTCAGAGGACAAGAAGTTGGTAATTCATTCTGGATACTGTTATAGAAAAAAGTATTTAATATGATTGGTTAAGGTTGGTAAGATAGACTTTATTCAGGACCGTTGTGATAGATAATAGGTATCATTGCAATGAGATTTTACTATAGAGGAGAGAGATTGGGCTCAACTCTGAATAGAGCATGGGCAGGTAGAAATTTATAGCCCCCAAGGAGCAGGGTGGGGCTGGTGGATAGGAAATCATTAAGAAGAAACATCAGGGATGGGGGTGGGGGATGGTTCTGGCTAAGCTGACCTAACAGGTTAGCTGTCTTTGTTGCTGAAGACAAATGAGGGTGATTAGATTTCATCTGGGAGATGGTGAAGGATGAGGAATTTAGGAAGATACAGACGATGATTAGATATCAAGAGTGGGAGATTCTAGTTAAACTGACTTAGCAGGGTTTTTGCTAAAACTAGATTTACATTTTCTGGGCCCATCTATGTACTTTGCAAGAGATTGATTCAAGTTTGTTCAAGCAAAGAATCTCTGTCAGCACTTAAAAACATTTATATGTTCATGATTCCCAAATGTCTATCTTTAGAATGTACCTCTCTTTTGAACTCTAGACTTATATATTCAGGTGCTCTCTTGATGTTTTCATTTTTAATTCTGATAGACATATAAAACCCAATAGTCATTGAGGAAAGTGGACTGGTGAACATTTTACCATATTTTAATGCATCATATAAAAACCTGGCCATGTAAGTCTGCAGGGCAAAGGAGGAACTAAGTGTTTATATGGTTCTGCAATGGTTTGGCCTGAGAATGATATGATTTTATCATAGCTCTTCACCACTACCAATCACCCTGGCCCAGCCTGAATCCAAGAGGGCTGGCAAGCTGGCAAGGCGCATAGATTTTTGGTGAGTAGTACATGTACTCTCTCAGCTTCATCACCAGCATTGTAGTTCTCTCTCCTATCTCTATGTGAAACTCAGCTCTCTGAGGGCTGTTCTGGTACTTGCAACTGCACTGTGATATTTTCACATGGATATGTTTTAGCCATCTTAAGTTTAACAAAGACAACATGGAAATTGTGAGATCCTGTCCCATCGAACACACCCCTCTTCCAGTGTTTACCACTCTATTCAACTGCACATTTACTTGAGCCACAGATCTATGAATAGCTTTGACTTTATTTCCCTCACTTTTCATAATTTCCCTCACATTGACTTTATTTTCCATCACATTTTACATTCAGTATGTTTGCCTCTACTTCTAAAACATATATTTCATCAAGTTGTAGTAGTGGTATGTACACCCTAGGCTAAACCAACTTAGCTTGTAACTGGATATGTCCAATAGCCTTCTAACATGTCTTTTTCTTTCATTTCCTTTAATTAATTTATTTAAAATCAACTTAGTTAACATAGAGTTTATCACTGGATTCAGGAGTAGAACTAATGATTCATCGCTTACATATAATACCCAGTGTTCATCCCAACAAGTGCCCTCATTAATACTCATCACCCATTTAGCCCAATACCCATTTCCCTGCCTACAGCAACCCTCATTTAACCTCTGTATTTAAGAGTCTATTACATTTTGCCTCCTTCTCTGTTTTTATTTTATCATTCCTTCCCTTCCTCTATGTTCATCTGTTTTTTTCCCTTAAATTTCACAGATGAGTGAAATCATATGATATTTATCTTTCTCTGACTTCTCTCCCTGAGGATAATATACTCTTAATCCACACACATTGTTGCAAATGGCAAGATTCATCCTTTTCATTGCAGAGTAGTATTCCATCGTGTGTGTGTGTGTGTGTGTGTGTGTGTGTGTGTGTGTGTACCACTTATTTATCTATTTATTAGTCTATGGATATTTGGGCTATTTACATAATTTGGCTAGTGTTGATATCACTCGTGTAAACATTGGGGTGCATGTACTCCTTCAAAATGGCACACCCCTGTATCCTTTGGATAAATACCTAGTAGTGCAATTGCTGGGTCCTAGGGTTGTTCTATTTTTAATTTTTTGGGGAACCTCCATGCTGTTTACCAGACTGGCTACACCAGTTTGTATTTCCATCAGGAGTACAAAGGGTTCCTCTTTCCTGCATTCTCAGCAATATCTGTTATTGACTGAATTGTTAATGTTAGCCATTCTGACAGGTGTGACGTGTGAGGTAGTATCTCATTGTGGTTTTGATTTATATATCCCTAACGATGAATGATATTGAGCATCTTTTTATGTGTCTGTTGGCCATATGGATATTTTCTTTGGAAGAATGTTCATGTCTTTTGCCCATTTTTTTTCCCACTGGGTTGTTTTTTGGGTATTGAGTTTGATAAATTCTTTATAGATTTTTGGATACTAACCCGTTAGCCAATATGTCATTTGCAAATATCTTCTCTCATTTCTTCAGTTGCTTTTTAGTTTTAATTGTTTCCTTTTATGTGGATAAGTTTTTTGTTTGTCTGGTTTTTGGGGGTTTTTTGTTTTGTTTTGTTTTGTTTTTTTTTTTGGTTTTTAATCTTGAGGTCCCAGTAGTTAATTTTTGCTTTTGTTTCCCTTGCCTCTGGAGATGTGTCTGGTAAGAAGTTGCTGCTTGTGTTCTCCTCTAGGATTTTGATGGTTTCTGGTCTCAAATGTAGGTCTTTTATCCATTTTGAGTTTATTTTTCTGTATGGTGTAAGAAAGTGGTCCAGTTTCATTCTTCTGCATGTTACTCTCCAGTTCTCCCAGCACCATTTGCTGAAGAGACTTTTTCCATTGGATATTCTTTCCTGCTTTGTCAAAGATTAGTTAGCCGTACATCTGTTGGTCCATTTCTGAGTTCCCCATTCTGTTCCACTGATCTATATGTTTGTGTCTGTTTTTGTCCCAGTATGATACCATCTTGAAGTCCAGAATTATGTGTCCAGTTTTGGGTTTTTGTTTTGTTTTCTTTCAATATTACTCTGGCTATTTGGGGTGCTTTTTGGTTCCATACAAATTGTAGAATTGTTTTTTAGATCTGTGATGAATGCTATTGATTTTTTGATAGGGACTGCATTGCATATGTATATTGTTTTGGGTAGTACAGATATTTTTTAAATATTTGTTTTTCCAATCCATGAGTATAGAATGTTTCTCCATTTTTTCCTTTCATATGCTTTCTATAGTTTTTAGCATACAGATCTTTTACTTCTTTTGTTAAGCTTATTCCTAGGTATTTTATGGTTTTTAGTGCACTTGTAAATGGGATCAATTCCTTGATTTCTCTTTCTGCTGCTTCAGTGTTGCATAACTGTGAAACCAATTTCTGTATGTTTACTTTATATCTTGTGACTTTGTTGAATTCACATATCGGTTCTACTTCTAGTAGTTTTTTGGTGGAGTCTAGGGTTTTCCACGTAAATTATCATGTTATGTTGTCTGCAAAGAGTAAAGTTTGACTTCTTCCTTGGTGATTTGGATGCCTTTAATTTGTTTTGTTGTCTGACTGCTGGGGTTAGGACTTACAACACTATTTTGAATAACAGTGGTGAGAGTGGACATTACTGTCATGTTCCTGAACTTAGGGAGAAAGCTCTCAGTTTTCTGCATTGAGGATGATATTAGCTGTAGGTCATTCATATATGGTCTTTATGATTGTGAAGTATGTTTCTTGTATCCCTAATTTCTTGAGTGTTTTTATCAAGAAAGGCTGTTGTATTTTGTCAAATACTTTCTCTACATATATTGAAAGGACTATGTGGTTCTTATCTTTTTATTAGTGTGCTGTAACATGTTGATTGATGTATGGATATTGAACCAGCCCTGCAGCACAGGAATAAATCCCACTTGATTGTAGTGAATAGTCAATGTATTTAATTTAATGGATTGTTTGATTCGAAGGTGTGGATTGCTATATACTTCCCTCTTTTGACCACCTTTGCTACATTCCAGAGGTTTTGGACCATTATGTTTTTATTTTCATTGGCTTCCATGTTCTTTTAAATTTCCTCTTTAATTTCTGGCTAACCCATCAATACTTTAGTAGAATATTCCTTAATCTTCAAGTATTTGTGGTCTTTGCAATTATTTTTCTTGTGGTTGATTTCAAGTTTCATAGCATTGTGGTCTGAAAATATACATGGTATAATCTCAATCTTTTCATACTTATTGAGAGCTGATTGTGATGAGTATATGATATATTCTGGAGAATTCCATATGCACTTGAGAAGAATGTGTATTCTGTTGCTTTAGAATGTACAGACCATATATTCAATGTTCTGAATATATCTGTTAAGTCCATTTGGTCCCTTGTGTCTTTCAAAGCCATTGCTTCCTTGTTGATTTTTCTGCTTAGGTCATCTATTGCTGTAGGTGGAGTTTTAAAAAGCCCCTACTATTAAGGTATTATCATCAATCAATTTCTTTATGTTTGTGATTATTGATTTATATATTTGAGTTCTTTGAAGTTGGGGACATAAATATTTACAATTGTTAGAGGCGGATAGATTCCTTAATAAGAATATAGTGGTCTTCTTCCTTTCTTATTACAGTCTTTGCTTGAAAGTCTATTTTGTCTTGTATAAGTATGGCCACTCTGGCTTTCTTTTGACTTCCATTAGCATGAAATATGGTTCTCCATCCCCTCACTTTCAATCTGTGGGTGTCTTTAAGTCTAAAATGAGTCTCTTGTAGTCAGTCTATAGATGGGTCTATTTTTTTAAATCTATTCTGATGCCCTATGTTGTTTGATTGGAATCTATTTACATTTATAGTGATGATTGAAAGATATGAATTTAGTGCCATTGTGTTGTCTATAGAGTTGGTGTTTTTGGTGATGTTCTCTGGTCCTTTCTAATCTTTGCTGCCTCCACCCCCCTCCCGCCCAAAGAGTCCGTAAAATTTGTTTCAGCACTGGTTTAGTGGTCATGAATGCCTTTAGTTTTAATTGTCTGGAAAACTCTTTATCTCTCCTTCTATGCTGAATGACAATCTTACTGGATAAAGTATTCTAGGCTGCATAATCTTCTGATTCAGCATGTTGACTATACCTGCCATTCCTTTCCTACCATGTGTCTGTGGACAGATCTCCTGTGAACCTGATCTGTCTTCTCTTGTAGGTTAAGAACTTTTGTTTTTGCTGCTTTCATAATTCTTTCCTTGTCTACTTTGTGAATTTGACTATGATATGCCTTGGTGATGGTCATTTTCTTTTATTGAATCTAATGAGAATTTGCTTTGCTTCTTTGATTTTGATGACTGGGTCCTTCCCCAGTTTGGAAAATTTTTGGCTATAATTTGTTCATATAAACCTTCTGCCTCTTTCCCTCTCTTTCTTTTCTGGGATGCCTATGATTTGAATGTAATTCCTTTATAATAAGTCATTGAGTTCTCTAAGTCTTGATTCATGATCTTTTGCCTTTGTTTCCCTTTTTTCTGCTTCCTGATTTTCCATAATTTTATCTTCTATCTCATTGATTCACTACTCTTCAACATTTACTTCTTCTGTCATGGCATCCATTAAGATGACATCTTGGTTACAGTATTTTTAATTTCAGCATGACCAGGTTTAAAATTTTTTAATGTTTTTTAAAATTTATTTTTGAGAGACAGAGACAGCACAAGCAGGGGAGGGTCAGAGAGAGAGGGAGATGCAGAATCTGAAGCAGGCTCTGGGCTCTGAGCTAGCTGGCAGCACAGAGCCTGATGCGGGGCTCGAACTAACGAACCATGAGATCATGACCTGAGCCAAAGCTGGACACTTAACCAACTGAGCCACCCAGGCGCCCCCTGACTAGATTTTAGATCATCTATCTCTGTATAAATGGATTTTCTGGTATCTTCTATGCCTTTTACAACTCCAGGTAGCATTCTTATAATTGTGGTTTTAAATACTAGTTCAGATATCTCACTTATATCTGTGTTATTCAAATCCCTGGCCTGATTTCTCCCATTTCTTTCTTTTGAGGTCAAATCCTTTGTCTTATCATTTTGGCAGAATAAAAAGATTAATAAAATAGACAATTAAAATTAAGGAATTTAAAACTAAACAAAAAATCAAAATTAAATGAAGAAAGCTAGATCCTATGTGTATTTTGGTCTGCTTGTTAAGATAAGCTTGATAGAACAGAGGAAAAAGAGAAAGAAAACAGTTAAAATATGTATTTATCTTTTTTGAGTTATATCAATCAGTGATTTGTTTTATTTTTTATTTTTTAATAGTTTATTGTCAAGTTGGTTTCCATATAACACCCAGTTCTCTTCACCACAAGTGCCCCCCTCCATGACCATCATCCCCCTTCTCTTCCCCCCCCCCCAGTTTGTTTTCAATATTCAAGAGTCTCTCATGATTTTCCTCCCTTCCTCTCCCTAACTTGTTCCACCCCTTCCCCTTCCCATGGTCCCGTTACGTTTCTCCATTTGGACCTATAAGTGAAAACATATGGTATCTCTTCTTCTCTGCCTGACCTATTTTGCTTAGCATGACACCCTTGAAGTCCGTCCACTTTGCTACAAATGGCCATATTTCATTCTTTCTCATTGCCATGTAATACTCCATTGTATATACATACCACATCTTCTTGATCCATTCATCAGTTGATGGACATTTATGCTCTTATGAACATTGGGGTACATGTGCCCCTGTGTGTCAGCACTTCTGTATCCCTTGGGTAGATCCCCAGCTGTGCTATTGCTGGGTCATAGGGGAGTTCTACTGATAGTGTTTTGAGGAACCTCCACACTGTTTTCCAGAGTGGCCGCACCAGTTTACATTTTCACCAGCAGTGTAGGAGTTTCTCCACACCCTTGCCAGCATCTATAGTCTCTTGATTTGTTCATTTTAGCCACTCTGACCGGCATGAGGTGATATCGCAGTGTGGTTTTGGTTTGTATTTCCCTGATGATGAGTGATGCTGAGCATCGTTTCATGTGCCTCTTGGCCATCTGGATGTCCTCTTTGGAGAAGTGTCTGTTCATGTCTTCTGCCTATGTCTTCAATAGATTATTCGTTTTTTGGGTGTGGAGTTTGGTGAGTTCCTTGTAGATTTTGGATACTGGCCCTTTATACAATATGTCATTTGCAACTATCTTTTCCCATTCTGTCAGTTGCCTATTAGGGTTTTTTTTTTTATTGTTTCCTTTGCAGTGCAGAAGCTTTTTATCTTGATGAGGTCCCAATAGTTCATTTTTGCTCTTGATTCCCTTGCCTTTGGGGATGTGTCAAGTAGGAAATTGCTGCGGTTGAGGTCAAGGCGGCTGTTTCCTGCTTTCTCCTCTAGGGTTTTGATGGTTTCCTATCTCACATTCAGGTCCTTCATCCATTTTGAGTTTGTTTTTGTGTATGGTGTAAGAAAATGATCTAGTTTCATTCTTCATGTTGCTGTCCAGTTCTCCCAGTACCACCTGTTAAAGAGGCTGATTTTTTTTCCATTGGATACTCTTCACTGCTTTGTTAAGGATTAATTGGTCATACATTTGTGGGTTCAGTTCTCGGTTCTCTATTCCATTGATCTATTTGTCAGTTTTTGTGCCAGTACCATACTGTCTTGATGATGACAGCTTTGTAGTAGAGGCTAAAGTCTGGGATTGTGATGCCTCCCATTTTGGTTTTCTTATTCAATATTACTTTGGCTATTCTGGTTTTTTTGTGGTTCCATACAAATTTTAGGATAGTTTGTTCTAGCTTTGAGAGGAATGCTGGTACAATTTTGATGGGGATTGCATTGAATGTGTAGATTCCTTTGGGTAATAATGACATTTTAACAATGTTTATTTTTCTGATCCATGAGCATGGAGTGTTTTTCGATTTCTTTGTGTCTTCTTCAATTTCGTTCATAAACTTTCTTTAGTTTTCATTGGAAAGGTCTTTTACATCTTTGGTCAGGTTTATTCCTAGGTATTTTATGGTTTTTCATGCAATTGTGAATGGGATCAGTTTCTTGATTTCTCTTTCCACTTCGTCATTATTGGTGTATAAAAATGCAACCGATTTCTCTACATTGATTTTGTACACTGTGACTTTGCTGAATTCAGTGGTCAGTTCTATAAGGCTTCTGGTGGAGTCAATCGGGTTTTCCATGTAAAGTATCATGTCATCTGCGAAAAGTGAAAGTTTGACTTCTTCTTTGCCAATTCTGATGGTTTTATTTCCCTTTGTTGTCTGACTTCTGATGCTAGGACTTGCAGCCCTATGTTAAACAGCAGTGGTGAGAGTGGACATCCCTGTCATGTTCCTGATCTCAGGGGAAACCTCTCAGTTTTACCCATTGAGGATGATATTAGCTGTGGGCTTTTCATAAATAGCTTTAATGATGTTTAAGTTCTTTCTATCCCGATCTTCTCAAGGTTTTTATTAAGAAAAGATGTTGTATTTTGTCAAATGCTTTTTCTGCATGTATTGACAGGATCATATGGTTTTATCTTTTCTTTTGTTAACATGATCTATCCCATTGATTTGCAAAATTGAACCAGCCCTGTAACCCAGGAATGAATATCCCTTGACCATGGTGCCTAATTCTTTTTATATTTGCCAGTATCTTGTTAAGTATTTTTGCATCTGTATTCATCAAGGGTATTGGCCTGTAGTTTTCTTTTTTGGTTGGGTCTCTGTCTGGTTTGGGAATCAAAGTGATGCTGGCTTCATAGAATGAGTCTGGAAGTTTTCTTTCTATTTCTATTTTTTTGAATAGCTTGAGAAGAATGGGTATTAGCTCTGCTTTAAATGTCTGGTAGAATTCCCAGTGAAGCCATCTGGCCCAGGGCTCTTATTCATTGGAAGAGTTTTGATAACGGATTCAATTTCTTCACTATTGATGGGTCTGTTCAGATTTTCTTTGTCTTCCCGTTTGAATTTTGGTAGTGCATATGTGTTTAGGAATTTTTCCATTTCTTTTAGGTTGTCCAGTTTGTTGGCATATAATTTTTCATAGTATTCCCTGATAATTACATGCATATCTGAAGGATGTGTTGTAATAGATCCATTTTCATTTGTGATTTTGTCTGTTTGGTGCTCTCTTTTCTTTTTGAAAAGCCTGGCTAGAGGTTTATCAATTTTGTTTATTTTTCAAAAAATCAACTCCCATTTTCATTGATCTGCTCAACTGTTTTTTTGGATTCTATATTGTTTATTTCTGCCCTGATCTTTATTATTTCTCTTCCTCTGCTGGGTTTGGGGTGTTCTTGCTGCTCCCCTTCTAGTTTCTGTAGGTGCTCTGTTAGATTTTGAATTTGCACCTTTTCTAGTTTCTTCAAAAAGGCCTGTTTTGCAATATACTTGCTCTTAGGACTATCTTTGCTGCGTCCCAGAGAGTTTGGATTGTTGTGTTTTCATTTTCATTTGTTTCCATATATTTTTAAATTTCTTCTCTAATTGCCTGACTGGCCCAATCATTCTTTAGTAGGGTGGTTTTTAACCTTACATTTTTTGAAGTTTTCTAGACTTTTTTTCTGTGATTGATTTCAAGTTTCATAGCATTGTGATCTGAAAGGGTACATGGTATGATCTCAATTCATTTGTATTTATGGAGGGTTGTTTTATGACCCAGTATATGATCTGTGCCATGTGCACTCAAAGTTAAAATATTTAAAAGTTAAAAAAGTTTAAATAGAATAAATAAATAAGTAAATAGTAGAGTTTGCTCCTTCTGTATTCAAGAAAGTTCAAAAAAACAAACAAAACAGAAACAAAGAAAACAAATAAATGAACCAGCAAACAGAATGAAATCTGACTGAAGATACATCGAGTTTACCCTAGAACTGGAACTTCGCAGCATGCTATAGTTTGTAGACCATAAGCATGTGGAAGAGATTTGTGCTGGTTTTCTGGGGGATGTACCTGGAGGGTAGGTGGGTGGTGCTTCGTGTAAAGGCTCTGTTCTCAACTTGGTGTCACTGGTTAGCTTGCTGGAATAGATCAGTGTGCCTGTGCATGCCTCTGTTCAGGAGAGCTGGAAATTGCCTCACCCAGCTCCCTAGTCTGGTGCAGGAACACCACTCCCTCACCAACCCATGATCAAACGTCTTTCCTTTGCCTTAGACCTTCTTCTGCTCCCCACCTCTACTCTGTCATTGTCCAAGCTATCCACCTGCCAGGCAGCACTTCCCTCCAGAGTTTTATCTCAGATGAGGCTGTGTTCCAAACCGCACACTTCAGATATTCCTGTGGCTTGGGTCCATGTGGACTCTCTGAGGGATAGTCCCACCAAACAACAGCTGGGTGCTAGCTTGTCCCAGAAAATATCCAGGTGATTTTGGAGCAGCAGAGGCCTGGAGTTTATGCCAAATCACAACACAAAGCTGGTGTCAGGTTTTACTGCTCTTTGGATCTTTGTAAACATGGGTGCTCTCCAGGGCCCACTGGGATTTTGCCCACAAGGAGGCCACATGGCCTCCACCAAATGCACTCTAATCAGGGGAACTGCTTCTCCCTGGGTGGCACGTGGACCCCTTAGATCACACTGCCTATTCCTGTGGATATGCCCTGCTTCCTCACCAGGGCACTGCCAAGCACTGAGCTCTGAAACTTCAGACCCCATGCTCCACTGTTTATAGAGTCCTGGAAGTATTGAAACCCTCCCCTTTATCTCTGTCAATGGTTTTAGTGAACAGATATTTTTGTCCAGTCTCCTGTGATGTTTCATTCTCTCTCTCCAGGTACTTTCAGGTGGAGTGCTTTTCCTGTACAGTCCTGATGTGCTACACTCCCCCACTTTATTTCTTCTCTCTGTGAAAATGGTTCCCTACCCTCCCTGGCTCCACAGCTTTTCTCTCCCCCAGTTCACCTCTCTGCACTGCATAGCTATCAATTTCTCTGGCGCCAATTATGCAGATTGTTGAATTATTCCTTAGATCAATTTCATAGCTGTTCAAATGGTTTGATGCTGATCTTCCTGTGTTTCAGGGATGAGACAAGCTCAGAGTCCCCATAGTACTTTGCCATCCTAACTCCTCAGTATTCAACTTCCTAATGTCAAACTGTTCATTTATTCATTCAATAGGGAAGTATACTTTGAATGTCAAGTAATATGGATCTTTGATTAAATTCTACCAGATTAAAAAAAAAAAGGTAGGACGTAAAGATAGAAACATGCACTGAGGAATCAAGTGCTGGAAAAATCTAGTCTGTAGAAATCTAGTGCAAGATAAATCACATGTGCATAGGAGATGGTACTTGGGGAAAGGGTACTTCCTAGGATCCTGGTAAGAAAGAAAGAAGACATTCCAAGAGCCTAGAGAGCAAACAAGATACATAAGAACCAGGAAGAAAATACTACTTCTTCCTTCATTTTTGTCATCTATTGTCCAGGATTAATAATATACCAGGTGACAAAGCCGTTTTGTTTTTGTTTTTGTTTTTTACAAATACCATCTTCATTATCATATAGGGAGCAAAAAAGGTGAATTAAGAGTCAGGAGGTAATAAATTGCTAATTTGGGTGTTGATTTTCCATAAACATCTTTTTATCTCCATTGGAACTTTCATACCACAACAAAGAAATGTAATATTTATACCCAATGAGATATAGCTATCCATCTTATAATCAAAGAATTTCTCATCTTTCCACCACATATAGAGAGACAAAGTTTCAACAGGTATTGTAGTTATCACTTGGGTATATTAATTACTCCTCATATTTCTTTACAGTCTCAGTGAATTCTCTGGCAGTTTATTAAAAACCAAATCCGTATCTACAATGCTATCCAGTTATTCTACTCAGGGTATTTGCCTAGAAAGAGAAATGATAGCATATGTCCACACAAAGATTTATCACACTTTAGTTCATATAGCAAAAAACGTGAATCAACCTGTATGTGCTTTAACATGTGAATAAATAAACAAAAAGAAATTATATGAGCCAATATGGCCAGATCTCTAAATAATGCTCAGTGAAAGAAGCCAAAGAAAAGTATATATGACATGCCTCTACTTTAAAAAAAATTATAGGAAATGAAAATACATAGCCAGAGAAGGTAGATTTGTGTTTTCTTGGAAAGAAGAGTTGGAGTGAAGAAGAAGGACCAAAAGGGAAAATTAAAAAATGACATAAGACTTCAGCTCAGGTCATAATCTCGCAATTTGTGAGTTTGAGTTCTGTTTTGGGTTCTCTGCTGTCAGCACAGAGCCTGCTTTAGATCCTCTGTCCCTCTCTCTCTCTGCTCCTCCTCCACTCATTTTCTCTCTCTCTCCAAATAAATAAATAAACATAAAAAAAGACATGAGGAAAACTTTTGGAATTGATAGAGAAGTTTATTATTTTGATTATAGTGATGGTTCTCTAAATATACGTGTCTATTAAGACAAAATTGTACAAGGATTGTAGATCTATTGTACCTCCATAATACTTTTAAAACACGATTGGTAAGTAGTATAAGAAATCAAAATCTAATTTCATGGTTTTACTAAAGTTTTTTTTTTTTTTTAATATAAGAAGAAAACAGTAGCATGGGAAAGTCACCAAAGAAGAAAAAACAGAAACCATTTGTTAGAGTTAGATCAGCTAAAATCACATATTATTTTCTCCTAAAAGCAATAGAGCATAAATAAATTTAATGGAAAGCCAGCATAACAAAGAGCATGAAATACGTGTGTGTTATCAGGAAAATGTTGAGCCTCAAATAGTTCTCCCTTCCCTTTGAGAAACATAAAGCTACAACATTCTTCACCAAATCTGTATGATGATAACAGTCCTTGATGAACTAAAGTCTGCATCTATATACGAATACATTTTTCCAACAATATCACTATGATTGTGTTTTGTGTAATGTTGTTATTGACAAAATACTTCTGACATAAGACTTTACTGTAAGAGCAAAATCTACATTGACTATAAATCATGGCAATACACCTGCCAGCATAAGTATTTCAGATTTTGTTTTCCTGGGTCTTTATTTATTGCCTGAGGAAGTCACAGTGAAAAAGAAACAGTTTAGCTCCTGAGTTAATTGGTGTTGACAAGGAGCACTTGTGATACTAAACAGAATCCAGAGTAGGTCTGTGCTTTGGGATAGATAAGGAGGGAAAGTGGTGATAAAACCTTTATCAATAGGAGGCCTTTAAAAATGATTTTTTTATACTTTATTGTGGTTAATTAAAGCTTTTTTCCCCACAATAAATACAAAGATTAGATGAAATCACATTTATGAAAATACTTTGAAAGTATTTCGTGCAATTACATGTAAGTATTATACTTAAATGGCACCAGATAAAGTAAGAATTTGGATTGATATCTGCATTTTTCCTTAAATAAAACCCAACTTAATTAAAATATATATATAATGATACAATATAAAACATACATTAATATCTATTAATTAGCAGAAAAAGGTTATCATGAGATGTTGAACAAGAGCCTAAATAATGCAGTGTATAAAGTATACTTATGCATTATATATATGATTTATACAATTAAACAACATTAAAATTCCTTCTAATATTTATGTGACTTTTCTTCACTGAGTAGGCAAATAAGTTGGTAAAATAATCTATATTTTCTATATAAAAGGCAAAATAAAGTGTCGGTGTCTATTTTTTCAAGGTACTATGGGGGATTCTGTGGGTGAGGGAAGGGCACTTCTCTGTCCTCAAGCAGCGTTCAATACAGCTCCGTACATTACGCAGTCGGGCAAAGCAATTGCTAGCCATAGAACTAACCTGGTGTTTGCAATGCATACATACTTTGTGTACTTTCGACTCTTATATTTTCAATTCACACCTAATTCCTTTTGAATGTTTTCGGTAGATTCTTAAACTAGGGATTTCTAGTATGTATACTGTGAATAGGGGAAGCCCCCAAAATTAAACTGTTACATTGGGTCATGAAGAGCTCTTTCAAGTTAGTTTCTATGTCACTTGACATGCCCCCTATTTTATTTCTAAGTATTCCTTTCTGATGCTACAAGATGCTCCAGGCTTATCTTGTATTTCCTTTGTTCCACCCCTAAGAGTAGACATCTGTCTCCAGAGCTTTGGGTCCTTTTGGTGCATAGTGACATTGAGAAACTAAGATCTGGGCTGTGGATGTGCCTGTTACTGGTAAGGTGTCATTGCTTCTAGTCTGTCTCGAGATAGAACTAGGAAATACACAGTCTTGCAAACAAAACATTCTGTCTATTCAGCTGCAGATCTTTTGTGATAAATACGAGTTGATACAGGTATCTTCTACTCTGATCTGGTACCACAGGTTTTATTTTCGCATTCTTTCTTTCCTATAAGCTCATTTAAAAAATCCTTTTACGGGCAGTGAAATGCCTGGCTCATAATATTTACCTTTTATTAAGTATGAATATCTGTTTAGTTGTTAACCAGTACTGCTTTGAGAAAAATAATAAAATGATAACCTAGAATACAGTATTTATATAAACTTATTTTCTTCTACCTCATAGTGTCCAGTTAAAACAGTTCTTCAGAGTTACTTAGAAGTAACCATCAAAGGATATTGCTTTAATAAGTTCAGCTAGCTACTTTATTTATACCTTTTGATGGAGTTTATCATATATTTGTTAATAGGTCCAGTACTCCTAAACTGATCTTCAGATTGATTATAATTATAATAAAAATTCCAACATACTCTTCATAAATTGTTAAGTATATTTTAAATACTACAATATATATTTATAATATAGTTAGATTCATTTGTCATAGTCTGCTTTCCTTCTTGTAATGATCCCAAATGATTTGGTTTTAATGTTTATGTAGCAAAATTTATTGTTTGTGACACTTCCATGATTTTTGGCAAATGCAGTCAAATTTAGAGCTAGAGTTATGTACCTACCAACACTATCTAAAACAATAACATCACTCTGAAAATTTCCTGTGTGACACCTTTGTGGTTAATTCTTATCCCATTGCCTATTCTACCAGTAAATTAACTTTCCAGTACGTCATGTAAGTGAAATCACATAATACTGTATCTAATTCTAGGGATGATGAAAAAAAGCTCACACAAATATTGCCATGCAGGTTTTTGTGTGAAGATAATTTTCATTTCCTTTGGGTATATCCCAGGGAGCAGGGTTACAGTGCCGTATAGTGTTTCTAAAAAACTAATAACCTTTTGTTTTCCAAGTGGTTATACCACTTGTGCTCCCACCAGTAATGTATAATTTCTAGTTTATTGACATCATTGTCAATTCTTGGAATTGTCAGGGTGTTGTTTTTGTATGTTTTGCTTGTTACTATTAGCAATTTATTTTGCTTTTCATTAATGACCACAATTTTTGAAAATCTTTTTTGTACTGATTGGCCATTCATATATCTTCTTAGGTGACATGAAGTTCAAACCTTTTCTTTCCTGGGTTGTTTTCTTTGTTTTACTTAAAAATTCCTTTAAATATTATGAATACCAACTTTTAACAGAAATGAGTTTCGAAAAACTCTTCCAACTGCCATTTCTCTTTTTAAAACCTTAATGGTATCTTTTGAAGGATGGGCATTTTTAATTTTCATAATGGTAATTTTGTCCTTTTTTTCCTATAATATCTTCCAAATTTGTGTTCAATCTAAGGAAATTTTGCCCAATTAATGGTCACAAATATTTTCTGCTATGTATCCTTCAGAAATATTATAATCTTAACTCTTACATTTAGGTCTAGGGTACATTTTGAGGTTTTTTAAATTATTATATTGGGGGTAAAGGATCAAGGTTCATTCTTTTACATAAAGCTATCTAATTTCCCTGCTCTATTTGTTAAAAAAAAGAAAAAAAACAACAACTTTGCTTTCTGTTTAGATTGCTTTGGCACTATGTCAAATATCAATTGACTAGATATGTTTGGAATTAATTCTGGACTGTATAGTCTATCGATCTACCTGTCTAACAATTTGCCAATAACACTCTCTTGATTGCACTTTTATGCTAACTCTTAAAATTAGATAATGTGAACGTTCCAATTTCATTGATCTTCTAAAATTTGTTTTGACTGTTTTAGGTCCTGGCAATTTTTATGTACATTATTAAATATACTTGAAAATTTTTATTTAAAAAGAGGATGCTGGAATTTTGATTTTGATTGTAATAAATCTGCAGATCAATTGAGGATTGACTTCAACAGTATTGACCTTTCCAAACCGTGAATGTGACATATGTCTATTTATTTAGGTCTTATTTAATTTCTCTCAGTAATATGTCATAGTTATTGAAGTATAGTTCCTAGATATGTTTTTAAAAATGTATCCTTCCAACACTATGTTAAACAGCAGTGGTGAGAGTGGGCACCCCTGTCGTGTTCCTGATCTCAGGGGGAAAGCTCTCAGTTTTTCCCCACTGAGGATAATATTGGCTGTGGGCTTTTCATAAACTGCTCTTATAATGTTTAGGTAAGTTCCTTCTATTCCGATTTTCTCAAGGGTTTTTATTAAGAAAGGGTGCTGCATTTTGTCAAATGCTTTTTCTGCATCTATCGACAGGATCATATGGTTTTTATCTTTTCTTTTGTTAATGTGATGGATCACATTGATGGATTTGCGAATATT
>NC_043704.1:116128120-116133393 GCF_006229205.1 Suricata suricatta
TTTGCCAGTATCTTGAGTATTTTTGCATCTGTATTTGTTAAGGATAGTGGTCTGTAGTTCTCTTTTTTGGCTGGGTCTCTGTCTGGTTTGGGTATCAAGGTGATGCTGGCTTCGTAGAATGAGTTTGGAAGTTTTCCTTCTATTTCTATTTTTTGGAATAGTTTGAGAAGAATGGGTATGAGCTCTGCTTTAAATGTCTGGTAGAATTCCCCTGGGAAGCCATCTGGCCCTAGGCTCTTATTCGTTGGGAGATTTTTGATAACGGATTTGATTTCTTCACTGGTTATTGGTCTATTCATGCTTTCTATCTCTTCCCGTTTGAATTTTGGCAGTGCATGTGCATTTAGGAATTTGTCCATTTCTTCTGTGTTGTCCAGTTTGTTGGCATATAATTCTTCAGAGTAATCTTAATACATTCCGTCAAGGACAGAAATTACATGCTGTTTTTGTTTTTGTTTTTGTTTTTGTTTTCCCATAGGAAGTGTGTCTTGGGTTTTTCCCTATTATTTTCTTTACTTTTTTTTTCCCTCTTCTTTTTTTGGTGGTGGGGGTGGTTATGTTTAAATGAAGTTGCTTTTACAACACCAAAGACTTAATCATCCATTTCCTACATAAAAGGTAGCTACTTTTTTGCATGGACCTCAAGCATATTGTAGTATAGAGGTGGAATTTAAGGATAGGTATTAAGCAGGCTGTGTTGTAGCTTATGAACAAGTAATAAATTGTATCATTTATCTTGAACGTATCATAGATAAGCTGCTATATAACGATCACCACTTCAGATAGCTGTGAAATTAGGTGATTAACTAGTTGTTACTTAACCTTCTAATTTCTGTATAAGTCTAATTACATGAAACAGAAGTTGGTGTTTTGATTTTTTACTTTGCTTCTCTGTTTGGAGTGTCATTGTAACTACTGTACTGTAAATGATGGAAAATAATTGCATATGTTAAAAAATATGAAACTTTATAAAGTAAAACAAAAAATTAAAAAAATAAAAAGATAAGGAAACTGAGAAAAAAAAGACAGGGTAAATCTACACTGGTCAAGGCAGTTTGATATTGGGGAGAGGATAAATACAGTAGTGAAACAGAAAAAAAATGTATCCTTAAGTTCATGCTTTTGATGATATTTTAAATCCTATTTTATTAAAATCTAGTTCCAACTTTGTTGTCAGCATATAAAAGTATGATTAATTTTTACGACCTTATGTACTCTTGCTAGACTCAATTATTTTAGTATTTTAGTAGACAATTTGGTATCTTTACCTAAGAAAAGTTTTACTTTTTCCTCTTCACTCTGTACACATTTCCCTCCTTTTTCTTATGGATATAAAATAGTAGAAAGTTCTGAGTATTATCATTGTTAATTTATTTAGTGTCAAAAATATTTTGTAATTCTTCCTTTAGTATATTTTATTTTAATTTCTTTTTGAATTGAACAGATATTAGATATCAAGTCTCTGTCAAAATTTGGCAACAAGGCTGCTGACTATAACGAACCATGTTACATTCATTCACTCTATTAGTTTAAATGCAATAAGTGGAAATTGGCCACAGGAATCTTTCCATTTTATATTTATTATAGAAATCTATCCAGCAAGACAAATATATACAATAGGAAATTTTTCAATTACGTAGATTGATCCTTCCCATTAAAACACTCATTCCTAGGTAGATTTCTTGATAGACCATTGGTTGCCTTAAAAATACAGATGAGCTTTTTCTTACTTTGAAAACTTCTACGCTCCCACTGTGGACAGTATTTCAACAAAGGATATTCCTCAGCCTCAGGCTGAGACTCAGGCTCCAAACTGAGAGACCAGGAGGCCCCTAATACACATCTGCAGTGGTAACAAGTGACACTGGACCAGGAAAACTAGGAGTCTTTCTAAAATCTATAGTGGAGAGCTCATTTTTAATGGCTTATCCTCCAAAGAATATTGTTTTTCACACCTTTACTGTGACTGTTTTAAATATGTTCCTAAATATGCCTAAGACACATATAATGATTCTTCTACACTCACAAATCAGCAGTTTTATGGTTATGCAAATCAGACAACTGCTCCATTGATGCTGTTAACATTCTCTGACCTCTGTGACCATGACTTAGAGACACGATTTACACTTCCACATTTTGCAATACCAGAGAATTTAGTTTTGTTACATTTATTAAATTTATTTTCAATGTTTATTTATTTATTTGTTTTGAGAGACAGGGAGAGAGCAAGAGAGAAAGAGCGCAGCAGGAACAGGGGAGGGACAGAGAGAGAGCGAGAGAGTATCCTAAGCAGTCTCCACACTGTCAGGGTAGAGTCCAAACTGGAGCTCAATCCCTGAACTGTGAGATCATGACCTGAGCCAAAATCAAGAGTCTGACACTTAACTGACCCACCCAGTCTGACACTTAACTAACTGACCCACTCGTATTTATGAAATTTTATTAAAATTATTTAAATTAGGACCTGTATATTAATTGTTTACACTCAGGTACATTTACATATTCTGCAAAACAATGTCCAAACACATATTATTTACAGCCAATACAATAATTATTATAAACTTCATGATATTGTCATTCATCTGATTTTACATTGAAACTTTTCCTCCTTGTTACCTTTTTAAAAGTCAATCAAAATAATAAGCTCTTCTAGGTATTAATCTATTCTGTCAAAGCTGTTATTTTATCTTGAATTGTGTATTTGTAGGTAGTAGTGAAGAAAGTAAGAAAATTTTGATGTTTTTATATATTGTTGCATCAGTTGGCATTTTCCTCCTTTAACTTATTCATCCAAGATTACCAACAATTTATCTCATGAAGTCCTTTATGAACATGTTTTCAAACTCCTTGCTTTAGCACATCCATTTAATTAAAAAGCAGCTTGGTACTTGCTTTCAGGCTATTTCTAAATATTAATTCTTCAGAAAGTACTCAAAGCCAGAAATATTGCTTTATATTAAAATGATTTCTAACTAAATCCTTTATTTTAAATTTACATATGAATGGTAAGAAATAGATGTTTATTATCATAGCTAATTTCTGCATGATTTATGTAGGTACCAAAGGGAAACTCTGTCTCTATCTCCGTGTAAGTTAACTGTAGTGGGTGTCTGTGTGTTTACAATCAAAACTGCAGTCTGGTTTGTTTTCTTGTTTAAATCTACAAAATCAAATCTCAGGACCTAAAATGTGTGTATTCATGCTTGTGTACATGAATATGTGTGATCTATCTATGATATATATGGATATGTATGTATTTATACACATGTTAATCAAACTTCTGCTTAAATGTCTGATAGCTGTCAAATAGTAATAACACATAACAAAGGGTAATTCCATGAATTACCATCTGGGTCACAATTATATAGGTTATTTAAAGAAATACCATGGAAGCATTAGCATACATAAGCATTGACTAAACTTGATTCTCTGGTGTGAATGCCCTAGTACAGTTTCCTCTAGGAATCTATCATTCTTGAAGATTGCTCATAAGATTATTTCCAACATTTAAACAGAAATATGTGTGCTTTCCTCATACTATGCATTTCTTGTTTTATATCCCATTCAGTTAAATTGTAATAATTCTTGTCTATTTTGTTTCACTACTACATTTAAAGTAGTTCTAGATTCTTCCAGGTTAGGAATCTAGGGTTATATTTTATCACTTCTGTGTTCTAAGCTCCTAGCCTGTGTCTGAAAAATTCTAGGCTTTTTGATAAGTATTTATTGAATTACTAATAAGACTGTATTAAGCAAAAATTATCTGAAAATTATGTAGATGAAAATAATAGATGGTTTTAATTATTGATTTCAACTGAGGAATTGTAGAAAAATAATAAGATTCAGTAAAAAAAACAACTTTATTGCTTGTTTACTTAAATATCACTTTTAAGAATTAGGTCATGATTTATATTTATAATAAAATAAGTTAATTGAGGAAAAGTAAATATAAGGTTTGTCATTAAATTGCCAAATAATTGCCTCAGGCATTTAAAATGAACATTGCAAAACTTGTGACCAAGAAAAGTAAAAGGTTTGGATTAGAGATTTGGAAATATATATAAACTGAAGATAGAAAAAATATTTTTATATATTTTAATCTACTGTAATTATGAACAGAAGTAGAAATAATTCCCATGTAGCTTTGACAGTTGACTTGAAACTTAGAAGTATCAAAATATCAAAGTGCACTGACTTTTGAGGAACATAACAGAAGTTTCTTACTTTCTTCTAATGGAGATTTAAAGAGTCCAAATCTATCAGTTAAAAAGATAAGCTCCAGGGGTACCTGGGTGGCTCAGTCAGTTGAGGGTCCAACTTGGGCTCACGTCATGATCTTGTGGTTTGTTAGTTCAAGCTCCACATCTGGCTCATGCTGTCAGCACAGAGCTCATTTCAGATCCTCTGTCCTTCTCTTTCTGCCTCTTCTCTGCTTGGGTTCTCTCAAAAATCAATAAAAAACATTAAAAAATATATAAGCTACCTCAACAAATTATCATATAGGATATTTTTTAATAGTTTATTATCAAATTGGTTTCCATATAACACCCAGTAATCTTCTCCACAAGTGCCCTCCTCCAATACCACCACCTCTTTTCCCCCTCCCCCTCCCCCTCCCCCTTCAACCCTCAGTTCGTTCTCAGTTTTCAATAGTCTCTCAGGTTTTGCATCCCTCTCTCTCTCCCCAACTCTGTTTCCCTCTTCCCCGTCCCCTGGTCCTCCATTAGGTTTCTCCTGTTCTCCTGTTAGACCTATGAGTGCAAACATATGGTATCTGTCCTTCTCTGCCTGACTTATTTCCCTTAGCGTGACACCCTCCAGGTCCATCAACCTTGCTACAAATGTCCAGATTTCATTCTTTCTCATTGCCATGTAATTCCATTGTATATATATACACCACATCTTCTTGATCCACTCATCAGGTAATGGATATTTAGGCTCTTTCCATGTTTTGGCTATTGTTGACAGTGCTGCTGTGAACATTGGGGTACATGTGCCCCTATGCATCAGCACCTCTGTATCCTTTGGGTAAATCCCTAGCAGTGCTATTGCTGTGTCATAGGGGAGTTCTACGGATAGATTTTTGAGGAACCTCCACACTGTTTTCCAGAGTGGCTGCACCAGCTTACATTCCCACCAACAGTGTAGGAGGGTGCCTGTTTCTCTACACCCCCACCAGCATCTATAGTCTCTTGATTTGTTCATTTTAGCCACTCTGACTGGTGTGAGGTGGTATCTCAGTGTGGTTTTGATTTGTGTTTCCCTGATGATGA
>NC_043704.1:116133493-116164882 GCF_006229205.1 Suricata suricatta
GGTTATTTGTTTTTTGGGTGTGGAGTTTGGTGAGTTCCTTGTAGATTTTGGATACTAGTCCTTTATCTGATATGTCATTTACAACTATCTTTTCCCATTCTGTCAGTTGCCTATTAGTTTTCTTGATTGTTTCCTTTGCAGTGCAGAAGCTTTTTATTTTTATGAGGTCCCAATAGTTGATGTTTGCTTTCATTTCCTTTGCCTTTGGCTATGTGTTGAGTAGGAAATTGCTGTGGTGGAGGTCAAGGAGGTTGTTTCCTACTTTCTCCTTGAGGGTTTTGATGGTTTCCTGTCTCACATTCAGGTTCTTCAGCCATTTTGTGTTTATTTTTGTGTATGGTGTAAGAAAGGGTCTAGTTTCATATAGAATATTCTAATAATAAATGCATACAATAAACAAGTTAAAAGCTAATGATAAAAACTTTTTTAATGGGAAAAATATATTTTGCTTAATGTGGATATATATGAATTGTATAAACATGTATAATTCAAACAGCATAATTAGTAAATCAATTGATTAGCTAGAAACAGCTAAAGCCACAAGGCTGTATTGATTGATTTTAATAAAGGCTTGGGTCATTAAAAATAATACATAAATTATTGATTTAGCAATTATGAAATTATTCAGTAATATCTGGATTGTTTAATCAGTGTTAATAAAAGAAACATTTTTAAATGTTTAAAATTTTTAAACAAGTAAATTTATTTTTGAGAGAGGGAGAGAGACAGAGTTCAAGTGGGGGTGGGGCATAGAGAGGGAGAAGGAGACATAGAATATGAAGCAGGCTCTATGCTCTGAGCTGTCAGCACAGAGCCCAACGTGGGACTCAAACTCATGAACTAAGAGACCATGACCTGAGCTGAAGTCAGACGCTCAACTGACTGAGCTACCCAGACACTCCTAAATAAATGATATTTTTAAGAGGCTGAACATTTTCATACCTGTAATTGTCAGTAGAACTGATAGCATAGAGCAGGCTGTGGAAGCCCAACTCTCTGTGTTGTAATCCTGTTGTCATTATTCACTAACTTTAACTTTGGTTAGTTCACACAACTTCTCAGGTTATCTCATCTGTAAAGTGGAATAAAATAGTACCTGCATTATAACATCATACTAAATGTAGTTACATGTATATATATGGATATATATATAATATATAAAAAATAGCATTATATACACTTATAATAAATATTCACCTTATTTTTGTTATATCCACTTGGCTCTGAAGTCCCATTTATATCACTTCTATGACTGCATTTAGATATAATGTTTTCTCTTTTAATAATATTAAATATTAATTATGTTAATTAAAGCAATATTCATATTTTATTCAAAATTATGAGTAACCAATTTAACATTAACCAAAAACTTTCTCTTGAATTGCTTTGAATTGCCTACATGAAGTCCACATTTTAGCTCTCTATGATCTATTCTAAAAGTGTTAGTCATGTTTTCTATACATGACTTTTCTATACATGATATTTACGTATCATAGGAAAGTAATATGCCATATGAAATAAAGATTTTTATGTTGTGTAATTCTAATATTTTTGATGCCATGATTTAGTGGTTGACAGTATTTGACAATGGAGACTGTTAATAATCATGAGGGATTTGTTAGGAAATAAATCTGTAAAGAATTAATTTCTAACTAATCATCAGTCACACAGAATATTTTGACCTACGTTAATATTTAAAACCCTCCACATTCAAAATAAGTGATGAAACACAAATAATAAGAAAGAAAATTAACAGACTCTGAGGGAAAAGGGAGAAATGCAGATCTGTGGAAAGACAACAGTGTAATTTTAAAGATCATTAAATATATTAAATTTTAAATTATACTTGTCCCCATTTTGAAAGCTAATAACAAGAGATTTATTTCCAGGTAGTACAACAGACTTACAAAATAGATGTATTGACAGTAGATGTCTTTTGATATATACATTTTATGCCTGATTCCTACTAATTTGAATTGGGTATTCTTATTCCTAATTTTTTGCAGTAGGGAGACAAGTCATTCATTGGAATGTCAATTGTAGGAGATATTCCATTCTTAATGTCGTCATAAGGGAACTATAGGAATTAATGAAGAGAAGTGTCTCAGGCAAAAAGTTGTTGTAGCAGATGTTTCTATTTTAAAATCCATTTCAAGTTAAGATATATTTAGTTTCATTGGGTCTAATATGCACACCCCTCCGGTATCTGTTGATAGAACCTTATATTTTACACAACAAGGTTTTTTTAAATTAAAGGTTACTTATTTATTTTGAGAAAGAGAGCACATGAGCAAGGGAAGGGGAAGAGAAAATCTCAAGCAGGCTCCATGCTGTCAGGCCAGAGCCTGATGCAGGGCTTTTTATCAGGAACTGAACTGTGCAATCATGACCTGAATCAAAATCAAGAGTCAGACATTCAACCAACTGAGCCACCCAGGCACCCACACAAAAAGTTTTTTTTAATCATTGTATTACATATACCCTTCTTAGTTGTGCTCTAAGTTTTGATGGATGTATATATGACCTAGTTTTCTAGAACTGAACATGCTTCTGATATATGTCAGATACTAAATTGAACAGATTCTCAAAATTATAAAGAGTGATTTACCACTTGCCAAAAGGAGTTGCTTAGTTTCAAGGCCCATAACAAAGTTCATATACAGAACATGAGAGAATTTGGTTTTAAACATTTTGCATAAACAAACCAAAAAAGGTGAAAGAGTTAAGTTTTGATAGGAAATGAATAAGCAAACATTTGTTTGCATGAATAAGCAAACAACATTTATTTGTCATGTTATTTTTTGAGCACCTGTGGTGAAAATGTTATAGTATATATGAAGGCAATATGTAATATATAAAACATAATATATAAAATTCTGGTGTCATCTCATAGTGATATGCTTCCTTCAGAGATGGAACAAGTATAAGTTACCGACATAAATTCAGATTCAATTCAACAAGTACATATATTACTCAATTACTTATCATAGCCCTTTATGATTAGCGCCAATGTGAGTCCCGTGTTGAAGAAAATAATGGACCAAGCGATAACAGAGTGGAGAGGCAAAGATGCCAAACCAACTTAGAATGACAGTGCAGCAGCCTTTTCTTTACTTCTTGGGCAGCTCTTTCTGCCCCAAGATCTGGACTAATGATAATATCTTACTGCAATGGGGCAAATCTTGTGTCAAAAAGTATAAGCATTATTTCCATGTCAGACCAACCAGATACTTTCCCTGAAATGTAAACCGAATGAAGTGGCAAGAGGAAAGTTCTCTTTCTTTTGTGTCACTAACCCCTCTTGCCATTTGAAAGAGAATCATCTCTATTAGAAAAGAGAGATCATAACCTAGATCAAACAAAAGCAGAGAGAAAGATAGATCATTCTTGGAACAAAGTTTACCTTCTACTCAGGAGCCATTGAGATTCTCTTTATTTAAGCTGATTTGAGTAGCCTTTCTGTCACTAACAACTTAAAATATCAGTCTTAATAGTTTAAAGAAGCAAATGTGGGTAGTATCTCAAGGATATCACGGTAGGATCTCAAGGTTAATGTTGGCAGGAACTACCATTATTAGGCTTAGAGGAAGCTCTTATTCAGTCCTAATAAATTTATGAGGACAGCTGTATATAGTGAATTGCCTCTTTAAAATGCCACAGGGGTGCCTGGGTGGCTCAGTGGCTTAAGCATCCAACTCTTGATATTAGCTTAGGTTGTGATCTCATGGTTCATGGGATCGAGCCCTGCATCAGGCTCTGTGCTGACAACAAGGAACACACTTGGAATTCTCTCTCTCCCTCTCAAAATAAATAAATAAACTTGAAAAAATTGCCATAGTTCTCTTTCCGATGATCATACCTCCTTCCCTCCTTCACTCCATCTCTCTTTTTTCTTCTGTTTATGGTTATATGTTCACTGACCACTATTTGTTAAAAAGCTATCATTCCTACACTGGATAGCTTTCTCACCTTTGTCAAAAAACAGTTTGGCCTATTTGTGTTAGTTTCTAGTTGTGTTCTCTAGAAATTTTCACTGCTATCCCAAAGTAGAGTCTTCCTATGAAATTTTTCATAAGCTAAAATGACATAAAACAAAGAAGCAAATACCATTATAAGAAAACATTTTTGAGTGTTCCTTGACACCAAAAGGAACTCCTCTTAAGCTTTTCTGATAACTTAGGACATGTCTTATCAACAGATAAGATGCTCACAGACATAGTATACATAGCTAAGCTTTGGTGACTCGATGCTGACATGCTGGGTTCCCGTGGAAGGAGCTGGGTGGGGCCACTCTCCAGGGCTCTGAGTACCTGCTGCCTCTAGACAAGGTCACTGCAAAACAAATGCTAAAATCTGTTTTGCTCTTTTGTCTTCATAAAAATCCTCTTCAGATTTCCTTTGTTGGGTGAAAACGGATAGTAATGTGGGTCTTTGGTAAAAGTGAAGTGGCATAATTCAAACTTCTGAAAAGAAGGGATACCCATATATGGTTCTATTTGATCTATGTCTCTATATTTTTCAAAATTGCTTTAGCTATTATTATACTTCTGATTTTATATATAAATGTTAGTAAAAGTTTACCTATATTGGAAAAACATCTTGCTGGGCATTTAAGAATTACTTTAAATCTATATATCCATTTGGAAAAAAATTGGCATCTTTATTATGTTGTCTTCTAATTCATGAAAGGTTATTTATATCCATTTGTTTAGACTTCTTAAAATTTATTTCTTCAGTATTTTGTGGTTTACAGCATAAACACCCTATACATGTTTTATATATCTATATACTTCTCTTGATCAATTGTAAATGGTACTTTATTTTAAATTTTGTGCCTATACTGTCATTGTCAAGATACAGAAGTACAACTAATTTTTTGAATTCTTATCTTATATTTTGTGACCTTGTTAAGTTCACTTATTAGTTCTAGAAGTTGGTTTCTTTGTTTTGCTTTTAGATTCCTTGAGAATCCATAGTGTGGCGTATCATTAGAAGTCTATTGGGTTTGCAATATGGGTTTAAGTTGAGGCACATTTTGCACAAATATTGGGCCTTCCAATCCAAGAATCCTCAAGTTAAGCAGTCCTGAGTGAATAGAACTTCGCACCAATGAGATTCAAAATTCTTTTTCAAAAGTAATCTCTACATTTCACTCATTTTAATTTAGAAAACAACATAAAAATTATTAACCTAATAACCATATAACTGCATTTTAACCAGATAGTTTAATAAAAAGTATATATGGAGATAAATACTTTGGGCATTTGTATAAATAGGATTTCTAATTCATTTAAAAGACAATATAAACCCACAGAATATTTTATAAATTTATGGCCCAGTGTGAATGTATTTATGGAATTAAAACTAAATGCATATGGGAATATACTTTTATATACAGTTTACTCTCATTTCAAATATTAATAATCTAAAAAAAATTCTCTTCCTTAAACACTCAAGTTTTTGACTACAATTTTATTTTCAAACAAGTTTCTTTTGTCCACAGCCTTACTATGCTGAGATACTTTTTTTCCTCTAGAAAATACATGGGGACTTTTAAATAATAGACATAAACTATTGTGTACTGCACAATACATTATGTACTGTAATCAGGGAGAACCATCCCCTCTGACTTTACTAAGTAGCTGCTTCATAATTTCTTCTTTCCTGCAAAGACCTACCCCACCTCATGTGTGTTTAGAATGCCCATATCCTCAGTGTCCATTCACCCTTATGAGGTGAGTGTAGCAGGTAATTGTCGGTACATTATTTCTTGGATTCTCCTCTTGGATTAACGATACTTAAGTTTAGAACCTAAAAATTTCAAAGGGAATCAAAGCCTTGCAAGAACCCATGAACATCAGCACCACAAAGTAAATGTCTCACGAAGCACATTTTTCCTAAGTGTCCGTCCTCATCCAGTTATAGATACCCTTGACTAGTTTTCTGTAACAAGTTAGGTGTTTCTTAAGAAACATCATTTTTAGATGATGGAGGTTGTAATACTTTACTCCAATTACTGGATAAACTTGGTGTTTCATTTTCATTTAGCAAATTATGATACGGCTTTCCAAAATGCCAAACGGTGATATAAGATTAGAATCCATATGCTTGAAAGTGATCTCTTATTTAGTTAGAAAACATCAGGGGAATGAAGGGATGTTATGCAAGAAAATGTGCTATCCATAGCAACTAATAGTGCTATTTTAAATATGGACAGATGATATACAACATTTAAATACAACATATTACATAAGAGGAAAATATCCTAAACATTTCAAAATATAAACATTACATCTCATTGTCCTTTATATAGAATTATGAAAGTTTCAGCGCCTCACTTCCTATAGTATTCAGCAAGAAGCACAGCGCTCCACCTCGGTGGTGTATTTGGGCCATGGTAACTAAAAAAGCTCACCATCTGGAGCATATCATGTGGGCTGTATTTATGTTCTTCAGAATAGAGAGACAGATGTCCAAAAAAAGAAAAAAAAAAGAAAAAAACCCTGGCCATACTGTCATGCTTGGTTCCTACGTGCAGAAAATATGATTTCTGTTCAAAGGGAAGCTCACAAAAAAATTTGCCCCTTGGATAATGTCCTTTCATTCAATTTAGAAACAACTAAATAAATGTTAAGAGATTTTTATGCCAGGTTCAAATTAACTAACTAGTTTTTTCTGGTGGCACTGCTATTATTTTTTACTTCATTTTTTAACTGTTATTTTAACATTTATCATTTTTGAGAGACAAAGTGTGCATGGGGGGAGGGGCAGAGAGAGAGGCAGACACAGAATCCGAAGCAGGTTCCAGGCTCTGAGCCGTCAGCACAGAGCCTGATGTGGGGCTCAAACTCATGAACTCTGAGATCATGTCCTGAGCTAAAGTCGGACGCTTAACCGACTGAGCCACCAGGTACCCCTATTACTTTTTTACTTCTTAACAAATAGTTTAAAAATTGATTATTGATGCTTGTGTTCAGTAGGTAAAACTTGCTTCTCAGCAGCACTAAAAAAGTCAAATTATTGGCTGATTTTAGATTTTTTTTCATTATTCTTATTCATTGGATAAGCTTGATTTCAATAATATGATCTCTAGGTTTCTACTGTATATTTTATATATATTAGACCAGTGCTCTGTGTTTTATGACTTCCATACTTCAGATAGTAAACATGTTAACTTTTATTCATTTCTGTAAGGAAACAGAAGGAAAAGAGAGGGACAGGGATGGAGACAAAGGTAATAGGAAACTCTCGAAGGACATATGTTTCTAGTTTTAGCCCTATGTCTGAATAATGTTAGACAAAACACATTAATTTTTGTTTTATTTGTACAATGACCAGTTACTTGATATTTTCCCTACTAGGTACTTTTCCAACTCCAAATATATTTGTTTATATTTTGATTTGTTTAGAGTATTATGGTGTTATTTACCATTTTTCTGTAAGGCAATTCTCTTGGTTGCCTTATTAAATATTTCTCAAAAATATATTTAGAATTATGGCTGGTTGAAACATCTTTGAAAACAGACCTCTCCCTTTGTGTGTTCGTGTTTATGTACACTTTGAAATTTTGCTCAGTATAGTATTTATTTGTTGAAGAATATTATTTCTAAGGGCCCTTTACATTTATTTACAAGATAGTTTTAAAATTATAAATTATAGCTAAAATAAATATGAATAACACTATTAAGACTATAACACACCAAACAGTTCTACCTCTACCATCCCATTAGAACCCTGGTTATAATCACGGATTTTCCTTTCTGCTCTATATACTTTAACACTGAAATGTATATGACATGATTACTAGAACAGTTCTTGTGGGCTAATTAAGTACTTTCTTAAGTGGCATATTTGGAGACTGTATTTCAAAGACAGTCCTGTTATACCTTCATGAGGCATATGAAAAACAGAATATGCCACCTTAAAATATACCACTTTGGCGTATTGATTATTCTGAACTATAGGCACCTAAAAAGCAGCAACTGCAGGGAAGAACCTTTCTTTGGACTCCTCTTATCTGCTAAAGACAGATCTTCCTAAAGGAACTCAAGTGTGGTAGCTTCCCTCTCGGGGAGTTTCATCAGCTGGGCAAGGTTGACTCTTAACACAAAAAAAGGAGGTGAAAAATCAGCAACCAACCAGACAAGCTTTGTCACAAATGACCACACCTCCTATCTATTTTTCTAAGGGCTCATTCATGCTTCCTAAAGTCATTTATTTTCTCATGAGGCCTTCATTTCCCTTCCCTTTCTCTAATTAAAATGGTGTTTAAATTTGAATTCGATGCCACCTCTTTGAGTTACTTGTTTTTCTCTGGATATCTCTCATGTATACATGAAATACACATGTTAATAAACTTCCATTATATTTTCTGTTTCTCTTTTATTACAATAATGTCAACTAAGAACTCAGAAGAATAGAGCAAAAATTATTTTTCCCCTACATATGTGTTGTGTTGTTAATGTCCATAAGAGCTTATGAGATACACAGGGAGATGCACATTTTGCATAAATCATGATTCATGGTGTCTAAGGAATTGTATTTGTGAAGATAAAAATGGACAGAAAAAAGTTTTTAAATACTGCAAGCAACATGCGCTAAATGTTTTAAATAATGGTTTAATAGTTCTGAGATGGGAAAGCCATATGAACAAAGAAGATTACTGTTTTAGGACAGGACTATTATTATAGAACTTTAGAGAAGAACTCAAACTGATAAGAAAGGAATGAAAGAGTCAGAAAGGCAATTCCTAGATTAAATAAATTTAAGAAAGATGCTATACAGCAGTAAACAAAGAAATAGGCACTTGGTAACCCACTGAAAATAAATAAGAATTGTCAGCAATTTTAAGACAAGCCTTCTGCACTAAGTTGATTGAAAATCAAATTCTACTGTATGTCAAGGCACAAAATGACATGTCACTTGTAAAGACTTTGAGTAGTTGAGCTCCTAAGCATTCACCTGGAAGACACCATGGGGAAGAGTTAACAGCATTGTAAGTGCAATTCAGTGCAGTTTAAAATTAATGAAATGGAAACAGGAAATGCTATTTGACCATCAATCACTGTCCATCTTTCTCCTCCCCTTTGCCTCCCTGTCAAAGTAAATTTTTTTCCATAATCTTGAGTGAGTTTAGATAAAACTTAAGTTGTACTGGAAAACTTACAGAGAGGAGAAAATACCTCACAAATCTGAAAACTACCTGTGCGTTGAAATCTCCACATAAAAGAGAAGTAAATTAATAGGATAACAGTATCATAGAACTTCTCGGCCAGTTTGTATATATTAAAAAATTGTAAGTACTTTTAGGAAAAAAATTAAGGAACATTAGCTGTATTTTCCATATTGCTATGATGAATATAATCTTAGTGATTCAAAATTTTAAGTTATTATTTTACATTTATTTATTTATTTATTTTGAGAGAGAAAAGAGTAAAAGCAGGGGAGGAGCAGAGAGAGAATCCCAAGCAAACTCTGCACTGTCAGCAGAGAGCCTGATGTGGGGCTTGAACCCATAAAGTATGAACTCATGACCTGAGCTGAAATCGAGTCGGATGCCTGACTAAGCCACCCAGGTGTGCCTCAAAATTTTAAGTTATTAATAAGAGTTTGGACTTGTCTCACTCTATAAAGCTGAAACATTGCTTGGCTAGCATTCCCAAACAAAAATTGTGTGTGTTTCCAGGTATAAAATAAGTAAAATTATTTTAGATTAAGAAACTCAACAACAGAATATCACACAGAGTTGAAATAATAAAACTCAAATTATATATAAAATAAAATACATACTTAAGTTATTATTTTACATTTATTTGTAAAATAAATGTAAAATATATGTAAAACAAATTATAAGTGTACATATATTTAAATTCATAATATATAAATATAAATTATACATATCCACTTATATGTACTATTTATATGATACTTATATATGTGTATATCATATCTGCTATACATAAAAAGAAATATATCCCCCATAACTATAAATTATGTATATTATCATATATAAATAAAACATGACAAATTCTATATATAGTAAAAAATATATAAGTTTATAAATTGCAATAGATATTTTAAATCTTTAAAACACAGGAATTTTTATTACACCCAACTTTATTCTCTTAGGCATGGAACAGTAATTTGTTTCACAACAGGCTGGGTCACAGAGAGGATTGAGAAGGATATAATGCTTTCTCACAGCATCAGAATAAAAATTACAGCTAATATTGATGCAAAGGTCTAGACACAGGATTGGGGGGAGGGGTCCTATGAGGGAGTTTGAATCTGTTTTACTCAGCTCCATATTCCAATGTCATCACTGTGCTTTCTAATGAGTAACTGAGTGAGGACATTAGAAATTAATGAGCCCAAAGGGTAATGGAACTAATGTGACTTCAATGCTTGGTGAGTTACAGGTAGAAACTATACCAGGTAGAGTTGTCATACAAGGGAACTTTATTTGTAGCAAATAAGAAAACCTTGGGGAATGACTTTCAAACATGTGACTTCCAGAGCATGGGTAAATGGGTTCCTTTTATTTAGGGTTCGGATGCATCAGAATGCAGAGTTTTGTCATCACATGTAGAGGTAGCACAAGGTCCCATGTGCCTAGGATTCATTGTAGGTTATGTAAATGAGGTTTGTCCTCTTCCTTGGGCAGAGATTTTAGTATTATAATGAGATAAAGGTAACTTGGTTATTCTACAGGTCACTGCAGGGTTCATTCTGTGACGGTATCAAGGGTTGAACTCAAACTGGTTTGGGTGGTCTGGGCTGGCTGGCTCTTTGTCAGGGCAACTGTTACTGTGTGAAGGGATAGTTTTGGTATTATCCTGGGTTGCTATGCCTGTTGGGTCTTTTCCCTAAATTAAGAGATAGGCTGCAAAGAAGATCTGAAGAAAAAATGTGGGGCCAAGGTCAGTAGGTACAAGCCCTGTGGGCGGTAGACAAGGTTTTAAAGTCAGCTGGTGACCAAAGTACTTTCTCTGCATGAGACTCTCTACCTGCTTTGCTCTGCATAGTTGCTCCACTCATTATCATTCTCTCTAGAAATAACTCACTCCCACAGCACATAGTTAAATATTTTTTAAAAATTGATCACCTAGTTTGTTTTCAACATTGTATTTTTGACAGGAGAAACTCTTAAAAATTATATAGCACCTGGGCCTGAAACTGTGCAAGGCAGGGCAGATTGAATACCTGATGGAAATCAATAAATTGGGGCAGAATTATGATGCAGTTTTATTCACCTGAAATCTCTGATATTTGAGAGAAGAGCCAGCATTATAGTCCAGTGAGAAATTTAAGAATAAAAAAATAGAATAAGAGTAGCAAACTGTGCCTTAAATGGCCAGATAGCAAATATATTCAATTTTGTAAGAAAAATTTCCCTCTACTCTTCAAGTTGTTTTCTGACTAGCCTAAGAATTAAGTTGACATGAGACAGATTAACAGAAGAAAATCAAATTTAACTACATAGGCGTTCATTCACATAAACATGAGAGATTCCAAAGACAGACAAGACGAGGTATAGATGGCATTCTGGACTAAGGAGAAGGAGGTAGGGGTCTGGGGCTTCCAAGGGAAGGATAGCAATTCACAGGAGGAACAATGAATAAATGTTTGGTAAACAAATTTTTGCTGGGCCATCCAGAAATGAAGGGACATAGAGAGGATTTTGACCAAAAAGGCCTTGCTGGTTCCTCCCTACCATATCAAATTCACATTAAAGTATAGTCATCGATGGTGACAGCGTCCTTTTGGAACGGGCCTTCTAATTCTTTTAGGAGGGAGGTGAAAAGAAAAACATTTGAAGTCTTTTTTTTTCTTAAAAATAATCAGCCTAAAATAAGCCACATGCCAAAGACACACATTTTTAAGGTGGCAAATTTTGCTCCCCTATGTGTGCTACATATGGCCCCTGACACATATCATTCTTTTACAACCCTTTTAAAATGTAAAAAAAAAAAAAAAATCCATCCTTTCTCAGTTCCAAGGCAACGTAAAAACAGGCTGCAGGTCAGAAGGAGGCATGCTTTGCTCACCTCTGATTAAGGGAGAGTCTTGGGTGTTGAAACTCCGTGAGTCAAATGCAAAGAAGGAGACCGGTGCTCAGAAACAACCCGACACTGTGCTCCGCTGGTGCACAGTATGTAACAGTTGCCTTCAAAAAATCAATAAGAAGACGAAGAAGGAGCTGCAGTAGCAGCAGCAATAACGATGATGATAATAATAAAAACCACAGAAAACAAAACAAAACCCAATTTGCTAACGTTTGCCAATTTTATTATCTGGCACTGAAAATTCAGTGCCAGTTTTGAGCCAATACCAGCAAGTTTAACAGAGGAAACTGCCAAGCTTCCAGGAGTTTTACAAAGCAGTTAGCTGTTGTGGGAATATTTATACCACAGCAATTGGCAAACAGTGCAAGTCAAGACATTTTTCTTCTGAAGAGTTGGTGTTAACCATTTGCCAGCACACCGCTAAAATGGTCTCATCATGGACGATTCTAAGTTACCAATCTGACATCACTGAATGTGGGGCTGGGAAGTTATGCACATAGCCTGTCATTATATTGTATTTCTAACACATAGCTGCAATAGCTACAAATAACCTCAGCAGGATAGATGGTGATAAAATACGGTAAAATTATTAGGAAGTAGTAATTTTGAGTATTTAGTATGCATGTTTTCAATATAGCTTATTTTACTATAGTTCATATGATTAAATTTCCATTAATGTCCATGTTTAACAATTAGCTCCCCAAAGTCCTGAGAATTGAATAATTAGTTCTAGAGAATTGATATGAGTTGCTCTAGAACCCCCCCCAATGTTTGATGTCTCTAGAGAGGAAAAAGGGGTTCTTTTTACAAAAGGTTTTGTGAGGAATGTGGGCAGCACTGGACTATGCGAACTGGAATATGGGGCAAAGTTGATTGGGACCTCGGGTTCAAATTTCTGCCAAAATAAAATACAGTTTTAGCAGCACAAAAATGTCTGAGGGAATACATAAGAGTAGCCACAGAAAAGAGGAAAGAAAAAAAAGGAGATTTTTCTTGAGAATTAATTGGAAATGAGGTGTTTGGGGAAAGAAAAGGATTTGCAGGGGGCTTCTAACCATCCACAACTTTTACCTGTATAGGTGGGAGAAGCAGTCAGCAAGATTAGGATTTAAGAGCTAATATAAATTCATGGCTATAGAAGCCTACAGATATTTAGATTCTATCTGAAAAACACTTTACACCTTATGTAGATCTTTCCCTTACATATTTTTGATTCCTATTTGTTAGGTGGAAATATAGTTCAGAAAGGCTAAGTGACTTGTGCATGGCAAGGAAGTTGTATCTTGTGGAAAAAACTTCCTGGCAACTTACCATTTAACTAGTCTTTTTGAAATGTACTTTGAGATATGAACAAATTTAAACTGATGTTATTGAAGTCTCTCGGGACAATTTTGGTATTTTGCTTTTTATCCTCCCTCACCCCTTGTAGTCTGCATAAAGCCTTTTTGCAAAGTTCCTTAATGAAACTAGATGCAATCTATAAAAGATGAACACAGCAGAGCATTTCAGAAAGCAAAGATGTTTCTGCAGGCACAATGCTGACTGCAATCAGATTATTGCCACTCTAGGATTCAATTTGATAAGAGGAAATGCTACAGCCATGACCTGTAGCAAGCAGCTGAAAAGGTGACATCTAAAGTCTTCTACTTCTTGATAATTTTTCCTATTAAAAACTGGCACAAATGCCTATTAAATCTGAAGTGACAAGAGAAAGTATTTTCTGGAAAATTGAGCATTAGACCGTGGTTGGGACATTGAAACAAATATTAGGTAATGAATGAAGAATATCAGGAATCTATGATGCTACAAGATATATTAAGTGAAACAAAATAAAACCCTCTAGAGAAAGAAATTCACTAGTTTTTTAATAGCCAGTTTTAATATTTAGCAGAAAGTCCTCTCTTGAGTTAATTTAGTTGTCTGCACAAAGATGCTTCATTCAGCCCTGTTGAGAATGGTAGAGGGGCACCTGGGTGGCTCTGTTGGTTGAGCATCCAGCTTTGGCTCAGGTCACGATCTCCCAGTTCATGGGTTCAAGCCCCGCGTCGAGCTCTGTGCTGACAGCTAGCTCAAGCCTGGAGCCTGCTTCCAATTCTGTGTGTCCCTCTCTCTCGGCCCCTCTCCTGCTCATGATCTGTCTCTATATGTCTTTCAAAAATAAATAAAAATGTTTAAAAAATTTAAAAAAATGGTAGAACATTTGTTGGTTAAATGTGTATTCTTCCCTTGGAATACCATTATTAGCTGTTGTAGAGGGAAACAGATTTTGCCATCCCAAAACATGTCCCTTTGGTATAAGGATTATTTTAGGTGATTTTTTTTTCAAATGGGATATTTACTGAAGTACAATTAATATGCAACATTGTATTAGTTACAGGTGTACAATGTATTGATTCAACAATTCCATATATTATTCAATGCTCATCACAATAAATATAACTACAAACTGTCACCATACATTATCACAATATTATTATAATATTTTTACAATATACAGTTATTACAATATTTTAAAATATAATGTATTGTCAAATTTGCTAACATACAGTGTGTAATGTGCTTTTCATTGTTGGGGTAGATTCCCATGGTTCATTGCTTACATGTAACACCCCATGCTCATTGCAACGAGTGCCCTCCTTAATGCCCATAGCCCATTTCCCCCCTCCCCCACCCCACATCCACCCTCAGTTTGTTCTCTTTAAGAGTCTCTTATGGTTTGCCTCCCTCCCTCTCTGTTTGTAATGATCTTTTCCCCTTCCCTTCCCCCATGGTCTTTTGTTAAGTTTCTCGAGATCCACATATGAGTGAAAAGATATGATATCTCTGACTGTCCTTCTCTGACTGACTTATTTCACTCAGCATAATACCTTCCAGTTCCATCCATGTTGCTGAAAATGGCATGATTTCATTCTTAATCATTGCCAAGTAGTATTCCACTGTATATGTAAATAAACCACCTCTTCTTTATCCCTTCATGAGTTGATAGGCATTTAGGCTCTTTCCATAATTTGGCTATTGTTGACAGTGCGATAAACGTTGGGGTGCCTGTGCCCCTGTGCATCAGCACTCCTGTATTCCTTAGATAAATGCCTGGTAGTGCTATTGCTGGGTCGTAGGGAAGTTCTGTGTTTAATTTTTGGAAGAACCTCCATATTGTTTTCCAGAATGACTGCACCAGTTTGCATTCCCACCAACAGTGCAAGAGGGTTCCCATTTCTCCACATTCTTGCCAGGATCTGTAGCTTCCTGAGTTGTTCATTTTAGCCACTCTGACCTGTATGAGATGGCATCTCAGTGTGCTTTTGATTTGTATTTCTCTGATGATGAGTGATGCTGAGCGTCTTCTCATGTGTCTGTTGGCCATCTGGGTGTCTTCTTTGGAAAAGTGTCTATTCATGCTTCTGCCCATTTCTTCACTGGATTATTTGTTTTTCAGGTACAATTATTACAAGATTATTGACTATTACTTTGCACTAAATTTCATCTCTGACTTAATTATTTTATAACTGGAAGTTTTAGGCTGATTTATTTTTTATATTTTAATATAGCTGATGCTCAATGTTACATTTGTTTCATGTGGACAACTTAGTGATTCGACAAGTTTTTGCTTTATGCTTTGTTACCACAAATGAAGCTACCATCTATTCCATTACAATAACATTGATAATATTCCTTAGTGTGTACTCTTTTAGTCCCATGATTTATTCATTCTATAACTGAAAACCTGTATCTTTCTCACCTTTTCACAATTTTGCTTAACCCCCACTGTACTCCCCTCCAGCACAAAAGAGTTTCTATATTTATAGATCTCATTCTGCATTAAAAGAAATCCATTATGGGGCACCTGGGTGGCTCAGTTGGTTAAGCATCTGACTTCAGCTTAGGTCATTATCTCATGGTTTGTGGGTTCGGGCTCTGCATCCGGCTTTGTGCTGATAGCTCAAAGCCTAGAGCCTGCTTTGGAGTCAGTGTCTCTGTCTGTCTGTCTCTCTCTCAAAAAATAAACATTTTTTAAAAATTAAAAAAAATTCCATTATAATTAACACGTATTAGTTTCAGCCGTACACACACACACACACACACACACACACACACACACACACAGCACATCATCTTTATATACTCATTTATCAGTTAAAGTTAGGGTGGCTACCCTAATGTGGCTATCCATAAATAATGTTGACATAAACAGGGGTGCATATATCTTTTTAAATTCATGTTTTCATACTATTTGGGTAAATATGCAGTAGTGAAATTACTCAATTAAATGGCAATTCTACTTTTAATTTTGTGAGGAAACTCCATAACTGTTTTCCACAGTGGCTGCACCACCAGTCCAAGAGGGTTCCTTTCTCTCCATGTCTTCATCAACACTTACTGTTTCTTGTGTTTTTGATCTTAACCATTCTGACAGGTATGAAGTGGTATCTTATTGTGGTTTTGATTTTCATTTACCTGATGATTAGTGATGTTCAACATCTTTTTATGTGTCTGTTATCCACCTGTATGTTTACTTTGGAGATATGACTGTTCATGCCTTATGCACATTTTTAATTGGATAATTTTTTTTTTGGTGTTGAGTTGTGTACCCTCATTTTTGGATACTAACACTTTAAAGGGTATGTCATTGCAATTATATTCTCCAATTTAGCAGGTTGTCTTTTTGTTTTGCTGATGGTTTTATTTCTGTGCAAACAATTTTATTTTGATGTCGTTCCAAAAGTTGGTGTTTGCTTTGGTTACCCTTGCCTTCGGAGACATCTAGAAAAAAGTTGCTACAGTCAAGGTCAGAGAAATTACTGCCTACACTGTGTCATAGGATTTTTTGGTTTCAGGTCTCAGATTTCGGTCTTTAATCCACTTTGAGTTTGATCTGGCATGGTGTAAGAAAGGGGCGCAGTGTCGTTCTTTTGCATGTAGCTGTCTGCTCTTCCCAGCACAATTTGTTGAAGAGACTTTTACCATTGTGTATTCTTGCCTCCTTTGTCTACAGTTAATTGGCCATATAATCATGGTTTTATTTCTGGAGTGAATATTCTGTTCTCGAGATGTTGATCTAGACGTTTGTGTTTATGCCAGTACCATATTGTTTTGGTTACCATAGCATTGTAGTATATCTTGAAATCTTGGATTGTGATACATCCAGCTTTGTTCTTTCTCAAGATTGTTTGGCTATTTGGAATCTTTTGTAGTTCAACACAAAGTTTTAGGATTGTTCTAGCTCTGTGAAATGTGTTGGTATTTTGACACAGATTGCATTAAATCTGTAGATTGCTTTTGTAGTATGGACATACTACAATATCTCTTCTCTCAATCCATGAGCACAGAGTATCTTTCCATTTTTTTGTGTGTGTCTTCAGCACTTTCTTCTATCAGTGGTTTATAGTTTCAAAGTACAGGTCTTTTACATCCTTGGTTAAGTTTATTCCTGGGTACTTTATTATTTTTTTATTTTCTTTATTTTCTTCTTGAGAGACAGAGACAGCATGAGCAGGGGAGGGTCAGAGAAAGAAGGAAACACAGAATCCGAAATAGGCTGCAGGCTCTGAGCTAGCTGTCAGCACAGCAACTGACGTGGGGCTCAAACTCACAAGCCGTGTGATCATGACCTGAGCCAAAGCCGGATGCTTAACCTACTGAGCCACCCAGGTGCCCCATATTTTATTATTTTTGATGAGTTGTAAATAGAACTGTTTTCTTAATTTCTCTTTCTGCTAGTTTATTATTAGCATATAGAAATGCAACGGATTTCTATATATTGATTTTGTATCCTGAAAGCTTACTGAATTCATTTATCAATTCTAGTAGTTTTTCGGTGGAGTCTTTAAGGTTTTCCATGTATAGTGTCATGTTATTTGTAGATACTAAACGTTTTACTTCTTTAGCAATATGGTAAAGATTGGAGTGACTAGGACCTAAAGTACTGTGTTGAATAAAAGTGGTGAGGGTAGACATTCTTGTCTTGTTCCTGATCTCAGAATAAAAGCTCTCAGTTTTTCATCATTGCATATGGTGTTATCTATTGGATTTTTTATATGGCCTTTATTATATTGAGGTATGTTTCCTCTCAACCTACTTTGTTGAGGGTTTTATCAGGAATGGATGTTGTACTCTGTGAAATGGTTTTACTGAATCTATTGAAATTATCATATGCATTTTATCCATTCTCTTGTTGACGTAATGTATCACACTGATTGATTTGTGAATATTAAACCATCCCTCCAAGAATAAATCTCACTGGATCATGGTGAAGTTTTAAAAATATATTGTTGGGTTAGCTCAGCTAATTTTTTTCCTTAATTTATTCTTGAGAGAGAGAGAGAGAGAGAAATAGAAATAGAGAGAGAGAGAAATAGAGAGAGAGAGAGAAATAGAGAGGGAGAGAGAGAGAGAGAGAGAGAGAGAGAGAGAGAGAGAGAGGGAGAATCAGCATGAGCAGGGGAGTGTCAGAGAGAGAGGGTGACACAGAATCTGAAGGCAGGCTCCAGGCTCTGAGCTGTCAGCCCAGAGCCCGACACAGGGCTCGAACCCATGAACCATGAGATCATGACCTGAGCCGAAGCCAGACGCTCAACTGACTGAGCCACCCAGGCGTCCCATAGTTCAGCTAATATTTTATTGAGGATTTTTGCACCTATGTTCATCAGATATACTGAGCTGTAGTTCTCTCTCTCTCTCTCTCTCTCTCTCTCTCTCTCTCTCTCTTTTTTTTGTAGTGTCTTTATCTGATTTTTCTATCAGGGTAATATAAGTGAATTTGGAAGCTTGCCTCCCTCTTTTATTATTGTTGTTAGTAGTAGTAGTAGTAGTAGTAGTATTTTTACGTTTTAAATTTTTCTTTAAATTCCAGTTAGCATATGATGTATTAGTTTCAGGTGTATGATACAATGATTCAACAATTCCATGTTTCACCTGGGGCTCATCAGGACAAGTGCACTCCATAATCCCCATCAAAGGTTAATCCATCATTCTGCCCACCTCCTCTTCTATTTATGGGGAGGGATACTTTTAGAAAAATAGTTATTAGCTCTTCTTTAAATGTTTGGTAGAAATCAACTATGAAGCTATTTTGTCCTGGACTTTCATTTGTTAGTAGTTTTTTTGTTTCTTTTTTGGGTTGGGTGTTTTTGTTTTTATTTTTTGATAACTGACTCAAGTTCACTGATGATTATCATCTGTTAAAATCTGTTTCTTCCTGATTCATTTTTGGGAGGTTATATGTTTCTAGGAATTTAACCATTTCTTCTTGGTTGTCCAATTTGTTAACATAATTTTTCATAATACTCATAATCCTTTGTATTCCTGTGGTATCAGCTTCATTTCTGATTTTATTCATTGGAATCTTTTCTTTTTTGGTAAGCCTGGATTAAAGGTTTATGAAGTTTGTTGATATTTTCAAAGAACAAGTTCTTGGTTTCATCAATTTCTTTTTGTTTTCTATTTTATTTCTTTTCTAATCTTTATTATTTCCTTCCTTCAACTGATTTTGGATTTTCTTTGTTCTTTTTCTAGGTCCTTTAGGGGTCAGGGCAGGTTGTTTATTTGAGAATTTCTTGCTTCTGGACGTAGGCTTGTACCACTATAAACTTCCCTTTTAGAACAGTTTTTGCTGCATCCCAAGGGTTTTGGACAATTACATTTTCATTTTTGGTATCTTGATTGATGCATTTGTTTTTTAGCAGATATACTAAATTCTACTTTTGTGCTTCCTAATTTTCTTATTCCTGCTTATTTGTTCTTCCCTTTCAATTCAGAGAATCCACTTTAACAATTCTTGAAGGCTGGTTTAGTGGTGATGAATTCCTTTAACCTTTGTTTCCTGGGAAACTCTTTATCTCGGTATCTTTATGACATCCTTGCTGGATAGAGTATTCTTGGCTGCAGATTTTTTCCTTTCAGCATTTCAAATGTATGGTGCCAGTCATTCTGGGCTGCAAACTTTTTTTCTGAAAAAACATCCAGTAGCCTAATGGGGCCTCCTTTGTATGTAACTGATTTCTTTTGTATTTTAAAAATATCTTTTCATCACTACTTCTTTGCCATTTTAATTACTATCTATCTTGGTGTAGATCTACTTGAATTGATTTTGTTGGGGACTCTTTGTGCTTCCCAAATCAACATTTCTCTTTCCTTCCTGAGCTTAGGGAAATTTTCAGCTATTATTTCTTCAATTTTCTGCTACCTTTTCTCTCTCTTTTCCTTTTGTGATCTCTGTAATCCAAATGCTATTATGTTTGATGGTGTTACTGAGTTCTCTTGACCTATTCTCATTTTTTATTTTTTTTCTCTCTCCTGTTCAGCTTGATTACTTTTCATTACCCAGTCCTCCAGATTGCCAATCTATTGTTTGTTCTAGCCTACTATTTATTTCCTATAGTGTATTGTTAACTTCAGTTATTGACTTCTCCATCTTTGATTGGCTTTTTAAAATGTCTCCTTTCTCTTTTTTTGAGGGTCTCACTGAGGTCTTCCACTCTTTTCTCAAGTTCAGTGAGTATCTCTATGACCATAAAATTAAAATTCTCTATCAGGTGTATTACCCACCTCCATTTCATTTAGCTATCATGCTGTGATTTTGTCCTATTACTCATTTATGACATATTCCTCTCTCTGTGTCTGTTTCATTGTGTTAGGAAAGTCAGTTATATCTTCTGATCTTGAAAGTGGTGGCCTTATGAAAAAGAGATGGTGTCATCTCCTGCTGGTCAGTGTCCCCTGTTCACCAGAATCTGGCACTTTCAGGATGTCTCCCATATATGCTGCATGTTTCCTACTGTGGTGATGGAGCCATATTTTCTTGTTGTCTGAAATGGCTCTCTTTCCCGATTGGGTACAGGGTTGTCAACCTATTTTGTTAGTGGGCCATTCTGGGGACACTTTGGGCTTGAGTCAGACCAGGAATTTGTCAGAGATGCAGAAGTACCAAACTTCAAGGCACTTTCCCTGTGTTGTTCCCTGAGAAGCTTCATTGGTATGTAATACATTTTGTTTATGTATACACACATTGCTTTATGTATTCATCTATTGATGGATATTAGGTTATTTACCTGTCTTGGCTACTGTAAATACTGTTGCAATAAATATATAAAATCATGTAACTTTTTGAATTAGTGTTTCATTTTCATTTAAACAGCCAGTAGAAGAATTACTGGACCATATGGTATTCCTGTTTTTAATTTTTTGATGAAACTCAGTACTGTTTTCCACATTGGCTGTATCAATTTACATTTCCACCAGCAGTACACAAGGGTTCCTTTTTCTCTACATCTGTCAACACTTATTATTTCTTATCAGTTTAATATTAGCCATTCTAAATGATATAAGGTGATATCTCATTTTGGTCTCAATTTGCATTTGTCTTATGATTAGTGATATTTAAGATATTTTCATGTGTGCATATGCCATCTCTATGTCTTTTTGGAAAAATGTCTATTCAGGTGCTTTGCCCAATTTTTTTTTTCTTTTTGCTGAGCTGTATAGTTCCTTTCTATAATTTGGATATTAACCCTTTATTGGATATATCATTTTCAAATATTTTCTCCCATTCAGTAGGTTGTCTCTTTGTTTTTCTGATGGATTCCTTGCTGCACAAAAGCTTTTTATTTTGAGGTAGTCCAAATAGTTTAATTTTGTTTATGTTTTCCTTAACAGAGGATAAATAGCTTTAAAAAATGATGCTATGGCCTATTTCAGAGAAATGCTCCTTATGCTCTCTTCAAGGATTTTTGTGCTGCCACATCTCATAGTTAAGTCTTTAATCCATTTTGAGTTTATTTTGGGGTATGGTATTAAAACTTGGCCCCATTTTATTATTTTTCATGTAGCTATACAGTTTTCCCAACACCTTATCAGAAAGATTATCTTTTCCTCATTGTATTTTCCTGCCTACTTTGTCAGAGATTAACTGGCCATATATTCATTTATTTATTTCTTGGCTCTCTATTCTGCTCTGTTGATCTATGTGTTTATTTTGGTGCTAGAACCATACTGTTTTGATTTCTAGAGATGTGTAATATATCTTGAAATCTGGTATTGTGTCATGGACAGCTTTATCCTGCTTTCTCATGATTGCTTTGGCCATTCTGGGTTTTTTGTGATTCCATACAAATTTTAAGATTATTTGTTCTATTTTTGTAAAAAAAAAATCGGTATTTGATAGGAATTGCAAGGAATTGCATTTATTCTATAGATTGCTTTGGGTAATATGTGCACTTTAGCAATATTAATTCTTCTCATCCGTTACCTGAAATGAGTATCTTTCTATTTGTTTGTATCATCTTCAATTTCTTTCATCAGTGTTCTGTAGTTTTCAGAGTATAGGTCTTTAACATCCCTGATTAAGGTTATTCCTACTGTTTTTGATGCAATCGTAAATGATGTTTTTTTAAGTTTCTCTTTCTGCCATCTTGATATTGTTCTGAATAATAGTAATTCTTTAGAGCTGCACTTTTAGTTTCATGGAGGAAAGCTTTATTAATTGTAAAGGAAAGGGAATGTACGGAACTAACAATTATAGTAAGCAGAGAGAAGTATAGAGAAGAACAAAGAAAGGTTAACACATCAAAGCAGATGCTCACAACATCCGACCTCGGGCTGAGGAAGCATGATTGAGAGTCCTGGGTGGAGCGTCTTCCCCTCAGGTGAGACTTTGAGGGAACTACTTCTGCCAGGGCAATATGTATACACACACACACACACACACACACACACACACACACACACACACACATATATGTGTGTGTGTGTGTGTGTGTGTATATACATTTGCGATTTATGGTTAGCTATTAGCTTTGCCTAAGTGCAGCCCTGAGCAAGCTGTTTTTTGTCTCTGTTTCACTTACCATGTCTCACAATCTTAGGAGCCTAGCTATCTGTATATTTCTCTTCCTCCCTGATCCATTCCAGGGGATCCCCTCTGGTCTGGCTCAAGGAAGTGAGGCACATTAATCTTTCTTGGAATAATGAACAGAAGGACCAGTTCTAATCCCAGAGCTGGATACACAGTACAAGCCAACTAAGTCACCCATGATTGTGTGTGTGCAGCTCTGGGCAGAAATGCATGACCTGTCACTCAAACAAGTTCTATACAGAATAGACCTTAGAAATTGGTAGCCTAGTTCTATATCCTAAGCATTAATTTTGTATCCTGTCACTTTAGTCAATTTGCTTAATACTATTAGTAGTTTATAGGATTTTCTGTGTATAACAACATGTCACTGCAAATTGGGACAGTATAACTTCTTCTTTACCAATATGGATGCCTCATTTTTTTTTTCTTGTCTCATCGCCATGGCTAAACGTTCAGTACTTTGTAGAATAAAAGTGCTAAGGGTGGACAGTCTTGTCTTGTTCCTGACCTTAGAGGAAAAACTCTGTTTTCCATCATTGAGTATGAAGTTAGTGGTGGGTTTTTCATATATGGACTTTTACTATGTTGATGCAAGTTCCCTGTAACCCCACTTTGTATGATGAATGAATTTGAATCTTGTCAAATGCTTTTTCTGCATGTATTGAGATGATATTATTTTTATGTTTATTTTTGTTGTAGTATATGACATTGATTTGCATATGTCAAATTATCCTTGCATCCTTCAAATAAATGTCACTTGATTGTAGTGAATGACCTTTTTAATGTATTGTTTGATTCAGTTTGTTAATATTTTGATGAGAGTTTTTCCATCCACGTTCTTTGAGGATAGGGCCTATAGATTTTTTTGTGTGGTGTCTTCATCTGGTTTTGGTATCAGGGTAAGGCCTTATGGAATGTATGCAGAAGCTTTTCTTTTTCTTCTATTTTTTTTGGGAGAGTAAGAAAAGAATAGGTATTAACTCTCATTTAAATGTCTGATGGAATTCCACTGAGAATTCACCTCGTCCTAGGCTTTTATTTTTTGGTATTTATTTGATTACCAATTCAATTGCAATACTTCAAATTGGTCTGTTCGTTTTTCTATTTCCTTCTGGTTGAGTATGGGAAGATTGTATGCTTTTAGAAATTGATCCATTTCTTTTCGGCTTTCCAGCTTATTGGTATATAATTTTTCATAATATTCTCTTATAATCTTGTATTTGTGTGTGTCAGTTGTTACATACATACAAAAATGACAAAGAATTATGTTTGTCCTCTTTTTTTCTTGATGAGTCTAAGAGTTTGTCAATTTTGTTAATGTTTTCAAAGAACCAACTGTTTGTTTTATTGATTTTTCTCTAAGACTCCATCATTTATATCTGCTCTTCATTATTTCCTTATACTTATCTTGGGCTTTTTCTTCTAGTTCCTTTATGTATAAGGCTATATTGTGTATTTGAGATTTTTCTTGAAAGTAAAACAGTATCACTATATGCTTTCCTTTTAAACCTGCTTTCACTGTGTTCCACAGATTTTGGACAACTGGATTTTTCTTTTCATTTGTCTCCATGTATTTTTTTTCTTCGAGTGATTGCATTATTGGCCCATTGTGTTTTTTTTTATCATGTTGTTTAATGTTTGTGTATTTTCTAGCTTTTACCTTGTGATTTATGTTTTAGTTTCATAGTATTGTCATCAGAAGAGATGAATGATATGATTTCAGTTTTCTTAAATTTATTGACCCTAGTTTTATGACCCAATATGTGATATATTCTGGAGAATGTTTGATCTACATGTGTGATAGATATGTACTTATTTCCATTTGTAAGTTTTATTTTTTAAGTACTTCTTTTTCTTGTTTTCTTTGTGATTGATGAGTTTCTACACTGTTATGTCTGGTTTTCTTCCTCTTTATTTTTATGTATCTACATAGGTTTTGGGTTTGTGGTTACCATGAGGTTCATATATAACATCTTCATAGCAGTCTATATTAACTCGATAGTCATTTAATTTCAAACATTTTACTAATGTTCCTCTTAAGAGAAAAAAAAACAACCTTTTCCCCGTATCTTTTTACCCCTTTAACATTTTATGTATATGTTGTTATATTTTACATCTTTTCATTCTAGGTCTTCTTATGTCTGGTTTTTGCCACTTCATTTCCACTTGAGAAAGTCTAACATTTCTCATAGGGCTGTTTTAGTCATGAAAAATCCCTTTATGTTTTGTCTAGGAAACTATCTCACCTTCAAACCTAAATGATAACCTTGCTAGGTGGAGTATTCCTGGTTGTAGGTTTTTTCCTTTCAGCACTTTGAATATGTTCACTTACTCTTTTCTGGCCTGCACTGTTTCTGCTGAAAAATTAGCTGATACTCTTATAGCTGATACCCTTATAAGTTTTCCCTTGAAAGAAACTTTTTGTTTTTCTCTTATGGCTTTTGAGCATCTTTTTATTTTTAATCTTTGAGATTTTAATCATTATGTGTTGTATTTTGGCCTTCTGGGTACATCTTGTTTAAAACTCTGTGCTTCTTGGATTTGAATATCTGTTTGTCTCCATAGGTTACAAAGGTTTTCAGTTATTTGAAGAAAAAATATGTTTTCTATACCATTCTTACTCCTCTCCTTCTGGAAACACTATAATGTGAATGGTTTTTTTTCAGTTGATACTGTCTAAAAGATCTCTTAATCTATCCTCATTAAAAAAAAAATCTCTTCTCTTTTTGCTGTTGAGTTTGTGTGCTTTCTATTACCCTGTCTTCCAGATACATTCTTCTGTGTCTAATCTAATACTGATTTCCTCTAGTGTGTTATTTGTTATTATATTTTTCAGCTCTGATTGGTTCCTTCTTTTCAATATTTTCAATCTCTTTATTGATGGTCGCACTAAAATGTTCTGCTCTTTTCTCTAGCCTGGTGTAATATCTTTATGATCATTACTTTAAATTATGAGACATATTACTCATCTGTGTTTAGTTCTTTTTTTTTTCCTTTGAGGTTTTAACTTCTACATTCTTTAGAACATATTCCTTTGTCTCCCCATTTGGCTTGATTTTCTGTGTGCATTTCTTTGGATTAGGCAGAATGTGACTTCTAAACTTGAAGGAGTGTTCTTGTTCGTGGTGTTATATAGACTGGATGTGCTTGATGACTTTTGCTGGATTACTGGAGGTGTGACTATGTATGCTAGTTACTCTTTTAAACTTCAGATTTTGAGAGAAATAAGAAACTAATAAATAAAAGAAAAAGAAAAGAAGAAGTTAGATGAAAAATATGAAATAAAAACCAAAAATTTCATTTTTTGAAAGTTTCTATCCAGTTTTTCCAAAATCATTTGTTGAAGAGAATTTTTCCCATTGAAAATTCTTTCCTGCTTTGTGAAGAATAATTGACCATAGAGTTGTGGGTCCATTTCTGAGTTTTCTCTTCTGCTCTATTAACATATGTGTCAATTTTTGTGCCAGTACCATACTGTTTTGATCACAACAGCTTTGTAATAGGACTTGAGTCTGGAAATGTGATGCCTGCAACTTGCTTCCCCCAACCCCCAAGCCTTTCTTTTTCGATAGCTTTGGCTATTCAAGATCTTTTGTGGTTCTATAAAAATTTTAGGAGTTCTACCTATGTGAAAAATGCTGTTGGTTGATTTATTTATTTGATGTTTATTTATATTTGAGAGACAGGGTGTGAGTGAAGGAGACAGAATCTGAAGCACGTTCTAGGCTTGGAGGTGTCAGCACAGAGCCAGATATGGGGCTTGAACTCAAAAGCCATGATATCATGACCTGAGCCACACAGGAGTCCCAGCTGTTGGTATTTTGATAGGGATTGCATTAAATGTATAGGTTACTTTGGGTAGTATAGACATTTTTAACAATATTTGTCCTTCCAGTCTATGGGCATGGACTGTCTTTCCATTTCTTAGTGTCATCTTCAATTTCTCTCATCAGTTGTTTTATAGTTTCCAGAGTACAGAGATTTCACCTCTTTGACTAGATTTATCCCTATATTCTTATTTTTGGTACAATTATAAATGGGATTGATTGCTTAATTTCCCTCTTTGCTGCTTCATTATTGGCATATAGAAATGTAACAGATTTATGTACATGGATTTTATATTCTATAATATTACCGAATTTGTGTATCAGTTATAACAGTTTTTTGGTAGAGTCTTTTAGGTTTTCTATATAGAGTATCGTGTCATCTGCAAATAGTGATTTCAAGTTTTGAATCCCATGTGCACACCAGAGATAACACACAGGAGAGCTGTGGTGCAGTCCATGCCAATGGCCCAGGCACAGACACACTGAGGGATGGGATCTGACAGAAGGCTGGGACATAGGAGAGGATATTGTTCACTTTTCTGTGAGAGTTTCCTAAACAGCAGTGGGCATGAGCTCCCTCCCCCAGGGACAAAACAGTGGGGTGACCCTCCCCTTGCCCACCAACATGGTTTGATTTCAGTGAGCAACATAGTTCTGCAGTGGAGGCTGGAGCCACCTCCACCAAACCCTGACTCCTGTACCTGCAGGGGCTTCTTTACTAGGGCAAGTCGGTGAGCTAGTACAATGGGTCTCTCCCCCAGTAGACCAGCACCGGCCTCCTGCAGGTACCAAGTCTACAGATCATAGAGTGTTCTGAAGCATCAGCTGTAATTTTGGTAGGAACAGGACCAGGATTTTTTCCCCTTTTCCTTTAGAATTAGATTTATAGTTTTTTCATTTCCTTATTTTTTTAGATCAGGCTTCGTTCTTTTTCTTTGGAATCAGGCTTTTTAAATTTTTAATTGAGCTTATTTTAAGAAGCAAATCAAAGCACACCTATTTAAAGGCCCAAACATTCCCTACTATAAGTAAGGAGGAATTCTGTAGAGGAATGATCTATGGGGAAGAGTAGCCAAAACACAACCGTAGAGTGACACAGCATATACCAGAAACACTTCTGGAAGCATCATGCCCTGGACAGTGTATGACCCCTTCTTAATATAGCATAACCCTCAGGAGCAAGAAACCTAAATGAAATATGATAAAGAAATTCTCCCCAAAAGAAAGATCAAGAAGAAATAACAGCCAGGGATTTACTCAAAACAGATATAAACAATATATCTGAACAAGAATTTAGAACAACAGTCATAAGTATACTAGCTGGGCTTGAAAAAAGCATAGGAAATACGAGAGAAACCCTTACTGAAGAAATAAAATACCTAAAAACTGGTCAGGAAAAAAAATGCTATAACTGGATGTAAAACCAACAGGATTAATCACAACAAGGATAGAAGAACAGTGGAATGAATAGGTAATATAGAAGATAAAATCATGGAAAGCAATGAAGCTGAAAAGAAGAGGGGAAGAAAACCATTAGATCACAAATGTAGACTTCAGGAACTCAGCAATTCCATAAAGGTGCAATAATAGCCATATTATAAGAGTTTCAGAAGAAGAACAAGAAAAAGGCAGAAGGTTCAATTGAACAAACTATTGCTGAGAACTTCCCTAATCTGGGGGGGGGGGGGGGGCGGAGGGGGAGACATTCAAGTCCAAAAGGCACAGAGAATTCCTTCAAAATCAACAAAAACAGGTCAACACAAGACATATCACTGTAAAACTTGCACGAAGATGTGTTATATGTATACAATGGAATATTAGTCATAAAAAGAATGGAATTTTGCCATTAGCAACAACATGAATGGAACTAGAGAGTATAATATTAAGTGAAATATTTCAGAGATGCTTATGGGCTTTTAAGTTGGAGGAGAAAATACCATCCCTACATTCTTTGGTGCTTTTAAACCCTGGCTTTTTTTCCCCTCTCTGTTCTAGCATGATCAAGACTGGTGTGGGCTTGCAGACACTAGACTAGATCTTGCTAAGGTTTCAAATTCATAGTGACAGTCAGACCCACCATAACCATGTCCTGATCTAGGCTTTTAAAGTGGTTTACGAATGTAAACTGTTTTCTCCAGTCTTTCTGACCTGGAGACTGTTCCCACTGATCATCTGCTCCTTGGCCAGAGTTCTGGTGTTTTTCTGTTATATGCTAGTTACTCTTTTAAAACATGTCTTATTCTCTGTGCCCGAGGACAGCGAAATCTATTTCTGGTCCCTGAGTACTAGTCACCCCTACCTCTGTTCACAGCATTGCAGCTACAGCTCCCTTTGTTGACAGGTCTCCACCTCTTCTGCTGTTCTTTTGCCATTTTGTGTTTGGTTGTTCAGTAGCTGTTTGGTCAGCCCTGTTCTTTCTCAGGAGGAATTGTTCTATTAATAGGTGTAATTTAATGTGTTCCCCAGAGGAGATGAGTTCAGGGTCTTCTTAAGTCACAATCTTGGAACAGAACTCCCTGTAGGCTGATTAAAGAAACTGCAAAAACAAAAGAAGCTCTAAAACCAAGTGAAAATTTTCTGTAGTAAGAGATATCTCTATTTGTCAGATTCTATTTGTACAAATCTCTGTACAGGGTCTCCCTTACTGTACTAGAAAAAAGAGAAGACTCAATCTTTGGAAACCGGTCAATAGAGGAGACAATTGACTTTCAAATCTGCATAACAACCTTTTCTTTTGCTGTGTTTTCATCTGACACCTCCATTGATTAACTCCGCATCCCCAACATCTTTTGTCGTTTTAAATATCATCTGAAACTAAAGTGTTGGCTTTAGCCTGGATCTGATTTACAAAGTTGGTATATATGATATGAAACATTTATTCATTTACTTCCTATTTAATCTTTTTTTACATGTCAATGATTATCCTATCTTTTTCATTTTTTTAATAGTTTATTGTCAAATTGGTTTTCATATAACACCCAGTGCTCTTCCCCACAAGTGTGCTCCTCCGTTACCACCACCTCCCTTTCCCCTCCCCCTTCCCCATGAGAGACTATTGAATAATCTATCTTAAATCAAATGAATTATTAGACCAAAGTACATAGAATGGAAGAAAAGAAAAACTTTTCTGCTCTGCCACTGTCAATAAAGCAATTTTATGTAATGACAGCGATCTACCTGGCTTTATTCAGAGATTCATGATTCTGACCGCATCTCATCTAACAAATAGAAAGGAGCTGAGGAGAGTTATACAAAATGAAAGACTTCTATAGGCAGAAGGGAGTCCTCTAGCAAAGAGTGGGTTGTGTTAGACAGGTCAACTTCCTTTGGGGGGCAGCCGGGGTCCATCAGGCAGATTACCTCACTAGTGCTGATCAGGTAATTCGAGATGAACTTGTTTAAGATCCCAGTCCTGAGTGAGGTTGAAAGTGTAGCTAAGTTAGGTATTAAGTCCTGGTTTGGGGACATGGGTTTAGCACAAACGACTCCATTTTGTGCCTGCTGTCTCCTTTTTAACAATGAACACACATTATACAGTAATATTTTATCAAAAATTCCCTTATTTCTTGTCCTGGCTCCTTAGAGAAGTGAATTACTTGTGTCATTGGTTTTGAAGTTTAACAATTTTTTAAAAGAAAAGGACTGTGGTAGGGGTAATAGTTGATACTTTAAAAATGTTAATCTGCAGTATTTTTAGGTACTTAGAAGCATGTAAAGAAACACAGAATATTCAGGTCTTACAAAGCAGTTTTCTGTAGAATCCCTAAAAAATTGGATCTGTATTTGCATTTTAATTTCTAATGACAATATTTTAAAAATATTGGGTATTTCATGTGAAAGTATTTTAAATTGATATGAAATGTGTTTAACCAATGTGGGAAGTACACAGCAGTTTACAGTATATTAAAATCCTATATATTTTAATCTTCTTGTACATAGTTGGAAAATTGTGGTAGAAAATAATGTATTTGTAAACAACTGGGCCATATTTTAAGTAAACTGAGGGGGCTGACTCTGCAAATCTTATATGCAATCTTCCTATACAATGAGTACATCCGATATAATTATATAGATTAACCTCAGAGACTGGGTATTTTGCAATGGCTGGTGCTTAGAAACTTATAGTCAAGAAAGCCTTAGGTACTCTGGTTTATCAGATAGAACATTTTTGACTAAATTTGTTGTGTGGCCCAGAAGGCCAAATATTGTTTGAGGGTTATTTTTGCCTACTGGGCCCCATGTGGCTTCTATTCATCCTGTCTGTGATTTTCTCATTGCTTTGTAAAGAGACATATACTTTTAGGCTTTGAATCAACTTGGTTTGGTCAGTGGCTCTAGCCCTCCCCCTTACTTTGCTTTCTAGCTCTTTGTTTGGTGTTGGGCATTAACACAAACCTCTGCCAAAAACTTGCTTATTAAAGGATAAGCATCCTGCCCATGCATAACTGATGAAGGGCCTTAAGGAATGTAAACCTCCTCATAGAATTCTTCAGGCTCATCTTCCAGCTCAACTTCCGCTTGGAGCCAGACCATTATTAGGGAATCCCTCTCCTGCAATGACTTGATAATTCCTGATATTTACACCTGTCCTGTTAAACATGACCCTTTCCAGAGCATGTCTTCACTTCAAAAACCTTGAACTATGTAA
>NC_043704.1:116164982-116165998 GCF_006229205.1 Suricata suricatta
TCTTCTTTTCTAGAGATATTGCACTGACACCAACCCCCTACTCGGGACCTTTCGACTGGGGTGCGTGGGCTGGTCCCCCGCATAAATTCTTATTTATTTTTGAGAGAGAAGGAACATGAGAAGGAGAGGGGGGAGAGAAAGAATCTGGGAGATTCTGAAGAATCTGAAGCAGGCTCCAGGCTCTGAGCTGTCAGCACAGAGCCCAGTGTGAGGCTCAAACTCACAAACCATGAGATCATGACCTGAGGTGAGGTTGGACGCTTAACCACCTGAGCCACCCAGGAGCCCCTCACCTAAATTCTCATTAAACGTGAGTTCAAAATGATTCCAGCCTTAAGAAGTGCTGTTATTTGGGGGCACTTGTTTGGCTCAATCAGTTAAGCATCTGACATCAGGTCAGGTCATGATCTTGCAGTTCATGAACTCAAGCCCTATATCAGACTCCTGAGAGTTTCGAGCCTGCTTTGGATTAGGTCTCCCTTTCTCAAAAAATAAACCAAAAAAAAAAAAAAAACCCAACCCATAAAGGAATGTTGTTATTTAAAGGTTTTCATTTTTTCCATTCACTTTCAGATAACCCACAGAGCTTAAACATCTATGGTTTTACAGATTTTCAAAAACAAAACTAAATACATTATTTTCAGTGCTTGTTATAGTTTAGTTCTAATGAAAGCTAGATGCTAAGTAGACATTTAATTCCCTGGCAATGTTTGTTTTTGCTATTTTTAGAACCAAGGGCATAGCTGTAATAAAGTATAGAACATGAAGACCATCAAAACTCCTAGTAAAACTGCATGTTTTGATTGTGTGTTTTCTAAATTTTCTAAATTTTTTTCTAATAATTTTTTCTAAAACCATTTTATTTCTTCCAATAGCCTTAGTAATTTTGAACTATGTAATTAATATTTCTACTATTGTGGTCATGTTTTTAAGAGGCCCTAAGCATGGGACTTGTATTAAAACCCTCCATCCTGGGCATGGTAGACTATGGCCAGAGGAAGGCATGTTCAGCACTA
>NC_043704.1:116166098-116167932 GCF_006229205.1 Suricata suricatta
GGCTGAGAGAGATCAGGGCAGTTAATAAAAGCTATAGGATGAGGTGTGATTAAGGGTGATGCTCATACGACAGGACAAAGTTGTACAGAGATGGAAAATTATGAGAATTTTCTGTGAATAAGATCACCAGTTACTTAATAAGCACAAAAAGTTAAGTAATTTGACCCAGCTAAGAAGATGCTGACCTGTGATACTGTGTTAGGCTCCCATTGCTTCTGTATGACAGTCACCATATACTTATGGATTTAAAATAATAGAGATTTGTTTTCTTACAGTTTTGGAGATCAGAAGTCTAAAATCAAGGTTTTGTTAAGGTTGTATTTGTATTGGATGCTTCAGGAGAATTATTTCAGCCACTTGGTTCTAAAACAAACCAATAAAAAATATTCTCAAATATTTTAGATATTCTAATTCTAGTCAATTGCTTGCAAGAATATTTTCTATCACATGCTTTGTAATGAAATTCAGTAAGTATAACTACATAAATATCTACTATATTATAGATTTTGGCTTAAAGTGAAACTGCATTTGATAGCAAATATTTATTGAGTGTTTAACATATGCCAAATGCAGAACAACTCACTTATGTACATTAACTAAATAGAAATTTAATGAGATTATATTTTTGAAAAGAATCCTTTGATGTACAGAAGGTTATGTAAATTGCCTTAGTGATAGGGAAAAATTATATTACAAGGTGGCCAACAGGACTGATAGGGGAATTCCAGTCCCTGCCCAAAGGCTCCTCTTCCAGGTTCTTCTTCCTGCCCCACTTGTCATGCACACCAAATTACTAAGGGGGAAGTGACAGACTATAAATTGTCCCCCATGCTTATGCTCTCCAGGCCTCTGGTGAGTGATCTCCTCTGGGCCCTCCAGTGTGAAATAAACCTTCTGCCTTCCAATATCTCTGAGTGCCACTTGGTTCTTTCTCCATGTGATCCAAACCAGATTCTGTTACATTAGGTTCCCTGACCAGGAAACCCAATCCCACTGGCCCATTATTGCCACCAGTTTGGGAAAACAGTGAAGCAGTGATGGAAGGAGGAATTGCAATGGAGAAGGTGCATCCTGCCTGATATTCAGCAGTCTCCTGTCCCACTCCACCATTCCTGCCGGACTCAAGGAGACTTGGTAAGTGAGGGTGTGGACCTGACATCAAACACCAGTAAGGCCTGGGGTCCCTGACCCAGTCAGACCCACCTGTCAAGGTGAGGGGAGCCTGATCTCTAAAGGGTCTCTGGGATGTGGTCTCACAGGTAGGGATTTTTAGAGAACGAATGTATTAACCTCTAGTCTGAGTGCGTGGGTGAAGGTGCAGCCCCACCTGGTCCTCTAGTTGGGACTGAATATGTGGCTCCACAGGTGGGCACGCTTACCTCCATGGAGTCTGAGTGGGCCCATCTGTAATTCTGTGGTGAATGGCATACCGTCTATAGTAGCATCAGAATAGTTTCCAGTCATAAATCATGAAGCTGAGACCGCATAGGTGAGTGTCACCTAAGTTCCTTTGGGACACAGCCAGATGGGCATCTGACTGGTCTCCTCATTAGAAAATTACCCCTACCTCTCTGTCTTTGTGACTGTGTCTCACAGGAACATTATGGGGTCAGGACAAAGAAAACCCACAGTTCTCGAAACTATGATCAAGAGCTTCAAAAAAGGGTTTTTAGGAGACTCTGGAATTAAGATGAACCCCGGCAAGTTAAGGACCCTATGTGAGTTGGAATGGCCCACTTTTGGTGTAGAAAGGGCCCTCAGAGGGGACCTTAGATGTACCAACAGCCAAGTCTGGCTGTTGTCACCAGAGACCTAGGTCACCCTGATCAGTTTT
>NC_043704.1:116168032-116170235 GCF_006229205.1 Suricata suricatta
GTATTAAACACCAGTGGATTCAGCCTTTCAGTGCTGTATTGGCATAGTGATACGGCTGAGAGAGATCAGGGCAGTTAATAAAAGCTATAGGATGAGGTGTGATTAAGGGTGATGCTCATACGACAGGACAAAGTTGTACAGAGATGGAAAATTATGAGAATTTTCTGTGAATAAGATCACCAGTTACTTAATAAGCACAGAAAGTTAAGTAATTTGACCCAGCTAAGAAGATGCTGACCTGTGATACTGTGTTAGGCTCCCATTGCTTCTGTATGACAATCACCATATACTTATGGATTTAAAATAATAGAGATTTGTTTTCTTACAGTTTTGGAGATCAGAAGTCTAAAATCAAGGTTTTGTTAAGGTTGTATTTGTATTGGATGCTTCAAGAGAATTATTTCAGCCACTTGGTTCTAAAAAAAACAATAAAAAATATTCTCAAATATTTTAGATATTCTAATTCTAGTCAATTGCTTGCAAGAATATTTTCTATCACATGCTTTGTAATGAAATTCAGTAAGTATAACTACATAAATATCTACTATATTATAGATTTTGGCTTAAAGTGAAACTACATTTGATAGCAAATATTTATTGAGTGTTTAACATATGCCGAATGCAGAACAAATCACTTATGTACATTAACTAAATAGAAATTTAATGAGATTATATTTTTGAAAAGAATCCTTTGAGGTACAGAAGGTTATGTAAATTGCTTTAGTGATAGGGAAAAATTATATTACAAGGTGGCCAACAGGACTGATAGGGGAATTCCAGTCCCTGCCCAAAGGCTCCTCTTCCAGGTTCTTCTTCCTGCCCCACTTGTCATGCACGCCAAATTACTAAGGGGGAAGTGACAGACTATAAATTGTCCCCCATGCTTATGCTCTCCAGACCTCTGGTGAGTGATCTCCTCTGGGCCCTCCAGTGTGAAATAAACCTTCTGCCTTCCAATATCTCTGAGTGCCACTTGGTTCTTTCTCCATGTGATCCAAACCAGATTCTGTTACATTAGGTTCCCTGACCAGGAAACCCAATCCCACTGGCCCATTATTGCCACCAGTTTGGGAAAACAGTGAGGCAGTGATGGAAGGAGGAATTGCAATGGAGAAGGTGCATCCTGCCTGATATTCAGCAGTCTCCTGTCCCACTCCACCATTCCTGCCGGACTCAAGGAGACTTGGTAAGTGAGGGTGTGGACCTGACATCAAACACCAGTAAGGCCTGGGGTCCCTGACCCAGTCAGACCCACCTGTCAAGGTGAGGGGAGTCTGATCTCTAAAGGGTCTCTGGGATGTGGTCTCACAGGTAGGGATTTTTAGAGAACGAATGTATTAACCTCTAGTCTGAGTGCGTGGGTGAAGGTGCAGCCCCGCCTGGTCCTCTAGTTGGGACTGAATATGTGGCTCCACAGGTGGGCACCCTTACCTCCATGGAGTCTGAGTGGGCCCATCTGTAATTCTGTGGTGAATGGCATACCGTCTATAGTAGCATCAGAATAGTTTCCAGTCATAAATCATGAAGCTGAGACCACATAGGTGAGTGTCACCTAAGTTCCTTTGGGACACAGCCAGATGGGCATCTGACTGGTCTCCTCATTAGAAAATTACCCCTACCTCTCTGTCTTTGTGACTCTGTCTCACAGGAACATTATGGGGTCAGGACAAAGAAAACCCACAGTTCTCGAAACTATGATCAAGAACTTCAAAAAAGGGTTTTTAGGAGACTCTGGAATTAAGATGAACCCCGGCAAGTTAAGGACCCTATGTGAGTTGGAATGGCCCACTTTTGGTGTAGAATGGCCCTCAGAGGGGACCTTAGAAGTACCAACAGCCAAGTCTGGCTGTTGTCACCAGAGACCTAGGTCACCCTGATCAGTTTTTGTATGTTGACTTCTGGCTAAAACTTGCCTATACCCTTCCCTCTTGGGTGCGATTTACCTGCAACAAACAGGGACAGACTAGGGTCTTGGTCACCTCGACAAAACAGCCCAAGGAAGTTCAACAGAAGTCCCGCCCTCCACAAATTCTCACGGAAATCCACGGGAAGAACCAGTCTTGCCCCTGCCATATGCTCTCCTGAGACTATCAGCACTAACCCCCTGGTGCCACCACCTGTGGTCTCCCCACCACCTCTGGACGTGGCAGATCCTCTCTCCCCCAGACCAACAGCCTCAGCCAAAGCTCTCCAGATGCTGGTC
>NC_043704.1:116170335-116189062 GCF_006229205.1 Suricata suricatta
AACCTAGGCAATACACAGAAGACTACTGCAGAAAAGTCCTTATAGGCCTACCAGGAATAGATTCAGCTTGTGGGGGACCAAGTCACTTCTTGGCCCCCATGGTCCAAATGAAAGTAGAAGGTGAAAATATGACTTTGATGGTCGACAATGGAGCTGAATAGGGAGAACACCACAACCATCCTCAGATCCATGAGAAATGGGCAATGCAACAGCCCTTCTGCCAAGCCCATCAATGTGGACTTGGAGGCCACAAGGTAAGGCATGAGTTCCTCTACCTCCCTGAGTGCCCTATCCCTCTCCTAGGCTGGGAGGCCTCTAAAAGCTGGGGGCCCAAATAAGCTTTGAGCCAATGGGACGCACCAGCCTCTGATTGGATCCAAGACAAGAAGAATCAGGCTCCGTTATAATGGCAATCACTACACCAAGAGAGAAAGAATGGAGGCTATTCTGTACCCAGGCCCAACTGAGTAGCCCGCCTGAATTCAGGACTGCCTTCCCCACTGTCCTCAGCCCATACAGTCATTCCAGGACTTGCCCACAACATGGCCCCTGTCATTGTAGAGTTAATACCCAGGGCTTAACCACAAAAACAGTGGCAATACCCCCTCCCACAAAAGGCAAGTGGAGTCATCTAAGAACACCTAACCAGAGTCCAAGAAGCAGGCATTCTGGTTGAACCAGTTCAAGACCTATGAGCTATCAACAAAGTGTCGTCTTGCACCTGGTGATCCCAAACCCGTACACCCACTTCTGCCAGATCCCAGGCTCTGCCAGCTGGTTTACTTGCCTATGCTTAAAGGATGCCTTCTTCTGTCTCCAGTTGTTTGCCTCCGCATGGACCAAACCAGACACAGGGCATCAGATCCAACTGACTTGGACATGCCTCCTCCAACTCCTGTCAGACTCCCAGTATCAGGTTTCATGGAGAAAGACACAGATCTGCCAACAGCAAGTCTGATACTTAAGCTTCCTCCTTACCCAAGGAAAAAGAGCACTAGGGCCAGAGAGAAAGAAGGTCATCACCCAAACTAAGAGGGGGCTATGAGAGAGAATTCCTGGGGGCTGTGGGATTCTGCCAAAGCTGGACTCCTGGAGTCTCTGCACTAGCAAGACTCCTCTATAATCTCTTGGTAGGGCGAGACTGAGAACAAATTCTCTGGACAGAAGCAAGGGCCATCTTCCTAGCAATAATGGATATCCTAGGGTAGGTACCAACCCTTGGGATTTTCACAGAGACAGATGGCCCCTGGCAGCAGCCAGTGGCATATCTGTCAAAAAAGCTGGACCCAGTTGTGGCAGGATGGCCACTATATCTTAGGGGATTAGCAGCAACAATTCTACTCATTAAAGAGGCAGATATGCTCACCCTAGGACAAGAACTGCATATTAAAGTCCCCCATGTATCTCTCATGAACACTCAGGGACACTGCTTCCTTTCCAACTCTTTTAGCCCAATACTAGGAGCTTCTCTGTGAAAATCCAGGAGTTTTCTCGAAATAGTATGGACACTGAATCCAGCAACTGCCCCACCTTCAGAAGAAGGGGAATCAGATCATGACTGTTCCGAGATGACCAACCAAGTATTTGTGAGGTGCCCAGATCTATGTGACCCAGTCTTATAAAACCCAGACCCTATTCAATAATGGCATCAGCTTCATTACAGGGACCACTCAAAAAGTGGGTTAGGCGGTGATGACCACAGATAAGATCCTAGAAGCTTGTGCCCTACCCATAGGACGGTTACCACAATGGGCTGAATTACACTCCCTTGTCCCTCACCACTGTTGAGGGCAAACGAGTCAATATCTATACCGACTCCTAGTATGTCTTTGCTTCTGTACACATACATTGAGCAGTCCACAAAGAGACGGGCCTCCTCACTGCAGCGGGGAAGACCATCAAAAACAAAGAGGAAATACTAAAGCTCCTCAAGTCAGGCTGGCTTCCAAAAGAACTTGCAGTTCTACACTGCAAAGGACACCAGAAGGGAGACAACCCTACAGCATGAGGGAATCATTTAGCAGACACAGCAGCCAAGATAAGAACTAATAAGGAAGAAGAAAGAACTCCGTCTCTTACTATGGCTCTGATACCCTTGGCAGAAACCGCTCCACCCAGATACACTAAAAAAAGAAAATAAATGGGCTGAGGTCAAAGGGGCCGCCCAGACCAAGAAAGGATGGTGGAACTGCCAGATGTATGTATCTTTGTCCTGGAAACAATGGGAGGGCATCTAGTTAGTGAATGCCCTCAATTCACCCATCCAAAAAAAAACTGCATTAGAGGCCTTCCTCAAGAAAACAATATTACATAAGTCTACTGACCACATTGTGTTGGACAATAAGCAAATGATGGTGCCAAGAATAATGCCGGATCCTCACAGTGACCCATACCAGGAGTCCAAAGAATAGGAGCTGCCTCCTTCGAAGATCTTGAAATAGACTTCACAGATGTCCAGCCAAGCCAACGATTTAGATACCTTCTAGTGATAGTCTGTATATACTTTGGATCAGTCAAAGCCTTCCCAACCAGAATGGAATGGAGCTAGGAAGTAGCTAAAGTCCTCCTGAAAGAAATTCTCCCACAGTTTGGCTTATGGCCACAATCCACAGTGATAATGGGCCTGTGTTCATGGTGGACATTGCACAAACTTTAACCAACTCCCTCAACATCACTTGGAAGCTTCACACTGCTTACAAGCCTCAAATCTCAGGGAAAGTAGAGTGGATAAATTGTACCCTCAAGGGAACTTTAGCCAAGTTCTGTCAAGAATGACCTCCCATGGCCAGACCAGTTGCCACTGGCCCTCCAGAATGTCTATTGCACACAAGGAACTCAAGGTTTCTCCCCTTTTGAACTAATATATGGGAGGCTCCTTCCATGACTAGGGACCCTCCCAGGGAACCTGCACCAAATCGGGGATTAGGAAATAAGAGAACAACTTGAAGTTTTAGGGACCACCCTCAATGAGCTACAATGATATATCCTAGATGGGGCCCCAATCTCTTTAGGATCCTTTGTACACCCCTTCTCACCAGGGGATTCAGTCTGGGTCAAAGATTATAAAAACCCTCTCAAACCAATGTGGACTGATACTCATACCATTATTCTGATCACCCCTAATGCTCTCAAGGTCACAGGCATCATTCCATGCGTCTACTACTCCAGAGTCCAGAAGATCAATCCTAAGGAGCCCCAGACCTGGAAGACTGACCCAAGTCTGATGAACACAACTTTCTGGAGAGTCCTAGATTCTTAGGCTCTTCAGCCCTGCTCCAGCCACACTCCAGAAACTTGAAGAATTGCCAATTCAATAAAATAAATAGACTGTCCTTATCTTCTATACCTGCCTTATTGCTGTGGTACAATATGACCTCTTGTCTGTCATTGTAATTTTTGCCCTACTCTTTGCCATCAGACTGGCAAAGGTTGCCCCAGAAAGCTAGGAAAACAGTGAGACGTTCCTATTTGCACTCACCTTCCTCTTATGGGTAGGATGTTTTGTTGGTATTGGTTGCCTCTAATCTGGGCCCCATTTTAAACCTTCAGCCCTAAGGCCCAGAGTAAATGAGTGTTGTTACTCCCCTGCCTCCTTGGGGCAGGAATAGCCCTGGGGATAGGGACTGGCATAGGAGGCATCGGCTCTTCTGTGGGACAGTATCATAAACTGTCCCAAGAACTCAAAAAAGACATGTCCCTAGTGTCCTTGCAGAGCCAAATAAATGCCCTGGTAGGAATTGCCCTCCAGAACAGATGGGCACTTGACCCCCTCACTGCCGAGAAAGTGGACACCTGAATCTTCCTCAGAGAACCGGTCTGAAATAATCACAACCAAAGTCAGCGAATTAAGAAAACAGATACAATGCAAAACGGGCTATGGCCCAAGTGCCAGTCCTGCAAGGCTACCAGCCCATAATAAATGACCATGAGGCCCTCTAATACAGCCTAGATCTATTTAGAGGGTCATCAAAGTGGAGAATGATAGGGAAAAATGATGTTATAAGATGGCAGACAGGACTGACAGGGGAATTCCAGTCTCTGCCCAAAGATTCCCTTTCTGGGTGGTTCTTCCTGCCCCACTTGCTGCTCATGCCAAATTAACACTAATGAGGAAGTGACACACTGCAAATTGTCCCCCATGCTTATGCTCAGGACTCGTACCTGTAAAGAGTGGTCTCCTCTGAGCCAGCTGGTGTGAAATAAAACTCCTGCCTTCCAAGATCTCTGAGTGCTGCTGGGTTCTTCCCCCCGGGGTGATCCAGACCAGGTTCCGTAACACAAGGACATGCTGTTAGGGGAAAGGTCAGAATTTACTATAAGATAATGACCTTAATTCAACATATTGATAACTCCATTTACATTTTAACATAGTTTAATAAAGATTCTAATAACAATGATCAGTGATACTCTTTACTGGAAAAATTTGTCATTGCTAAATGCAAATTAAAAAACATTTTTTAACTTTAAAAAAATGTTTTAGGAGTCTCTGAGTTGAGAATCTCAAAGATGAATTTTCAAGAGAATAGCTAGTGACTCAAGGTATTTTCATAAAGTAACATTCCAAGAGAAAGCCTGGGACCTGGTGTAAGAAATTCATGTCCACCACTTTGCAAGAGATTTTTTGCCTCCTGTAAAGAAAAATTCTTTCTATGGGATAGGCAGCTCATATGATCTTCCTAAATAAGTAACTAAGGCTTCAGCTTTAAATTCTGTGGTAGTTTCTATTGTCTCTGCTCAAATGGGAATAGGACATGAACCCACAATATGCATAAGAAAACATTTTATGTATTTGGTATGCCAAGAAAAAAAAATTCAAACTTAATAAAAGTTTAAAATTCAGGGGTCCCTGGGTGGCTCAATTGGTTAAGCGTCCAACTTTGCCTCAGGTCATGATCTCACAGTTCGTGGGGTGGAGCCCCACATCGGGCTCTGTGCGGACAGCTCAGAGCCTGGAGCCTGTTCGATTCTGTGTCTCTCTCCGTCTCTGCTCTGTCTCTGTCCCTCTCTCAAAAATAGATAAAACACTAAAACAATTCTTAAAAAGGTTAAAATTCAAATTAAAGCAACAATGAGGCAAACATATTAGTCTATGAAATAAGCCTTTCACTGGCCAGTAACAAATTTTGGAAAGGGAATACACAAGAGAGGAAGAGTTAGAGCACATTTCTAGTAGAAGTAAACATTATTATAATGTTTCTGGAAATCATTTTAATAGCTTATGTCAGCAATTAGTGAGGGATTTATAATATTTAAACTGATATTCTAATTTTGAGAATTTATATATAGGAAAATATAAAATAAGGAAATTTTCATATATTTTCATATACAGAATTGTTAATTCCAGCAGTTCTATAATCTAAATCTATTTATTGGTAACATGATCCAGACACTAATATGGCCTATGTATTTTTGTAAATTTTATTTGAGGGTAGGGGGAGAGAGAATCCCAAGTAGGCTCCACACTGGCAGTGTAGAGCCTGACATGGGGCTCAAATTCATGAAACATGAGATCACACCCTGAGCTGAAACCAAGAGTCAGAAGCTTAATCTACTGGGAACCCAGGTGCCCCTGGTGTTGGTATCATCGTCTCTAATTCTACATAAAATTGTCAAAGCTAGACATTATTATAATCATTTTTTAATGATAAAAAGGAGAATCCACATAATTTTCACAAGTCCGAGTCAATAAGCAGAAAAACCAAAAATTCCACCTGAGATAATATGTTACCAAAATACAGGCTTCTGATAACTTTTTTAAAATATTTTTTCATTTTGAGAGACAGAGAGAGGGAAAGGGCAGAGAAAGAGGGAGACAGAGAAACCAAAGCAGGCTCCATGTTCTGAGCTGTCAGCACAGAGCCCACACAGAATCTGAGCTGAAGTTGGACGCTTTACCAATTGAGCCACCCAGGCACCCCAGCTCTGATACCATTTTAACAACTATTTGACTTTCTCCTCTGCAATGACCAAAGTTAGGGGAATAATATGACATATGAGTTTTATATATATATATATATACACATATGTATATATATATATATACGTATATATATACATACGTATATATATATATAAATACAAAGACCCAAAAAAGACATATAAATAATAGTATTTAGGTAAACATTATCTCTAATTGTTTTTGCTCTACAAAACATTTTTTAATATTTCAAATGTGCAGTGAAGTACATCATGAGGCATTAGATGATAGTCTGCATGCTGAGGCACTTTCACAGACACGCCAAGACACTCTCAGTGCAAAGCACAGATTATTCCAAACCATGATAGTGCTTTTCTCTCAACAAGAAAAGGGGGTAGATGATTTTAATGCTTTGTAAAAATACTTCTGAAAGCTTTTTTTTGAGGAACAAAAATAAAACAAATAGACCAGAGATATCATTACACTATCCTGCCAGGTAGCTCTTTCCAGGCCACATTCAGGGAATTTAACCCCAACCTGCTCCTTCAAAGACCATGTTCTAGAGCTCTTTGGCTAGATAGAATGCAAGCAGAATCAAGCAGAATCTTCATCATTCCAGTAAGGACATAGTTGTGAGTGTAGTATCTGCTTATTGCATAATACACTGGGAAAATAATACGGTTGGTAGTAAAACCATTTGGACAGATCCCTTCCTGTAGAGTTTTGTCTCAATGTTTAAGAAGATTCAAATAACTCATTAGAGCAAAAAAAGGTCCTAAAACACCAACATTGTCAGAAGAGAACATGTGACTTCAAATCAATGCCAGTTACTGGCCAGTAACCATGAATATGATCTTCAATTCCCTTGTTATTTAGATAAGTGAGATTGTTACGGCATTACTGTCAGGACAATAGAACATGCACTTAAAGCATTTAGCAGAATCTCAGTACTTAAGGGTTCAGTGATGAGGAGAAGGAAGAGTAAGAATAAAATCTTAAGTGAACATTCATGACTTAGCAATTTTCATACTGAAGAAGCACTACAATCTGTCAGTCTTCCCAACAAAATACTAAAATCCAGAAACTAGCAATTAAAAGGAAAGTCGTGTTTACTTAACACTATCATAGGTTTTATCAAGAAAATGGTCATTCATAACTACCTTATTTCTCTTATTTTTCCTAAAAAAGCTGACTCATTCGTGTCTAAAACAGTTTGTGGTCAACTGATAGAAGCATATTTAAGATGGATGACAACCAAATAATATTGATTGATGGCATTTATCTCCAGTTGCCATTAGCAAGTGTCTTTTTTTTTCATTTTCTTAAACCCTATATAGACAAAACTTATTGACTAGTAAATGAAAACAGCAATAGAAATTCAGTTAATAAAATAAGTGATGCAAAATCATAAAATGCAGTTAAAATGAAGAGATCAAAACTTCCTAACACCAATAAGTAAAATGGCAGCTAAAAGACAAAAAAATCAAGCCTACTGTTCTGAAATTTGACATACACACAATTAGACAATAATAGATTATTACACCAAAGAGAGGTGGAAACTGAACTGACATATTTATATAAAAAAGAAGAGAATGCTACCTGAAAGCTTAAACAAACTCAAGACAAAATACATACATATATAAGTTGTATTAACAAAAATGTAGGAAATGTCTTCATCAAGTAAGATGTAGTCTCTGGGTCATATTTAGACACCATTTCCCTTAAAATTTTTTTAAGACATTTAGTCCATTTTGAGAGACAGAGTGTGAGTGGGGGAGGAACAGAGAGAGAGGTAGACACAGAATCCGAAGCAGGCTCGGGGCTCTGAGCTGTCAGCACAGAACCTGATGCGGGGCTTGAACTCACTGAGTGGGAGATTTTGACCTGAGCTGAAGTCAGATGCCCGACCAACTGAGCCACCCAGACCCCCCCCCACTATTTCCCTTTTGAATGATACTTTTATAATTGATTAACCAGAGCATACATAAAGGAGATTGACCAGGAACATGAGGGGTTCTGAAATCACATTTGACTAATCTTTATTTATCACCTAATACTATTAACATAGATATAGTTATCAACCAAGGAATATAACTATGTTACTTAAATATTTGAAGGTTTACATGTAGAAAAAGGATAGATGTATTCTTTATGTCTATATAACAAAAGATTAGGAGGAAATGGGAAAAGTTAAACATTTTTTTTTCTAGCTTAGAAGAGAAAAAATACATAAGAATAAAATAATTTTGGGTCATAAAATAATTTTTTATTTTCCCCAAAATGTTAACTTTATTGTAATAATAAAATAGGAGAATGACTGAGTTTGGGTGCATCTATCTTGAAAAATCAGTGAAAATGAATGGGATAAATATATTTGATTAGCATCGATAAATATATTAAGACTCTTTATAAAAGAAATTAATATTACTTTATATTAAAGACTGCTTTAATAAAAGGGAAATTCTAATGATGAGTGTGACCCCCAGTAAGGAAAATACTGGCATGGAAATATTAAGTTCCTACAATTGGAATGTTCAAGCGGAGGCTGAAGAAGTACTTGTGAACAAGCTTTGGAAGAGATTTCCTTCCGAAATACTTCCAAGAAACCTTCAGCATTTGGGGTGCCTGGGTGGCGCAGACAGTGCAGCGTCAGACTCTTGGTTTTGGCTCAGGCTGTGATCTCGGTTTGTGAGTTTGAGCCTCACATCGGCTTCTGCGCTGACAATCCTGAGGCTGCTTGGGATCTCTCTCTGCCACTCCCCAACTTGCCCTCTCTCTCTGCCACTCCCCAACTTGCCCTCTCTCTCTGCCACTCCCCAACTTGCCCTCTCTCTCTGCCACTCCCCAACTTGCCCTCTCTCTCTCTCAAAAACTACACATTAAAACTAAAAAGACCTCCAGTATTAGGATCTTATGTTTATTTCTCACTGCCATCCCTTTTTACGCATCCTTGTACTGTCACCGAACTGTATGTCTCAATGCTTGACGTCCCCAGCTACACAGAGAAATAACTTCAATGAGACGGGTAACAAATCAAATGTTGCTGGGCATACATGTTACTGTTTCTGTGCAGGAGCTCATCCTACATAAAGTCCAAAGGCTTACTTCTCAGCCATAAGCATGCCATAAGAAAATATTTCAGATGTCTTACATTGTCCAAATACATAAAGAATAAAGGGAAGAGGGAACTGCAAATGTGCGTGCGCGCACATACACAAGCACGCACACACACACACACACAGAAGGGCAGTAAGATAAACAATTACAAAAATCCAGCTATAATTTAGTAAAACAAACATATCTGAAGCTTATAGTGAATTAACTTTAGAAAGGAAAGGCTACTTCTTTTACTACAGCTAACATCAATGCTATTATCTTTTTATTTTAATACATTTCAAATGATATGAGATACAGAAGGACCTACTTATAGATAATGCTCCTTTTATTGTTTGACACTGAAGGTTAAATGGAAGCTTTCCCCACTTGCTTTACACTTACAGAAGCTCCAAATCATCTGTGGTGAAGTAAAAATGAAATCGTAAATAGGTTACCTTCATTTGACTTGCAAAGAATGTCCTTTTATCTTCAAACATGCTGGTATTCCATGACTCTCCTCTCTCCCTCCCCCACTGCCTGCTTATCAACTTATAAAGAGATCCTTGGGGCAATGCCAGACTCTACAATTAGAGGTAGATTTTTAGAAACCCTCTGAAAAATATTCTGCTGGTGTCAGACGTAATTTTGCTTCACTGTCCCAAGGAAACAATAATGCAGAGGAATAATATGTTATTTATAAAGTAAACACTGTATAAAATATTGCATCTTTTGAAGGTTAAAAAAATTATGTACAATGAAGAATAGATAAATTAAGTAGATAACAAACTTCATGCTGTCAATGTTCTTTCATGCCATCGACTAAAAACGGCCAAGACCATACATTGTGATTTTACATCTAATTGTTTGTTAAAGTCATCACAGGAAGTGATACTAAAATGGTGTTTCATTGATTTTTATTTCATTATGATATGATGAAACACTTATGAGACTACATTTCCTGACTGTTGGCATAAATGTTACATGTTTTTCTTTTAGGTATACACACCTCACAAAAAATGGTAAATTGATCTTTCTGTAATTTTATATGAACAAATTATTGATTATGTGAATATCTATCTGTAATTTGTACTTAAACATCTCTCCATCTGTATAGAAAGAGAAAGTTGGATGCAGGGAAATTTGAGTAAATTAGAAAGTTCTAGAAAAGTAGAATCTAAATTAGGAACGGAAGCACTGAGCAGTACTGGACTCCCACACAGTAATATAGTAAGAAATCGTATCCGCTCAAGAGTGGAGCTGCTACAATTCTGTCTCCCTGCTCCTACAAATAAAACCTCTCAATGATCCTTTATGTAGTGAACCTGTAATAAAATGTAATGAAGGAGATAATAAAATGGGTGCCACATCTCCCCTGAACAAAATATAATTGACATGGTGAGAGACACTAGGAAAGAACGTGTAGGTGGTAGGATAGAAGTAGCTGAAGGTTGCTCTTACACATTCATGAGATACACAACCGTATGAATAAAAAATTGTCATATTACCACGGCTCCTGGCTTACACAGAGGCAAGCATCCTCTTGCTATGTGGACTTAGAATTATCCCTGGAAAAGATGTTAGAGCTTGTGTTTGGTAATTGTAAAGAGTATTCTGGAAAATTCTATCTGGTACTAATGATATGGTGGTTCAGTGCTAGTTTAATATTATTAGAAGAGATTTAAGACAGAGGAGGTTCAAGCCTAATTTAAGCAAAGGCATAGATGCTCTTTCAAGTGAGGATAACATTGCTGGCAAAACATCTTAGACTGAAAGTACTCTGTACATTTTTGTAGGTTTTTTCTGTAGTATATAACATGTATGTAAGAGTATTTTGAAAATAGAGTATACTTTGTATCATACAAATTCAGAACTACAATTTTCCTTTCTTTTATATTCTGTTGTGTTCTCATTTATTCATAAGTGCACAAGCACATAAAGACAGGCAGTCTATCTATTTGAAGATTGAAATAACTAATTAATGCATACATATCCCATAGGCAACTTTTGAAAAATTACTTGTAATATTTTAATCATGAAATCTATTATCTTTTACTTAAACATAACAAGATAATGAGTGTAGTTTGACCAAAGTGTGAGTGTTGGACTTCTTTTCCCAGTATCTGTAAAAAGTTCCCCAATTCTATTTTGCTGTGGTTTTGATAAGTTATTTTTCTGCTTGTATAGCAACTCAGTAAGAAATATTGGCATTGATATTAGTTTATCATTAAAATATACTGACATCAGTTAAAAATCTAAATGATTTCAATCAAATGAGCTTATTTGAAAATTAGATTTTCAATTGTTTGAGTGGAATTGTATATTTAGTGGCTATATTTAGGAAAGTTTATTATGAATTCCTGTACTGAGGGAGAATTAACTGCTTTTCCTTTACTGTTACTATACTGTTACTATACTGAACTCACAACACTTTCAATACCAAATGTGTGGATTCCACCACTGCCCCCAACACACACACCTAGTAATTATCTATGACACAACTGGTGTTGTACAGATCAATTCAATTCTGATACTAACTGGAGTTAGTGCAGACCCCACAAATTAAAGGCTCACAAGACTGTCTCCCTAATCCCACCTCAGTTACCAGTTGCAAATCCAAGTTCCCATGGCGCCATCCTCAGATTCCATCATTTGATAGAACCTCTCACAGAACTCAGGGAAATATTTAGTTATATTTAAAGGTTTGTTATATAATAATGGATATAAATGAATAGCCAGATTAGGAAATAGATACTTAAGGTAAGGTCTGGAAATAATCCAAGAGTAGGGGCTTATATTGTTATGGATTTGGGGTGCCACCCTCCTGTCCCATAAATGTGTTAACCAACCTAGAAACACACCAAACCACATACTTTTGGAATTTTTATAGAGATTTCACTATGTAGGCATAACTAATCATTAATTCAATCTCCAGACCCACTCATTTCTCAGAGAATGGAGGTGGGTCTGACCCATTCTAAGCATGAAATCATGACTTGAACTTCCTGGTGACCAGCCCTCATCCTGAAACTATCCAGGAACCCACGAAGACTCATCTCATTAAAACGAAAGGCACTACACACACCCAGGAAATTCTAAGAGATTTAAGAGCTCTATACCCAAAACCAGGAGCAGAGATGATCATGATAGATAGATAGATAGATAGATAGATAGATAGATAGATAGATGATTGATAGATAGATAGATAGATAGATAGATGATAGATAGATAGATAGATAGATAGATAGATAGATAGATGATCATGATAGATAGATAGATAGATAGATAGATAGATAGATAGATGATTGATAGATAGATAGATAGATAGATAGATAGATAGATAGATAGATAGATAGATAGATGGATGTGTCCTCTCCATCTTAAAAGCCTAGACCAGAACAGGGTCCAGATACCATAAGGGCAGCTCTTGTTGTCACTGTGAGTTTGCAACCTTAGCAAGCACAGGGTCCACAAGCCCAGACCAACCCTGGTCAGGCTGGGATACAGATAAAAAGCTGGGACTTAGAAGGACCAAGAAGTGGTAGCAACATTCTTTCTCCTTGTTCGTTAAAGTCAAGACTGTACAAGAGTATAGATACCATAACAGGCAGGTCCCAACACTATAGCTGGCGGGTCTGGCCCTCACAAGGAACTTGCATGCTCAGCTAGACCAGAATCCCCAAGCTCACTTCAGTCTTGGTCACACTGGGACAGAGAAAAAGAAATAACAAACATGGTTTAAAAGGACCAAACAGCTGTGGGGACACACTCTTCCCCTTTACCTTTAAAACCCAGACCAGAACAGGGTCCAGATCACAGTAAGCTATGATCTCAGTGAGCCCAGAGTTGGCAAGCCCACATCAGACTTGGGGTGCTGGGGCACAGAAAATAAGCCATGGAGTATTTTTTTCTTTTCTAATAAAAAGTTATTTCTATGAATTTTATTTTTCTATATTTTAATATTTATTTTTGAGAGAGTGCAAGTGGAGAACGGGTAGAGGGGGACAGAGGATCCAAAGTAGGCTGTATCCTGATATGATAGCAGGAAGCCTGATGTGGGACTCAAACTCATGAGAGATCATGACCTGAGTGAAAATTGGATGCTCACCCACCCAGGTGCCCCAGTCCATTTATTTTAAATAAATATTTCAAAAACTTGTCCTATTATCTTTTAATTTTGATGTGTTTTTTTCTATTTTTTCCTGTTTTCTCTATATTCACTTCCCTTATTTTTTCTTTTATTATTTTATTTATTTTTTTCCTATAAAACCCTGTGACTTAAGAGTAACTAGCATGTACAGCCACAGCTCCGGCACCCAGCAAGTCACCGAGCACACACAGTCTCCATGGAGGATGCAATGAACAAGACCACTTTTTCAAATTTAGAAGTAGTCATTCTGCCTAATCCAAGGAAACAAACACAGAAACCGACCAATATGGGGAGACGGGAATCTTCTCCAACAGAAGAATAAGAAAAGTTGTTAGAAAAGAACTGAAAGAAACAGAGATAAGCAATATGTCTGATAAAGAATTTAAAGTAATGATTGTAAAGATATTTACTGGGTGGAGAAAAGAGTTAAGGATCTCAGTGAGACCTTATAAAAAGAGATAGAAAATATTAAAAAGAACCTATCAGAGTTGAAGAATACAATGACTGAAATAAAAAACAAACTACAGGGAATCAACAGATGAGAGGTTGCAGAAGAAAGTATCTGTGGTCCGGAAGACTGGGTAATGGAAAGTCCTCAAGTTGAACAGCAAAAAGTGAATATATATATATATATGTGTGTATATATATATATATATACACATATATATATATATATATTTTTTTTTTTTTAAATGAGGAATAGGAGATCTCTTGGGCAGCATCAAGTGAACAAACATTGACATTATATGGTTCCAAAAGGAGAAGAGAGAGAAAGGTGTAGAAAACTTGTTTGAAGAAATAACTGAAAACTTCCCTGTTGTAGGGAAGCAAATAGACATCCAACTCCAAAAATCACAAAGAGTTCCAAAGGAGTTGAATCCTAGGAGGGCCATACCATGTCATAGATAAATAAATGTCAGAGATTAAAGATAAGGAGAGAATCTTAAAAGCAGCAAGAGAGAAATAAAAGTTACTTACAAGTTGCCTGATAGGATAAATCTATAAAGCTATATCAGCTAATTTTTCAGCAAAAACGTTTCAGGCCAGAAGGGAGGGACATGATATATTCAAAGTGCTAAAAGGAAAAAACCTGCATCCAGGAGTAATCTACTCAACAAGGTTATTATTTAGGTTTGAAGAGGAGATAAAAAGTTTCTCAGGTAAATGAGTTTATTACCACTAAACTAGGCCTATTAGAAATGTTAAAGAACCTTCAAGTGGAACAAAAAGTCTATAATTAAACATAGTCCATATTATGAATAAGAAAATGTAAAATATGACATATACATAAAATGTGGAAAATGCAGTAAAAAGCTTAAAGAAAATGAAAAACAAAGTTATTTTTTTTAAGACTGAACTGAAATGACCATCTAATAGACTGCTGTGTAAACAGCAATAGGACGTTATAAATGAACCTCATGGTAACCACAAACCCAAACATACACAAACAATAAAAAGAAAGAAAATCAAGCACATAACACTATAGAAGCTTATTAATGAAAATAAAGAGAGCAAGAGAAGAAATAAAGGAGCAAAGAAGTACTATAAAAACAACCAGAAAACAAGTATGTTCAATGGTAGTAAGTACATACCCACCTCAAATTACTCTGAACATAAAATGACTAAATCCTCCAATGAAAAGACACAGTGTGGTAGAAAGGATTATAGAATAAGGCCCATCTATATGCTGCCTACAAGAGAGTTAACTCAGACATATACAGACTGAAAGGTAAAGGATGGATAAATATTTCCATGCAAATCAAAGTGAAAAAAAAAACTTGGGTAGGAATACTTATATCAGACAAAATAGACATTAAAACTAAGACTGTAACAAGAAACAAAGACATTACAAAATGATAAATGGATCAATCCAAACAGAAGATATAACCATTATAAATATCTATGCATCCTGCACTGAAACCCCTAAATACATAAAGCAAATATTATTATACATGAAGAGAAATTAATGGTAATATAATAATACCAGGGGACTTTCATGTCTGAGTTACATCAAAGGATAGATCATCCAGACAGAAAATCAGTAAACAATGTATTTGAATGGCACGTTGGATTTTTAAAATGTCTTAAATTTCTGTCCATTTCATATTTTAAAATTACCTGTGTATAGTATCTTTTTCACATATTTACCTGTTTTTAGATATTAATGAAATCTAAAATGATTATTTTCCTGGATTGCTTGATTTGCTTGTGGTTTTGTTTTTGTTTTCAGACAACTCCTTAGGTGTGGTTCTGTGTTGTACTGACTATATGGTCATTGAAGCTCAATCGATGATGGAAGCAAAATTTAACTACTATACATGACATCACTTAATTTCAAATTTGTAGGAAACTAACATGGTAAACACACATGCACAAAGAGAATGCTTTACAGATTAAAGGGTTTTTTTGTTTTCAGATTCCAAAAGATCTATCTTGCCATGGTTGAACAGCCTCATATTTATTTGATTAAACACAAAGATATCTACTCCTTTCCTCAAATGAACATATGATTTAAAATTTCTTCCAGAACTTTCAGCACAACAATAGAGATCCCTTTGTATATAATTTACAATGGATCTCATCATGTTGTATTTTACTTATTTCTTAGATTCTTATGTCTCTCTTCCTGGACTGTGAGTTTTCATTATTCTATGAAATGAAACTGAGGGTTAGAATAATCCTTGCTCTAGGTTTGCTAGATGGTGAATGAACAGGTCTAAGCATTAAGTAAAAGACCTTAAATTATTTTCTATCTCTGAGTTTATATATCTTATTTGGAATAAATATTGACCTTTTCAGACTATCTTTTAAAGTTATTATATGGTAACAGAATAAACAGTCACAGAAAGAAAAATTCTGCTTTGCATATCTAATTTTAGTAATGGCTTTTATAATAGATAGCATCAGCTCTATGTTAGCAGAAACTATGTTTAACTCAATATAAGTATTTTCCTATAGAACATGTTCAAAACATCAAAAACTAAAAAGACAAAACTACTGTTAACAGTTCACATGAACTAAATTAAACTTACTAATGATGTTTGACATCAGCTTTGAAAACCTGGTAACTATTTTAGTTCTACTTGTGTGTATTTATTTATTCAACTGTTCACTTACTCAGTGCTCTCCCATCTGAGAAGAGAAATAAAACATCTTTATAGCAAAGAACTACTGTCAATAAATCCACTAACCAATATGCCTACTATATAAAATACATCATTTTTGTTATGTGATGAAGAAGAATTATTACATAGCTTTAAAACAGTAGTAGTAATACAAGTAATAGCTAATGAGCTCTGCTTTTTCTTCTCATTGTATTACTTTATTCAGATTAGAATAGTTTTATGAGGTAGATTCTATTATCATCCCCATTTTAAAGATCAAGACATAAGTATTAGATGGTAAAGTAAGTAGGAGAGCTGCCAAGAAACTAATCCTATATATTCAAGAAGGTATTCCATAGTCTAGGATACTTACTCTGGCTATATCAATCATTGAGAATATATATATGAATTTTGAATTTATGACAAGAACATTATAGGAAAATAGAGAAATGAGAAAAATTGTCAATATAAATGGCTTTTAAAAATAGTGAAATATACCATTACTCATTAGAATGGCCAAATGTAGAACAGGGACAACATCAAATGCTGGAGAGGCTGTGAAGCAACAGGAACTTTCATACATTGCTGGTTAGAACGCAAAACGTACAGCCATTTTGGAAGAGAGTTTGGTAGTTTCTTACAAACTAAACATGTACCATAAGACCCAACAATCATACTCCGCATTATTTACCCAAATGACACGAACACTTAAGTCTACACAAAAACCTGCATGTAAATGTTTGTATCAGGATTGTTTGTTCATAATTGCCCAAACCTGGAAGTCACAAAGATGTCCTTCAGAGGTGAGTGGATAAATACACTGTGGTACATCCAGACGGTGAAACATTATTCAACAATAACATTAAATGAGTTATGAAGTCATGAAAAGACATGGAAGAACTTGAAATGCACATTATTAAGAGTAAGAATCAAATCCGAAAAGGCTACATACTATATAATTCCAACTAATTGACATGCTAGAAAAGGTAAAACTTGAGAATTAGATCAATGGTTATGATGGGCAGAAAAGGAGAGAGATGAACAGGCAGAGCCCAGATAAATTTTAGGGCAGGGAAAATACTCTGTATGATATTATGATGGATACAGATCATTACACATTTTTCCAAACCTACAGAATGCACAAGGCCAAGAGTGAGCTGTAATGTAAAGTATGGACTCTAGGTGATTGTGGTGTGTCAATGTAGGGACATTCATGGTACAAAATGTACCATTCTGGTAAATGATGTCCATAGTGGAAGAGCCTAGGGGGCGCAGCAGGGAAAATCTCTGTACTTTTCTACCTCTCAATTTTAGTGTAAACTAAAAACTCTCTAAAAAAAAAATAAAGTCTTAAAATATTGAGATAGTTTTAATAATGTAACCCATACTAGATTAATTGTAACAATCATTGAAATAAAGATTTAAAACTAAGTAGCATTTAAGGATTTTTATTACTCCATATGTTTTGGTCTCTTTCTCTCACACACACACACATGCACACACACTCACATATTCCTAATATAATTCAAATAAGGATATTGGAAACATTCTAAGCATGGGATAAAGAAAGGTCTTTTTCTCCCTCATCCTCCATTAAGATTCCTACCTCTCAGTTAGCTTTCACCTTGATTTGAAAAAGTAGAAAACGTTGACTGCAATGAACAGACAATGTTGAATTACAACTAATCAGATAAAATGTGAGTGCCTGGATAAATGTAAAATATATCATCATAATAACAATTTTAGGCCATTCAGTAAAAGGAAGATAACTCAGATCCTAAGTGGTGGATTTTGCTATGGTAATATATATCAGCCAACTTTTTATTGGTAAAAAATCTAAAGTAGTATACATGGTGAGCCTACATTAATTCATGTAGATGTCACCTAAATAATTGTCCTTGTTTTATTTTTCACAATAACTCAACAACCTAATTTTGAGAATAAAGTTTTACATTTTTACTAGTATTTGAGCTTTACTAGTTTCATTCTTCCTATTCTATGGGGTGTTGACATCCTTTAGTATTTTAGAGTAATATTTTACCAAGATTATATATTTTAGTACATAAATTTCTTCCTGGTTTCTTACATATCATGTTAGCAATGGAGTTCTAAAATAAGATACTGCACATTTTTCATGTTCTTAGCTTGGGGAATGGATTTATACCCTTTTAAACTTCATACCTTAAATTCTATTGAAACTTGATTTTTATTTAACAAATAGTCCTCACTGCTTATTTCTTAATCCCTGCAATAATCTATGAAAATGAGAAAGATCAATATTAAAGGCTTGAAGATCTAGTTATGCATCTAATTCCCACATTAATGAAGATCCAGAAAACGACAGTGGGAACGGAGAATGAATATTGATTACCTGGTTGACAAACATGATTGTTTAGACAAGGCCACAGAAATATTTTAGAATAATGATTTCAAAAGTCTCAAAATCATATGGCCATCCCTAGG
>NC_043704.1:116189162-116210770 GCF_006229205.1 Suricata suricatta
ACTTCACATAAGGTGCTCAATAAATAGCTGTTAAAACAAAGATGATTAAACATGGATAGCGTTCACATAAAACATTAAGGTTTATTCTTGCTGAAGAAATTTATGAGCTTACATTATAGCTATTTCTGTAATATGAGACCTATAGTTATACTATATATTTTTTAGGTAACTAAAATTATCCTCTTGAATTATTTAATGTTATCCCTCTTTTGTTTTTAACTTTTAATGCTATATGTTAATTATACAAGATGAAATATATAAAAATGTTATTAATATGTTTACCAGAGATAATTACTGATAATTTTGTATCAATAATTATGAATATCTTTAATATTATGGTGCTGTTTATGTTTATATATTTGTTATATAAAATATCTATAATATTCAACTGTATTAATTGATAGTCTATGTCAATATCATCAACATATCAAGTTCATCAATATTACCAATCTATTTTTTTCTTATCTTTATGTGTATTTGTCTAATGTTGATACTGAAAGAAATGCCAACCAAACAAACTAATAATGACAGGGTTCAAGGGGGAAGGAGGAGTTTTGTTTTATAAGATATACATCAAAATGGCTTTATTTTAAATGAAAAAAACCCCACAGAATCCCATAAGATAAGTAAATTTGACTTCTCATTAAATGCACCATTAAAATAAAGGCATTGGGGCAGGGGCAAGATGGCAGAGAAGTAGGGAGCTGTGTAATTTTCACCTGCCACATCTATCAAACTAAGAAGGACTAAAGCCACCTTACACTGATCTACAAGAGGGGGAGGAAAAGACAGAGTCCACAAAGAAGACAGCCTTGTGGGTGAGTGAGTGTGAATTGGGGAAGATAAAAACAGGTCGAGACCTTGAGGCTTGGAAGGGAGGGAGCCCTACTCAGTGCAGAGCATTGGGGGGCATGCAGAGCCACAGAGAAACGAGGGAAAGAGAAAGAGAGGCTGAAAATGCTCATAGAGCCGTCTCTAGAGAAGAGAAAAACCTCAGCCCAGGATAAAGAGGGATCCTATCATTTCATCTATAACTGCAAGGCAAGGAAAGAGAGAGCCATCCCCTTTAGCTGGTGTGTTTTCCTTGGGCTTGCGCCCTGATCCCTGACTAGGCCACCCTGCCTACGGGAGTACATCTTATCAAGGGTGGTATCATTAAAGTGCATGGACTAGGATTTGGAAAGGAGGCAGGGCTTGGAAAATACAACTTGGCCTGCCTGAAGCACAGGGAGATTGTACCCAAAAGCCTGGGTTTCAATACTTGGTTCAAGAAGGGATTGGGGCACTGCCATTCTTCTCCCCACAACCACCAAGGCAGGGCCATGGGGAGCAGCCTTTGAGTCCCACCTATAGCAAACCATGCCCATCTGCACTGGAAAGCTGTCTTTTTTTTTCTTTTTCTCCTTCCCCGAACCCCACCTGCCCAGAACCCAGGAAGGACCAACATTGATGCACTGCTGTGATTAGATCAATTCTTGCCATTCAGATATATTTTCCCTTATCTAATTCTTATCTCTCCCCTCCACTGGTTTTACTTTTATGCTTTTAGACTGTCCTTTGTCTTTTGTTTTAGTCCCCCGCTTTTTCTTTTTTTTTCTTTCCCCTTTTTGTTTGCTTGTTTGTTTGCACATTTACATTCTTTTTTTCCATGTGTGCTTGTCTGTCTGTTTTCCTTTTCAGGGCTATCTCAAAAAAAACAAGCCAAAGTACACATGGTGGAGAATCCCAAATATCACTGAGTAGGGAAATAAAATAACCAAATGAACAAAAGAAAATGAGAGACACCATTAAAAGAACACTTCCTAAATGGACAGGCCCTGGCAGTCAATGGGCCTCTTTAACATAGCAATACTAACAGGTGCAGACTGCATAATTAGCTTTTAAAACTGACAAGAGACAGAAAGCTGGCCAAAATGATGAAATGGAAGAACTCTCCTCCAAAGAAATTCCAAGAAGAAGTCACAGTCACAGAATTGCTCAAGACAGATATGAGCAACATAACGGAGCAAGAATTTAGAGCAATTGCCATAAAATTAATCACTGGGCTTGAAAAAAGCATGGAAGTCATCAGAGAAGCTACTGATCCAAAGACTAGGGACCTTCAAAATAGCTGTGACAGGTTAAAATATGCTATAAATGAGGTACATAATAAAATGGAGGTGACCATTACATGGATTGAAAATGCAGAGAGGAGAATAGGTGAATTAGAGACATATTTATAGAAAAAGAGGAAGCACAGAAAAAGAGGAGCACGAAAGGAGAATTTGAAACCTGAGTGATACAATCAAATGGAACAATATGTGTATCATAGGAATTCCTGAGAAGAAGAAAGAGAATAAGGTCCTAAAAGGGTGCTTGATCAAATTATAGCTGAGAACTTCCCCTATTTGGGAAAGGAAACAGCCATTGAAATCCAAGAGGCACAGAGAACTGCCCATAGACGTAACTTGAATCAACCTTTGACATGATATATCATAGTGAAACTGGAAAAATATAAGGACAAAGAATTCTGAAAGCACCTAGGTATAAAAGGCCCTAACATACAAAGGGAAACCTATCAGAGTGGTTACAGACCTATCTACTGAAACTTGGCAGGTCAGAAAGAAATGGCATGAAATCTTCAATGTGATGAACAGAAAAAATATGCAGCCAAAAATTCTTTATCCAGCAAGCCTGTCATTCAAAACAGAAGAAGTGATAAAGGGTTTTCACAAATAAAAAAATATTGAGAGAATTCATCACCACCAAACCAGCCCTACAAGAAATCCTAAAAGGGGCTCTATGAGGGAAATGTTGCAAGGAATACAAAGTACCAGAGACACCACTACAAGCATGAACCCTACAGAGAACACAATGGATCTAAACCCACATTTTTCAATAATAACACAATGTAAATGGACTAAAGGGTCCTATCAAATGACATAGGGTTGCAGAATTGATTAAAAACAACAACAACAACAACAACAACAACAACAAACATCCTGCCCTTCCCATATGACAACATGAGTGACTTGGTTAAGTTTTTTATGAAAATCATTACTCTAGAATTGTAACTTCTGCAGAACCCATGTCTTGGAAAATTGTAAAAATTATCTATGAGAAATAATTTACTGCTATTTTGGTCCTTGTACCTTTCACCATAAATAAAGCTAGAGAATCAGACAGAGCAGAGATGCCTGCCAGAGGGGCTATGATGCCTGTCTGGTGATCAGAAAGAAACTCGAGGCTCTCTTACTCTTTCTTGCTGAAACTGTTGATCCTTCAGGGGAACCCTGGACTACTGAAGCTGGACTCCAGACAACTGCAAATTCAAAATCTAACAGAGCACCTAAAAGAACTAGAAGGGGAGCAGCAAGAGCACCCTAAACCCATCAGAAGAAGAGAAATAATAAAGATCAGGGCAGATATAAACAATATATAATCCAAAAAAACAGTTGAACAGTTCAATGAAACCAAGAGTTGGTTTTTTGAAAAAAATGAACAAAATTGATCAACCTCTAGCCAGGCTCCTCAGGAAAAAAAAAAAAACACCCAAATAGACAAAATCATGAATCGAAATGGATCTATTACAAATGATCCCTCAGAAATACAAGTAATCATTAGGGAATATCATGATAAATTGTATGCCAACAAACTGGACAACCTAGAAGAAATGGACCAAACACACATGCATTACCAAAATTCAAAGGGGAAGAGATAGAAAATCTAAACAGACCCATAACCAGTGAAGAAATCAAATCAGTTATCAAAAATCTCCCAACAAATAAGAGCCAGGGGCCAGATGGCTACCCTGGGGAATTCTACCAGACATTTAAAGCAGAGTTAATACCCATTCTTCTCAAGCTATTCCAAAAATAGAAATAGAAGGAAAACTTCCAGACTCATTCTATGAAGCCAGTATCACTTTGATTCCCAAACCAGACAGAGACTCAGCCAAAAAAGAGAACTATAGGCCAATATCCTTAATGAATAGAGATGCAAAATTCCTCAAAAAGAATAGCAGATCGAATTCAACAGCATATAAGAAGAATTATCCACTATGATCAAGTGGGTTTCATTCCTGTGTTACAGGGCTGGTTCAATATTTGCAAATCAATCAATGTGATACTTTATGTTAACAAAAGAAAGGATAAAAACCATATGATCCTGTCAATAGATGCAGAAAAAGCATTTGACAAAATACAGCATCCTTTCTCCATAAAAACCCTTGAGAAAGTCGGGATAGAACGAACTTAAACATCATAAAAGCCATTTATGAAAAGCCCACAACTAATATTATCCTCTATGGGGAAAAACTGAGAGCTTTCCCCCAGAGATCAGGAACACAAAAAGGATGTCCACTCTCACCACTGTTGTTTAACATAGTGCTGGAAGTCCTAGCATCAGCAATCAGACAACAAAAGGAAATAAAAAGCACAAGAATGGGCAAAGATGAAGTCAAACATTCACTTTTCAAAGATGACATGATACTCTATATGGAAAACTGACCCACTCCACCAGAAGCCTACTAGAAGTGATCCATGAATTCAGCAAAGTTGCAGGGTACAAAATCAATGTGCAGAAATTGGTTGCATTTATATACAGCAGTGATGAAGCAACAGAAAGAGAAATCAAGAAACTAATCCCACTCACGATTGCATGAAAAACCATAAAATACCTAGGAATAAACCTAACCAAAGATGTAAAAGACCAGTACATTGAAAACTATAGAAAACTTATGAAAGAAATGGAAGACAACACAGAGAAATGGGAAAACATTCCATGGTCATGGATCAGAAGAATAAACATTGTTAAAATGTCATTATTACCCTAATAAATGTACACATTCAAAGCAATCCCAATCAAAATTGCACCAGTATTCTTCTCAAGGCTAGAACAAACTATCCTAAAATTCGTATGGAAACACAGAAGACCCCCCAAAAGCCAAATTAATATTGAAGAAGAAAACCAAAATGGGGAGCATCACAATTCCAGACTTAAGCCTCTACTACAAATTTGTCATCATCAAGAAACTATGTTATAGGCACAAAAACAGACACATAGACCAATGAAATAGAATAGAGAACCCAAACTGGACCCACAAATGTATGGCCAATTAATCTTTGACAAAGCAGGAAAGAGTATCATATGGAAAAAAGACAGCCTCTTTAACAGGTGGTGCTGAGAGAACTGGACAGCAACGTTTCTTATACCATACACAAAAATAAACTCAAAATGGCTGAAGGACCATAATGTGAGACAGGAAACCATCAACACCCTACAGGAGAAAGCAGGAATCAGCCTCCTTGACCTCAACCACAGGAATTTCCTACTTGATACATCTCCAAAGCCAAGGGAATCAAGAGCAAAAATGAACTATTGGGAGCTCATCAAGATAAAAAGCTTCTGCAATGCAAAGGAAACAACCAAGAAAACTAATAGGCAACCGACGGAATGAGAAAAGACAGTTGCAAATGGCATATTGGATAAAGGGCTAGTATCCAAAATCTACAAGGAATTCACCAAAATCCACATCCAAAAAACAAATAATCCAGTGAAGAAATGGGCAGAAGACATGAATAGACACTTCTCCAAAGAGGACACTCAGATGGCCTACAGGCACATGAAACGATGCTCAGCGTCACTCATCATCAGGGAAATACACATCAAAACCACTCTAAGATACCACCTCACACCAGTCAGAGTAGCTAAAATGAATAAATCAAGAGATTATAAATGCTGGCAAGGATGTGGAGAGACGGGCACCCTCCTACACTGTTGGTGGGAATGTAAACTGGTTTGGCAGCTCTGGAAAACAGTGTAGAGGTTCCTCAAAAATTATCAATAGATCTCCCCTATAACCCAGCAATAGCACTGCTAGGGATATACCCAAGGGATACAGAAGTACTGATGCATAGGGGCACATGTACCCCAATGTTCATAGCAGCACTGTCAACAGTAGCCAAATTATGGAAAGAGCCTAAATGTCCATCACCTGATGAATGGATCAAGAAGATGTGGTTTATATATACAATGGAGTACTACATGGCAATGAGAAAGAATGAAATCTGACCATTCGTAGCAACATGGATGGATCTCGAGGGTGTCATGCTAAGTGAAATAAGTCAGGCAGAGAAGGACAGATACCATATGTTGTCACTCATAGGTCTAACAGGAGAAACTTAACAGAGGACCATGGGGAGGGGAAGGGGGGAAAAGGAGGTAGACGGAGGGAGGCAAATATTGAGAGACTCTTGAATATGAAAACAAACTGAGGGCTGAAAGGGGAGGGGGATGGGAGAAGGGGAGTGATGAACATGGAGGAGGGCACTTGTGGGGAAGAGCACTGGGTGTTATATGGAAACAAACTTGACAATAAACTATAAAAAATAAAAATAAAATAAAGACATTAACAATCTATAAAGTCTTTTTTATTTGGATATTGTTTCACTGTAGTGTTTTATCACAAATGATTTCAGCATTAAATTTTGAGATTTTATAGAAAATGTAAAAATGATTACTTTCCTAATGAGATTTTGTTATAGAAACATAGACAATGTTAGTAGCATGTTTTGTTGTTTGTTTACCTATCCCTTCACTTATAACCTCTCTTTGTATTTAAGATACATTTCACTTTTAAAAATATCTGTAGTGATATAATTTATACAACTATAAAATTTATCCACTTTCGGCACGCATCTCAATGAATTTTAGTATATTTACAGAATGGTATTACTAACTCATTAATCTAACTTTAGCACATTTTCTTAAGCTTTAAAGAAACCTCATATTCACTTACAGACACTCCCCACCCCTATATCCAATATATTGCATTTCTTGTCAGCACCTTAACTTGCAAATTGCTTTGCTCTCCATCCAAATATCTCTATGTTGTAATTGCAGTGGTTAGTTCATTTATATGCAATGCGATTTTTGATATGCTTGAGTTTAAACATTTTGCTATTTTTTTTGAAAGTCCTAAATCTATTCAAGTAGAAGTCCAATGCTCTATCCATTGAGCTACAGAGCCTGCATATATCTACTTAAGTATACAATTCCAGGAAGATAATTTCTATGGCCAATTCTATCATTCTATGTAATAATTGAAAATATAAATACCTTAAGAAAATTAATATTTCCAACCAGCTTTACGAGGCTAGCATTGCTCTGGTATCAAATATGACCGTGGTATTAAGAAATATGTAGAGACCAATAATCCTCAACCATACTAATTATGCAAATGATCATAGATTTAAAAGTTTTAAACAAAATTTTGGGAAAATGAATCAAGCATTATATAAACCAGATAATGTACCATGGCACATGTTAGTTTAGAAATTTTAAGTTCATTTAACATTATAAAATCAATCAATGAAAGTCACCACATTAACAAAAAGAAAGAATAAAAGCATTTGGCATTCTCAGTATTTGGAAGAACATTAAAGCATTTGGCATTCTCAATATTAGGAAGAGTATTAAGTAAAACTCAATACCCTCTCAAATAAAATCTATCAGCACACTAGAAAGAAAATAGAATCAGCCAGTCTGATTAAGTGTATTCACCAGTGAAAAGTCCTCCCCCTGTCGTAATACTTAATGGCAAATACTTAATGTTTTCCTTTAAGATGTGATATGATTTAAGCTTATCTATGCACAGTTGTTTTATTCAATACAGCAGTGGAGATCCTAGACATTATAATAAATAAAAAAGTGAAGGGCACATACGATTAAAAATGAGTAAACTATTATTTCAAAGACAATGAGATTTTATACAGAAAACTATTAAAAATTTACAAAACACCCTCTAAAATAATAAATTTAGCAAAAGTCACATGATATATTAAATATGAATTTTTATTTCTATATTATCACCATAGAATAAAAATATAGATAATTTTAGAAAAATAAAAATAAGTATTTAGGAAAATATTTAGTGCATGATGTACCAAACCTCTATATGGAACACTACAAGCAAAAAATTACAAAAGACAAAACTAAATAAGATATACTATGATAGTGTCTTGATAAAAACAGTTCATTTCTTTAAGTTTATTTGAGAGAGAGAGAGAGAGAATGAGAATGAGAATGAGAATGAGAGGGGGAGGGACAGAAAGAGAAGGAGAGCTAGAATCCCAAAGAGGCTCCACGCTATTAGTGTGGAGCTTGATGCAGGGCTTGAATTCATGAACCTGTGATAATATGACCTGAGCCAAAACCAAGCCTCAGATGCTTAACTGACTGAGCCCCAGAAAAAATCACTATTTTTAAGACTTAATTCAACCCAATTATGTTTTAGATCCAATATAATGCCAGTGAAAATTCTAATAGGTTTTTGAACTTAATAATTCTAAAAATTATATAGGAATACAAAGTATCTCTTATAGCCAAATAAGTCTAGCAATATACAAAATAGGAATACTTAAAATACCTGTCTACCAGAATTATACTAAGGTTACAATAATCAAGGCATTGTGATACTTAATTTTGTTATACATCAATTAATTTGGCCATGTGGGAAAGGTATCTCTTTTTCAATAAATGGTGTTGAAAGAATTGTATATCACAACACATAAAGTGAATTCCAACATTTGACTCCATAATCTGAGATTAATTACAGACCTAAATATTAGCATTATATCATCATGAACCTAGGGTACACATAATTTATTGGACAGGACACTCAAAGCAGAAACCATTAAATTAGTGATCAGCAGGGGATCTCATCAACATATTGTGATATATTCAAATCATGGAATACTATCCATTAATAAACGAGACTCAAATATGAAGCACATGATAACATGATGAACCCCATAGAAACTAATTTGAGTGAAAGAATGTGGACACAATGAGTACATACTGAGTGATTAAATTTGTATAAAGTCAAAGAAATTTGTATAAAGTTATTTATAGAATTCATAACATGCTTGCCTCTGCAAGTTGGGGGAGCAGATTGAGTATAAAAGCTTGAAAGGAGATTTTTTTGGATGAGAAAAAATATACATATTGAGGTGGTAAATACACTGATATATACAATTATCAAACTGTATGGAACTGTGAACTTGGTGCATTTTATTATATGTACTTTAATTCAAAATAATTAGTCTGTTTTGAAACAAAACTCTGACCATTGACAGTTTCCTTCTAAATTTCATTGTGGACACCCTGCTTTCAGGTATTCAAACCATCTTGCTTCAAGGTAGTCTCACAGAGAAACAAACAAACAAACAAACAAAAACCAAAAACAACCTCCACCACAACCAACAACAACAACACCAACAAAAACTGGATAACACACTTTTGTCATAATAGTCATGCATCATATTGAAAATGAAAGAAATATGGGAATAAAACTATATCATAACAAAAATAAAAGAATTTTAGCCAAATTATAAATATGAAGGAAATCCAATGTATATGTGTATCTAGTCATTATTTCATCCGTATGTCATATATTTGATAATTATCTGTATGTTGGATAAACATATTGAAGTCTTCTACTTGAATTTAAAGCAGGTTTGCTTTGAATGCCATGGTAATACAATTTGATTCACAAAGTCCTATGGCCCTTATATATTCACTGTGAAGAGGAATTGTTAATGCTACAACATGATCCACCCTGTCCTTTTGAGTGGCTTCTCAGGTACTCAAGAGACTAGGAAGTCAAAGAATATCAGCTACCCTGGCAACTAAGACACTTGGCCCCTTTTTGACTAATTAGGTGTTTGACAAATATTGATTTAATACTAATAAGCCTTAAAACATTGGCTCTTATTTCTCCCCCTGGGGTATTTCAACTAAAGAGTTGACTTTTAAAGTCCTTCACTTAATTTGGATTAGGCAATTTGGAAGGCTCAGGAACTTGAGAAGTTTGGACTCTTTAAAGCTGTCAAAAATGTATAATATTCAGTCATAGGAGTGGCTGCTCTTCCAAGTTAGAGAAGGTGGATGAGCATATACTGATGTCATGTTGAGAAAAACAAGAATGGTCTCAGTTGCTCCAGTGGCACATGCTGCTAAAAATAACTTACATTGGTGGGTAAAGAAAGTGGCAAAAAAGTTATGTGTGTGTGGATATTTATATACATATATATGCACATATCTATGTATGTGTGTGTCTATATATAATGTTCACACAGAGAAATAGGTAATTAACATATTAACAAAACACATAATATCCTCAATTAAATTGAAAAATCATTCCTAAGACTCATTTATTTCTTTACTCTAGACATAATGTTACTTTTTAAAAGATATGTCTGAATATGACTTTAGTTTGGTCCCTGCTTTATTTTAAGTAAAATTTCATTTAATTATAGTCAAAATAAGATTTCCTCTCAAATTGTATTCTAAGCTTTTCAAAGCATGCAGTTTTCAACACAAATGAAGACTGTAAAAATACTATTACTCTTAATCCCTTCAAAGAGCACATATTCAGGGGAAATACTGAGATCATGTTATCATATCTACTGTCAACTACGATCCTTCCACACTTGCACAGATGGCACAATAATCATTGATATTTCATATGTTAATATTGAGGCCAGCAAAAGAGAAGTTAAAAATATTATTATACTTATACAAATGAATGTTTATTTACTTTATTCTGTATCTTTAGAATGCTTATATATTTTTATAAGTAATTTATGTTCATTTCTCTAAAAGAATAATATGTGATGTAGCAGACAGAATTAATTGGTAATCTGACAACTGTCGATGTCATTCACTGATATGGTTAAGTCCGAGATATTATAAAGAAAGGTGAGGGGTCAGCATCAAAGGACAAAGAGTGAAGGTTGCTAAAACTAGCAAATTTGACCCTCTGTGCTGATAGGTTTTGCTTTACTCTTTGAGTTAAGATGATTATATAATAGCTGTAATTTTGACTCAAGTGCAAATTGAAAGTGGAAAAAGACTATGAAAGGCTATTCTGAAGGAATGTTTTCCTTATCGTCTATACTGCTACTGGTATATGTACATTTTAGAGATTATATAAAGATTGGTATCTAGTTTTGTATTCCATATGTCAGGGACTATATTTGGCAAGTAAAAATACGATGAGCAAAGTCAGTTTCTGTCTTCATGGAGATTATAGTGTAGTGAAAAAATGAGAGAACTATTACTCAAATAATCACACAAGTAAATATTTGAAAACAACCAGAATAAATGTGATCAGGTAGAGGTACATGATAGTATCAACAACTGGTAATTGCGGGAACCATTCTTTCTAGTCAGAAACAGTCCCAGAATGCTCTGTTTTTTAACTAGCTCTGTTTTTTAACTAGCAATTTTCAAAACAATAATCAAAATGTCACATTTAGTAAGCATTTCTATGAATTATTATTCTCCTATTCATTCTAACAAGCAGGATAAAACAATATGAATGTATTTGTATACCAATATTCTTAGCAGCATTATTCACAAGGGCCAAAAGATGGAAACAACCTAAATGTCTACTGACAAATGAATGGATAAACAAAATGTGATATATACATAAAATGGGATATTATTGAGTCATAAAAAGGAGTGAAATCCTGATACCTGCTACTGCTGGAAAACATACTGAGTGGGAGTGAGTCAGGCATAGAAAATAACAAATGTTGCATGATCCCCCCTATGTGGGGTACCTATGGTAATCATATTCATAGTGACAGAAACAAAAACAGTTTTTGTCAGGGACTTGCAGGAAAGGAGAATGAGGAATTAAAAAAATTATTTTGTAATGTTTATTCCTTTTTTGAGAGAGAGACACAGAACATGACCAGGTGAAGGGCAGAGAGAGAGGGAGACACAGAATCTGAAGCAGGGTCCAAGCTCTGAGCGGTCAGCACAGAGCCCAGCACGGGGATTGAACACACAAACCGAGATCATGACCTGAGCTGAAGTCAGACCCTTAACGGACTGAGCCACTCAGGCGTCGCAAATAGGGAATTATTTTTAATGCATATAGAGTTTCAGTATGGGGTAATGATAAAGTTCTGAAGATAGCTGGTGAGGATGGCTGCACAACGAGAATGCACTTAATGACACTGAATTATACACAAAAATGGTGACAATCTTAAAGTTTATGTAAATTTTGCCACAGTAAAGAAAATAGTATGAATCACATATATTGGGGCAGAACTGAAAGTGTACTGTATATTTACAAACCAGGTTTGAATTTCTCCATGGTGATTTCTTTAGAAGTCTAAGAAGCATTCATTTAAAAATAACCACAATAATAAGTATTCACAACCTAAATAACATCTTAGACACATAATTGGAGATATAATTAGAACTGTCAGTTTACTAATGTTTGCAATTATAAAAAATAATGCTTCAAATAAAAGACAATAACCCCTAAACCCATTTCTAAGTAACATGAACATTCCTGACTGCTTCTAAAATTAAAGATCGGCCTGTAAGGAGAATGCATATAAATATAGCAACTATATGGACCCCATTCCACTGGTATTATGGGCCCGGATTTGATCTACATGACATTATATTTTAAAGTAAAGAGATTCTTTAGCCCAGGCATCGAATGGAACAAAAATTTAAACTATAGTATGTCGCTATAAATTAATTTACAGCTTTAATATCAAAGAAACATAGAGTTAAGGAACATTAACAATTTTATTTAATCATCTTTCCATTCCCTATTATTTTCCTAGGTACTGAAGATAATTGCTTTTGCAAAGTACTGTCCTCATTCCATTTTTCTTGCTAAAAATTATAGCTAACACATATTTTAAAATCTCTATTTTAATTGTGTGTGTGTGTGTTTGACTCTACTGTTCGATCTTTTGTGTTTAAATACATTTCACTGGGGACACCTGGGTGGCTCAGTCGGTTGAACAACTGACTTAGGCTCAGGTCATGATCAGGTTTGTAGGTTCAGGCCCTGTGTCAGGCTCTGTGCTGACAGCTCACAGCCTGGAGCCTGCTTCAGATTCTGTGTCTCCCTCTCTCTCTGCCCCTATCCTGTTCGTGCTCTGTCTTTCTCTGCCTCTCTAATAATAAATAGATGTAAAAAATTTTTTTTTATTTTTAAAATAAATGCACATTACTTTGTCTAAGCTAAGAGGTTTTCAACCATTTTTTTTCCCGGTATTCTTAGAGTTTCAGTAATTATTTCATATTATCTGAAGACCTAAAGAAATCCCTAAGAATTTCATACTTTAAAGTAGTTACATCCAAACTAAGTACATCTGTCTATAAACTTAGTAGCTATGTAAAACAAAAACACACATTAATTAAAGGTAAACATTTTATTCCAAAATAATGACAATTTTATGCTTGTGGAATATGTGTGCATGTTGGGCAATGCACATATTCTTAAACCTTGGAAGCAGATTAGGAAAGACTACTAATATCCTATTTTATGCTGCTGGTTGTATTTGCTTTATATTTTAAACCTCAAGAAACTGCAAAGATATGACTTCATCAAAACTTACATAGCATGATCTTATGATAAAATTATGTTAGCTAGTAGTTCTGATGCATGATAGTTGTCAAGAATCAGTGATATTCTTAAAAACTTAAAATATTCAGAGCATTTCTGAGAGTTCATTGCAGTATTTTGGGGTTTCTTTTTTTAAAGATTTTTTAATGTTTATTTATTTTTGAGAGAGAGAGAGAGAGACAGAGTGCTGGCAGGGGAGGGGCAGAGAGAGAGGGAGACACAGAATCTAAAGTAGGCTCCAGGTTCCAAGCTGTCATCACAGAGTCCTATGCAGGACTCAAACTCACAAATAGTGACATCATGACCTGAGCTGAAGTCTGATGCTCAATCAGCTGAGCCACCCAGGTACCCCTCTTGAGGCTTTTTTTTTTTTTGAGAGACAGAGAGAGACAGTGAGAGCAGGGGAGAGTCAGAGTCAGAGAGAGAGAGGCAGACACAGAATCTGAAGCAGGCTCCAGGCTCTGAGCTGTCAGCACAGAGCCTGATGCAGGGCTCGAACACATGAACCCTGAGATCATGACCTGAGCCAAAGCCAGATGCTTAACTGACTGAGCCACCCAGGCGCCCCTGAGGCTTCTTATCAGACAGTTTGAGAACTATGATTTTAACCATTGCTTTTGAAATTTTTATTTGGTAGGCTTTTTGAAATATTAAGGAAATACCCTCAGTTTCCAAGACCACCAGGGGGTTATTACATAAGTTCCGTAAGTATCTGCTCTTCTTTATTTCAAAAAGCAAAACAAAAAGCTATTTTTAAAAAGCGTGTCTACCTGCACTCACTTCGGCAGCACATATAGTAACATTAGAATGCTACAGAGAAGTTTAGCATGGGTGCAAATTCATGAAGCATTTCATATTTTCTTTTTTTAAAGCATTTTTTAATGTTTATTTATTACTGAGAGACAGAGAGAGACAGAGCATGACCATGAGAAGGGCAGAGATGGGGAGAAACCCAGAATCTGGAGCAGGCTCCAGGCTCTGAGCTGTCAGCACAGAGCCCAACACAGGACTTGAACCCATGAACCATGAGATCATGACCTGAGCTGAAGTTGGATGCTTAGTCGACTGAGCCACCCAGGCATCTCGCATTCCATATTTTCTTAACCAAGATTGTAAAGCTTTGAGTTCAAAAAAGAAAAAATAATAGTGAAAATAAAAAGCCTTTCTACCTGGCAATACAACAATTTCAACTGCTTTGCATCACAGCAAAATCAAAGGATACAGAGTTGGTCTTGCTTTTCTTGCTGTCATAGTGACATGATCATTACCGGTGAGTAAGTTTATTACCTGTCTATTCTCAATCATCTGAACTAGAACAATAAATAGTTGTCACACGGTATGTTTTCCTGAATAAAAATATTCAGATGGGCACTGCTTTCAGAAAAAATCATAATGATTAGCTTTAGTTTGGAAGTTATGATTGCTGTTCTTACAACCACAAAGACCTGAACAAACTGAAAATCAAAAGTTTTCTTGAAGCTACTGGGGCACTTGGGTTTTGAAGCCAACCACAATCCCCAAGTCCAAAGAGTTAGATAGAAACATCCAGAGGAGTCACAGCAAGATCTGGAGATACAGAATGGAGCCATGGGTAAGAACACATAATTAATCATTTTGAATTTCTGGAGGTGCATGTAGACTTGTGAAAGGAGCACATTTTTAAATTTTATTTTATTTTAGAGAGGAAGAGGAAGAGAATCTTAAGCAGTCTCCAGGCCCCATGCAGGGCTTGATCCCACAACTATAGGACCATGACCAGAATTGAAATCAAGAGTCGGATGCTCAACCAACTAAGCCACCCAGGCACTCTCAAAGGGGCACTTTTTTTGAGGGGGGGCGGGCACAGTGTTAGAAAGGCCACCACAGTTTCCTGAGTTTTACTTTCAGAAACCACACAAGGTTCTCCTAGGATCCTAGGAGAAAGATCATATAGTGGCTCTGACAGAGAAAGGTGAAGACTAATCATTGTGAAGTAAACCGATACTTCTCCATAACAAAGGCTTAGTTTCCATGAAAGACAGACGCTTAACTGGAGCTTTTGCCACATGGAGAAAGGTCATTCCTCACACTCTAGCCCACGCTAGTTTTATCTCACCTAAGGGGGATGAATTTTCCAATGTCATAATTGGAATCATACAGTATGTAGCCTTTCCAGGCTGACTTCTTTCACTTAGCATTATGTAACTAAGGTTCACCTATGTCTTGTTGTGTCTTGTAAGCAAAATTTGCCTATTGATAAATAATATTCCATTGCAGGGGTGACCCACTGTTTGCTTATCTGTTCCTTATTTTTTAAATATTTATGGTAGCAGTATTTATTTAATTTTTTTCAATAATTGTCAAGTTGGCTAACATACAGTGTATACAGTGTGCTCTTGGTTTTGGAGGCAGATTCTCTGATTCATCACTTACATACAGCACCCAGTCCTCATCCCAACAAGTGCCTTCCTGGATGCCCATCACCCCTTCCCCCTTGCCCCCATCAACCCTCAGTTTGTTCTCTGTATTTAAGAGTATCTTATGGCTTTCCTCCTTTCCTCTCTGTTTGTAACTATTTTTTCCCCTTCCCTTCTCCCATGGTCTTTTACATTTCAGAAGTTCCACATATGAGTGAAAACATATGTGTCTTTCTCTGACTGACTTATTTCACTTAGCTTAATACCCTCCAGTTCCAGCCATGTGGCTGCAATGGCAGGATTTCATTTTTCCTCATTGCCAAGTAGTATTCTATTGTATATAAAAACCACACCTTCTTTATCCATTCATCAGTTGGTGGACATTTAGGCTCTTTCCATAAGGAAATTGAAGAAGTCATAAAGAAATAGAAAGACATTCCCTGCTCATAGATTGGAAGAATCAATATTGTTGAAATGTCAATACTGCCCAAAGCAATCTACACATTCAATGCAATCCCAATCAAAATTGCACCAGCATTCTTCTCAAAGCTAGAACAAACTATCCTAAAATTTGTATGAAACCAAAAAGACCCCAAAGAACCAAAGTAATGTTGAAAAAGAAAACCAAAGCAGAAGGCATCACAATCCCAGACTTCATCCTCTATTACAAAGCTGTAATTGTCAAGACAGTAAGGAATTGGCACAAAAACAGACATGTAGACCAATGGAATCAAATAGAGAACCCAGAATTGAATATATTCACTTATTACAAGACATTTTGGTTGCTTCCAAATTTGGATGATTATGAATAAAGTTGTTATAAAACATTCACATGCAGGTTTTTGTGTGAACATGTTCTTCAAATCAGTTCGGTAAATGCCTAGGGTCATGATAGCTAGATCATATGATATGACTATGCTTAGCTTTGTAAGAAATGGCCAAACTGCCTTCCAAAGCAGATACTCCATTTTGCATTCTCACAGGCTCTGAGTGAGAGTTCCTTTTGCTCTGCATCTTCAATAGCATTTAGTGTTGTCAGTTTTTATTTTAGCCTTTCTAATAGATATATAGTGGCATCCTAATAGTGTTTTATTTTGAAATGTATTCATGACAAATAATGTAAAGCACCTTTTAAAATGCTTATTTGCTATCTGTATATCTTTTTTGATAAGTTGTTTGTTTAGAACTTTTCCCCATTTTTTTAAGTTGGGTTGTTTCTCATTTTCAAGATTTCCTTGCTCTTCTTTTTGCAATTTTAATGTAATATTCCTCATTCCTCATTATTTTTAGTATTTATTCTGTCTGGTGTTCTCAGAGCTTCCTAGATCTGTGGTTTAATGTTCATCATTAATTTGGAGATTTCTTGATTTTGATTATAATTACTGCAAATATTGCCTCTGCTTCATTCATTCTTTTTCTCTTTGTATTCCAATGAGAAATAAGTTACATGGTTTGAAATTTTCCAGCATTCTTGAAGGGTCTTTTCATTTTTTTCTTTATTATTTTCGTTTCAATGGAAGTTCCAATTGATTTGTCTTCAAGTTCAATGATTCATTCTTTTATCAGCCATGACCAGTCTATTGTTGAAGTCACTGAAGGCATTCTTCATTTCTTAGATAAGAAGCATTTCCTTCTGATTCTTAGAATTTCTATCATTCTGCGGTACTTTTATACAGTCTGCCTCTTCCATCTGTTCTCTTATATTGCCTGTTTTTCCTATCAGAGCCCTTAATTTTATTAATCATGTTATTTTAAATTCTCTTCCTTATACGTTTAATATCTTTGTTGTATCAGAGTGTGGTTCTGTCTTTGTCTCTTCAGACTGTTTCTTTGTTGTTCTTTTTTTTTGTTTGTTTGTTATTTATTTGTGATTGCCTTTTGACATGCCTTTTAATTTTTTCTTTAAAGGAGTATATGCTTAATCATGTAATGGAAACTGAAGTAAATGATTTTGTAGATCTATACCAATCTGGGTAGAAGTTGGGCTGGGTTTAATGTTTGTGATTGTTGTGTCAGAGGATTAAACTTTCTCTAGTCCTTGTTTTTTGTTTTATTTTGGGGGAAGTTGGTTTTGTTTGTTTTTGCTTTCCCTCTTGACTTTCTTCCAAAAGTTCTAGTATGATAAGGAAGGGGGGAAAGGGTAACTTTTAATGGAGAAACTTGACAAAACTACTTCAGTTAGGTGATCAAGATCAATATTAACAGTAATGTCATGTTAATATGCTATTATGAAAACATCATGTTACCTCTGGGGTTGTTTTCCTAGAAATCCATAAACAGTTTAATCCTGAGAAAAAGCTATAAGACAAATTCCAGTATAGGGACATTCTACCAAATATCTGACCTATATTTCACAAAACTGTCAAGATCATCAAAAACAAGAGAAGGTCATGTAATAACCTGGATTAGTTCAAGGACAAGATAAAGTATATCACATAAAAATTAAGGAAATATAAATCTAACATGGACTTTCGTTAATAATCATTTATGAATATTGGTTCATTAATTATAAGGTATGTACCATGCTGCTACTATAAGGTTTTACCTGTAGGATAAACTGGGTGTGGGTATACAGGCACTCTTCTGTATAATCTTTGCAGAATTTTTAAAATCTAAAAGTGTTCTAAAATATTTATTTAAAAATAAAGATTTGCTATCTGAATTAAATGCATAATTAATATTTCCTTTGAATGAGGGGGGATTGAACAACTATTTGCACAACATAATACAAGTTAAGAGGAATTCCCTCTTCAGATGAAGACAGTTAACATAGGGAAGTAGATAGCACATTTTTAACAATATGTATAAACACTAAATATTGACAGAGAGGTGTTACTTAAATGATAGCCTTGTAGAACCAAATTATAGTTTCCAGTCCATTCTCTGCATAGAAGACATAGCTTATGAATAAATTATTTTTTTTAATGACCAGAGGAGTTAATTCCAATGGAACAAATCTACAATTAGAATAAAGACTTAGCCTCATTCACAATACCCTTTTATATGGAATTTTATGTTGTGGTTCAGAGGATGAACAGAAACACTCATATAATTGTCTCTTAAATGTCAGTAGGAAAAATAACAAAAATAAGTTCTAGTAATAGCATTCATTTTTCACAGCCTCTGGGAAGCTGAACATAAAGATAATAAGATATTCTCAAAGGGTTTAACCGGAGGGTCATTAAGATAAAGCTTCTCCTAAAAAGGTGCCCTTAAACTTGAATTCCTCTGTAAATTAGAGAGCAGCCTCTGAAAATACACATTTTTAAAGCACTATCAATTTAGTGAATATATAAAGGTTTAATGACCAAAGTTTACTTGACAAGAGCATGAAATAAATTGGTATCTCCTCAGAGTTAAACACAACAATGGTACATATGCTGCTAACCTCTCTAATCTGAGGGAATTACAGGAGCTCCAACAATGACATATATTTTTACTTTTACAATGAATTATTGAATTGTCCTGTCATGTAGACCTGGAGTCCAGGGGATTTTTATTGGTTTTAGTTTGTAATAACTCAATCTGACTCTTCATTGATTTCTTTTCTTCCCAATATTGTTTCTGTTACCTTCAGAATCCTAGAGCCTCCCAGGACATTATGTACCTTCAAATGAAGGTGTCCTGGTCTCCCTTTCAGCCACCTTCATAAACACAGTGACAGCAAACAATCAAACAGCAAAAGTCTATTTCAACTTATTTTTCTGGTTCTCTGTTTTTAGATTTGATTCTAGTATGTTGGGACTGGGGAGTAGCCTATACAGGAAGATGTAAGAGGTGGGAACTTTGAAAATCATCAATTTCAGGAATTATGGTCTGAGGACAAATTACAATTCAAATGGTTTACTGATTCCACTTCTGTTTGATAACACAAAATTTATAAAATATTCTTTGAGGGGCATCTAGGTGGCTCAGTCGGTTGAGTGTCTGACTTCAGCTAAGGTCACGATCTCACAGTTCATGCGTTCGAGCCCTGCTTTGGGCTCTGTGCAGACAGCTAGAAGCCTGGAGCCTGCTTCAGATTCGGTGTCTCCCTCTCTGTCTCCCAACCCCACTCGTACTCTCTATCTCCCAAAAATGAATAAATGTTAAGAAGTTAAAAAAAAATTAAATATTCTTTGATTTTAAGCCCTGGTGGGAAAGATAACTAAAAGAGAAATAATAGAAATAAGTGTTCATTTTTCTTTTTCCCCCCTTGCCACTGGGGTGACCCTTAGGAAAATTATTCAATTTCTATAAACTATATTTAGCTCATCTATAATATGAACCTATCATCATGATTATTTCACAATGGAATCTATGAATAGTAAATAGGAAATAAGTGGAACAGTAACTCAGGGTGTCTCGCATAAAATATATCCTCTTCTATAGTGAGACTAGATTCAAATAAATCTACCGACAAAACACAATAGCATTCTTCAGTGTGGGAACTAATTTTGTGGATGGTATTTTTTAACTGTTGACCTTCCCAGATTCACTCACACTACTACAGATTTTGCTAGCACATAATGAAAACGCTACCGATCACCAGGTAAGCATCAGAGAGTATGCTGTTTGGGTTGTCATTCATGTTTTTATTTAATCTTTATAAAACCCTGGCAGTTATGGGTTTTTTTTTAGGTTTACTTATTTATTTTGAGAGAGAGAGAGAGAGAGAGAGAGAGAGCGAGAGCACACACAAGCCAACGAGGGATAGAGAGGATCCTTAGCAGGACCTGCACTGTCAGTGCAGAGCCTGTTACAGGGCTCAATCCCATGAAAGACCTGACCTGAAATCAAGAGTTGGACATTCAGGCAAGTGAGACATCCAGGAACCCCAGGAGTTATGTTTCTGGATTTCATTTTATGGATGAGAATTCCAACATTCAAAGAGAGTTACTAATGTTCTAAGCTCTTTCACCTAGTAGGATGGGAAGGCAGGATGTGGACCTTGGGACCCTCTGACTCCAAGTTCCGTCCACTTTCTGACAGAGCCCGTTGTTGTCCCTTCACTTCATATATTACAGAATGCACAGTGAGTTAGTAATTGTGATGGCATGACCTGCATTTACTAAAGTCATTTACAAGTATAAGATACTCGGTAAATATTTGAAGGAGTGATTAGTCTGTGTAGAGACAAGAGCTTCAATGTGCCCTTTTGTACTTTAATGTGAAGGAAGCACAGTAGTGCTGGATGCTAACTCAGCAGTTGGCCTGATAAGTGTAAGGTGACAAGAGTTAGCAATTTCTGGACCCCTGTAGGAGTACTATATGTGCCAAACAAAACAGAAGAAAAAAATCCAGAAAAACTGCTGTGCAATGGGGCTACTATGAGGACCATGGTTAACACATCCATGTTTTCATTTCTCACAGATAGTTACTAAAAGCTTAGTAGATTTTATATTTTTAAAGTTAAAGGATATCATAGCTTCTTTAGTATGTTTTCTTTTATTTGGAGTAGATTAGAGAAACACTTAGGGAGAGATATATAAAGTTCCTTCATCTATGGATAAAACAGCTGTTATGTTTCTATCAGACTAACATATCACAATAACTCTGAGCCACTCTCATTTCACCAACAGAAATTCCAGGCAATTAGTGAGATCATAGAATGAATCAGTGCACCAGTTTACATTCCCACCAGCAGTGTAGGAGGGTGCCCGTCTCTCCACATCATCGCCAGCATCTATAGTCTCCTGATTCGTTCATTTTAGCCACTCTGACTGGCGTGAGGTGGTATCTCAGTGTGGTTTTGATTTGTGTTTCCCTGATGATAAGTGATGTTGAGCATCGTTTCATGTGCCTGTCGG
>NC_043704.1:116210870-116290234 GCF_006229205.1 Suricata suricatta
GATGTGGTGTATATATATATATATATATATACACACACACATACATACATACATACAATGGGGTATTACATGGCAATGAGAAAGAATGAAATATGGCCATTTGTAGGAAAGTGGATGGACCTCGAGGGTGTCATGCTAAGCGAAATAAGTCAGGCAGAGAAGGACAGATACCATATGTTTGCACTCATAGTTCTAACAGGAGAACAGGAGAAACCTAATGGAGGACCAGGGGGAGGGGAAGAGGGAAAGAGAGTTGGGGAGAGAGAGGGACACAAAACCTGAGAGACTACTGAATACTGAAAATGAACTGAGGGTTGAAGCGGGAGGGGGGAACAGAGGTGGTGGTGATGGAGGAGGGCACTTGTGGGGAAGAGCACTGGGTGTTGTATGGAAACTAATTTGACAATAAACTACTTAAAAAATAGAAATAAATAAAAGATATAACAAAATAAGTTAACGACAACCTCCTAAAAAAAAAAAAAGAATGAATCAGTGCAATTCTATTCAGACCCACCTCTGCCTGCAGGAAGGACAAGTACCCTGAAAGTTTTTTGAAATGAAGTCAGATAGTTTCTGTCTCCTGACAGCTTTAATAGGTTTTGTCCCATCAAGGGCTCCTCTGATAAGTCTACCTGCAGAGCTGGGGGTATCTGACATTCTTTCCATTGTCTCCTTCTGGTGTGAAGTGAATCTAGAAGATGCATGCACAGTGAATGTCACTGCATGACCAGTCTGTTGACCTTAGTTCATCAGGTTCCTGATGCCATTAACAAAGTAGATCTCTGGGAAGGTGTGTGAGCGAGAAGTTAAAGGATGCTAACTTTTTATTCTCCTCAGGGAACGCTCAAAAAAAAAAAATCCTAGTCGCTGCACACTGAAACTTGTTTTTGTCAAGTCGGTTTCCTTTCTAACATCTCTGGCTATTTTTTTCATTTCCTAACACTGACAAGCATCTAGGTGCAATAAAGTCATCGCTGTTCTCTGACGCTCAGTCCTTGAAGCAGAGAATATTTTATTTGGGAAAATAAGTTCAACCCATTTGTTGAGGTGCTTCTCATGTACCTCCTCCCTCCTGACCCCATGCAGCCTGATATATATCAGTGGGTCAATGGGATGGTGGTAGCGGCTTAAACCCCTATTCATTTTGGTTATAAATAGAAGCACTCGTGTGTGTGTGTATGTGTGTGTGTATGTGTATCTGTGTGCACTTGTATGTGAGGGAGGTGTGATGGGGACAGGGGAGGAGGGGCTAACTCCTTCTCCCAGAATTCAAGCTCGAATTGTTGTGATGGAACAGAGAGAACTTAAATCAGCCTATTGTGAATCAAAGTTATATAGCCCCCATGTTCAAACGTACAGGCAGTTGATATAAAAAAAATACTAGTTTTTAACGATTTATACATTTTAGAGAAATTTATGAGCATTCATTATTTTTAAAATACTTTTTCATATAGAATTTGAAATTTTAAGAACCCTCTGTTAAAAGTAAAGAAAACATTATAGAAATGTCACTTGGTTTTGCTTTGACAACTTAGAAGGTAACTAAATGGCCCAGAAACCCCAACCAATGTTCAGCATTATTTGCTAATCTTGAGGAAATTCAATTTATTGAATAAACCAGAAGTGTTCTTGAGACATTTTTCAGGTTATAAAATCCTGGAGTTATATAATATATATTACAAAAAGGAATATTACCAGTATTATTGCTGCTATCTTTTAGTAAATTGGCCCGAGATACCAGAATTTAGATTAAATGCCTATGTAAATAATAAATTTTTATTACAACCTATAAACATGCTTGTTTACTATAATATGGTATAAAGCCAACAATATCTAGGTTATTTTAGTTTCTTGGGAGAAGCACTGGGTGTTATATGGAAACCAATTTGACAATAAACTATTGTTATTAAATAAATAAAACTATTAAAAATTAGGAAAGTGCCATTTAAGACAGTCATATTTCTTCACAGAGTATCATTAGTCCAAGGACAACTTAATGCACTATTATAAATATTACAGGTGCTTTAAAAAGAAGACACTGGTTTTTGACAAAGTCAGAAAACATGAAATCTCAAACTCTAACATACTTGCATGGTCTAGCAATGTCAGCACTCAAGTTGTTGAACCTTAGTCACGTAGTGAATTCTGACTAGTGAGAATCCAAGCTTATTCTTTTTGAGGTCTGTGAATTTCCTACTGTGCTAGGTTCTTGTAATAGTTGTGTTTCAGACATAAAAATGAAAAGAATAAGTGTAAACTATAGTACAGATATTATAGTTCCAACACTCTTTTCCAAAAGTCCCTAATGCCTCACATTTTCACCAGTTAATAATTCTCATGGGGGGTGCTTTAGCCACTGGGAGGAGTTTTGCAATGTGTGAAGACATTTTTAATTGTTACCTATCCAGGGTTGTGGAGGGAGAGGATAAGGATTGTAAATGGCAAATATTGGATGCTGAACACTTGACTATCAACATGATAACCTGCACAATAAAGAATTTTCTGGACCCCCATGTCAATAGCCCTGAGACTAAGATGCTCTAAGTTTCCCTCCACTTTGAATTTTCAAATGAGGAATAGGTTCCATCTCCTATGCAAATTTCAGTGACTCAGCAGTAACCACCTGGAGTCCTGTGTTAGGAACAAAAATAGCAAGCATGTGTTCAGGGGGCTCCACTATGCATTCTCAGCTTACCTCATAATTGTTTTTCTTAATTTAATGTGATTGCTATTTTACATTATTGAAATTAATGTTTCTCATTTTTCAAGACTTTATCCTAGATTCACCCTTTAGACATACTTCTTCTTGTGATATTTGATTTTAAACTAGCACTAACATAACTCTTCTGGCATATGGAGCTTTTTGGAAATTATTTTTCATAAATTCCAGTGATGATGGATGTTTTATTTTTTCAAATATATTTCTAATTGGCCATGAATTGATACTTTAAAAATATAATAAAAGTAAATAACCAGAGACATAATTTTTTAAAATGGTATACATAATACAAAAATTTAAATTATTAGATTTAACAAACAAAAAATTCATCTGTTAATTAGCGATAAATATTCTAAAATACTTCAGATTATTTTATTTATCTCAATGAGATTGGGTAACATCTTTTAAGGACCGGCAAGTGTATGAGGTATACAGTTGGAGCATCATATACCTTTTTTTTAAATCTGCTTCTATTTTTCTCCCAACAGTTATTCCTGGCCTGATAGGGTCATGTACCTCACCAGGCTCCAAGAACTCAGAGATAAAAGACAGTCTCAAACCTCATGGAATTCTCAAACGAGTGGAGGAGCCAGGTAAACGATTTTAATAGAAATAGCATTCAAAGGATGATATTAACTATCTTGGGTAACACAGGGGGTGTTGAGGATGCTGAGAGTAGCCTGGAACTGAGAAGACTTGGTCATGAAATTTCCCTGGTGGAGGAGCCACCTGTCAACTCAGGGACAGTGCCTTTACTAAAGAATACTTCTTTGCCATAACCTCACACTCTAGAAGTATTGGTTGAATATACATGTTACTAAACTGAGAAGTGGAAACCATGTATTTAAAATACAACAAAATAATAATTGACCATGACCACCAATTGGGTCACTCACTCTCCTTTAACTACATTCCCAGCTACTTAAATGTATTCAAAGTCCAAGGATTGAATGAAATAATACAATGACGACTGAACTTTTAGGGAAGGATGTATCTCCAATAGGTCTCTGCTACAGCCAGTAGTAGTCTATCTAATATTGAAAGCAGACTTAGTAAGCCTGGCAAGCAAGATGCTCAAAATGGTGTTTTGCTGTAAATAAGCAAAAGGATGAATCAGGTATTTTATAAAGCTTATTATCTTCCTTAAAATGGAGGCCATTTATCATTTCTCTACTGATTTAACACTGATAGGTATAAAGAAATGTATGTTTCTCTCTTGCTTCCAATTATCATTCCTTATCTTTAATAGCTACATTCTCAATTCATCTTTTGATGACTTGTAATTTGAATGACTAAACAGTACCACTCAGACTCACTTTCCTTGTAAAATATCTTGGTTTTAAATTACACATGTCTGTTAGAGGCTGAGTAGACTCAAAATGTTTATTTGAGTTGGATATCAGAGGATTATTGCAGTTACTGAGAAATGGCATCCTGTAATTCTGAAGTAAATGTTAATTGTCATTATACAGCATATTATTTGTATAATAATGAGAAGTGACATTCTATTCAATATGCTTAGGAAACTGGGACAGTAAAATTATTTTAAAAAATTGATGTTTGTCCTTGTTTCTATTCTCATTACCTTTAAAAACATTATACTGAAAGAGAAATGATATTACATGTAAGAGGAAGATGTCATGCAGATAAAACAGAAGTATATGTGAAGAGATTATTATTAATGTTGGTAAGTGATTAAATAAGCCTTGGTCCAGTTATTCTAATGCCAGGTCAAATGTGCAAAATATGTAAACAATGAAAAAGCAGTCATCTGTAACTGATTACTAAATTGCACATTTTATTGCTTGACATGAAAATTTTGCTATGATTCTACAGAGTTATTTACATGTAAACTTAAAATATAGGGCGTTTATTTTGTACTGTGGTGTATTCTGAACTAATGTATCATCTTGTGAATCTGGGTAAGTCACTCATTTCTTCCTCCAGGTTTGTGATCCAGGCTTTGGGGCTAGTCTTCGCCCTGGGTAAAAAGCAAAGACTAGCCCCAAAGGCACATTAGCAGCAAGATACTAGTAAATCTGATGGCTAAGCATTGTCAGATATAATGATTAAGACCTTAGCTGCAGAGAATGGAATGCCACTGTTATCCATCTTTTACTATTTCTCCTGACACCCCCCCAAGACACATTTTTCTTTATGTGGCTACCGGTGGGGATGGAATCCTGAGTGAACTCCAGGCCCCACGCTACCCCTCCGCCTCCTGCTGCCTGCTGCCGGATTACTCTGGGACTGACGTTTCCCAGCTCCCGCCATCATCCTGCTCAGCCCCCTCCTCTTTCGAACATGTCTAAAGCAGCAGCTCTCTCGCACTTGTCTCCTCTTTCTAAGCACACATTATGAGTTGGAATGTGACTGTGGTACTGCCTGTGCATTGAAATAATGATGCCAGTCTCCTCTCACGACTGACAGCACTCCTTCTAGGGCAAACCTTGTTTTTCTCTGTATGCTAGCCTTTCATCTTAGTTTAAGTCACAAGAAGTTCGGAAAACAGTATGCAGTTCTCATGTGCCCTTCACCTAGCTTCCCCCAAATCTCATATCCAACACCGCCACAGAATGCTGTCAAAACCACGATATTAACTATTAACTACTAGAAACTTACGTATAGATCTCATTTAGATTTCACCAATTTTTGCATGTACTTTTTAAATGTTTAGTTCTCTGAAAATTTTTCACATGTGCAGTTTTGAGTAACCACCACCATGATCAAAATAAAGGTTGTTCCATGACCACCAACAAGCTTTCTTAGGTAAGTCCTTAATTGTAATAGCCTTTCCCAACACAAAGGCCTGCAAGCAATAATCTATCTTCTATCACTGTTCTTTGCCCCTTTGAGAGAATCACATATGGGGAACCGCCCGATATAGGACCTTTTGGGATCAACATTATTTTCAACAGACTGAGGTCTGTGAGTTTCATCGAAATTGTTGCATACAGCTAATTCCATGATAGTATTGAAAGACAGTATTTCATGTTATGGATGAAACACAGTTTATCCATTCACCCACTGAAGCACATTTAGTTTGTTCCCCATGTGGGACTACTACAAATAAAACTGCTAGAAAGATTCATATATGGTTTTTTATATGAACATAAGCTTACAAGTCTAGAAAAAGATCAAGGAGGGAAATTACTAGGTCTTATGGCAAGTATATTTAATATACTTATATATTATATACTTATAAGAAACTGACACATTATTTTCTTGAATGGTTGTACTATCTGTTCTTCCCACCAGGAAGAACATTAGTCACTTGCTTGATATCCTCACCAGCACTTGGTTGTAATTTTTATTTCAGCCACTCTAACAGGTGTTGTAATGGTATGTCATGGAGACCATTTGTATTTCCTTAATGGTTTATCTTTTGAACACATTTTTCATGTGCTTATTTTCCATCTATATATTCTCTGCTGCAAAGAGGCTTTTGAAGTCCCTTGCTTATTTTCCTGTTGGATTTGTAAAGATTTAATTACTATTGAATTTAGAGTTCTTTATATACATTGATGAACGTACTTTGTTGACTATCTTGTTCACAAATATATCTTCTTAATCTGTGGCTTGTTTTTCATCTGTATCACAGCCAGTTACAGAGAAACAAGTATTGATTTTGATGAAGTCCATCTTATTTATTTTCTTATTCCCTGGATCTTATCTTTGGTGGTATGTCTAAGAATGCTTCTTCTAATACTGAGTCATAAACATTGCCTACCATGTTTTCTTATAAAAGTTTCATTGTTTTATGTTTTATATTCAACAGATGCATACTATTCTGAGTATTGCTAGGTCTGTGGAATTTTTATTATTTCTAATTTTTTTCAATTTATCACCAAGGAATGGAAATTTCATTAAAATAAATGTAAATTTTATTATTTTTTGTCAAAAATGTGAAATTTATATTCAAACTTGATAATGTTGTTTTTATCTTTGCAAACTATAAGCCTAAAATTTATTTATTTTATTTTTTTAAGTTTATGTATTTGTTTTTGAGAGACAGAGGGAGTGAGTGGGGGAGGGGCCAAGAGAGAGAGAGAGAGAGAGAGAGAAAGAGAGAGAGAGAGAGAGAGAGAGAGAGAGAGAGACTTTCAAGCAGGCTCTGCACTGTCAGCACGGAGCCTGATGTGGGACTCAAACTCACAGACCATGAGATCAAGACCTGAGCTGAATCCAAGACTTGATGTGTAACCAACTGAGCCACCCAGGCAGCCCTAGAATTTTTTTGGTTAAATGAAGTCTTTAAGATTATAGACTACTTATATAATTAAGTATGAATAATTTAAAATGCATGGTTGAATATATTTAAGTGCATTTCAAAATAAAATTATATGGTATTACTTTAGGTAAATTCTATGGTAATATAATTATATATATATTTTTTTCCATACATTTGTCTTGTTTACTAAGAAAAGTTCAAAATTCAAAGAACATGTATGGCTTGCTTAGTAAATGTGATTAGAATTTAAATGACTGAATTTTCTTTGACCTCTAGTATCTTATCTTATCATCAAATACTACTAACTGAAATGGCTAAGGGATTACTATTTCTCATAGAAAAGTACGGATCATACATTCATTTATTTTTTTTTTTCATTTCTACCTGTGATTTAAAATGGGTTTATTTTAGCCTTCATTATATGCTTTAGCCTTTCAACAGCAAGGCCTGAATAAATGGAAACCATCCTTACTGAGTACTTCTGTACCAGAAATGAAGATTTCCCTGGCCCGTTTCCCCATACAGACCACAGTCACTTTTGAATCTTCAAAACAACCCCAGATTTAGACTCACATTTTAAAATAAGCTAGTTAATTTCCAGAGAGATGAAATAAATTGCTAGAAAGTACCAGTAGGTCGCATCATCAAGGTTTCAAACCAGTTTGAGTAATCTTTGAACTCTCTGCTACTCACTTGTTTATTTAAATATATCATTAAATAATTTAAAAAATCTAATTGAAGAAGTAAAACAATACTATCTTCAATTGTGCTAGAAAATTTGAGAAAAGCACAAAAGTAAACAAACATTTATTGTTGACTTACTTGTTCTTTTTTTTTTTAAGTTCCTAAATGCTGACAAACAAGTGCACTCAGTTAAGGTCTGATATTTTATCATGCTAAAAAATTACTCTTGCAAATAAATAACAGAAATACAAACACCATGATGAAACCAGTGAAAAATTTAAAGAGATACTTATAAAAGAACATATACAAATGTAAAACAAGCACATAAGATGTGTTTAACATTGTTAGTCGTTAGAGAAATGTCAAAATCACAATGAAACATTCTAACACACTTTTTAGAAAAATTTAAATGTAAAAGATCACCAAAACCAAGTGTTGATGAGATGTGGAACTGGAACTCTCATAAATTACTGAAGAGAGATATTAATTTTGACAAGCACTTTGGAAAATGGTTTGGCAAATTCTTATAGAAATAACCTATATTGGGACTCAGTAGGTTAAGGGTCCAACTTTGGCTCAGGTCACAATTTCATGGTTCACAAATTTGAGCCCGGTGACGGGTTCTGTGCTGACAGGCTGGAGCCTGCTTCAGATTCCGTGTCTCCCTCTCTCCCTGCCCTTCCCCAGCTTGCACTTCTCCAGCTTGCATTCTGTCTCTCTTTCTCTCTCAAAAATAAATAAGCCTGTATTCATCATATGAAACAGCAATTCTACTTCTAGATTTTTATTGAATGAAGATGAAAACATACATACATATAGACTTACATGTAAGTTTATAATAGCTTTATTTATTTATTTTTATTTATATTTTAGTTTAGAAATAGAGTGTGTACAAGGAGGGGCTGAGGAATAGAGAGGGAAGAGAGAGAATGAGAATGAGAGAGAGAATATTTTAATCAGGCTCCATGCCCAACCTGGAGTCAGAAGTGGGGATCAATCCCATGACCCTGGGATCATGACCTGGGCTGAAAGAAAGAGTCAGAGAATCAACCAAATGAGCCACGCAGGGACCCCAACAGCTTTATTATAACCAAAATTTGACAATAATCCCTGTGTCTATCAACTACAGAGAGGATAAGCAAAGTGTGGCACACTCATATTAAAAAATATCAGCCATATGAAACTTTATTTTTCTGAGAGAGAGAGAGACAGAGTATGAGCAGGGAGGGGCAGAGAGAGAGGGAGAAAGAATTGGAAGAAGGCTTCAGGCTCTGAGCTATTAGCACAGAACCTGACATGGGGTTCGAACTCATGAACCATGAGATCATGACCTGAGCTGAAGTCAGATGCTTAACTGACTGAGCCACCCAGAAACCCAGCCATATGAAATTTTAAAAGTGTAGTGCAATTTTTCATAAGATGGAATGACAACAGGTAGTGATATATGCCTAAAGAGAAAAGATGACAATTAGGTACACACTCATGGCAGTTTTAAAGTCGAACTAAATAAAGAGGAAAATGCAGTGATTTCTGTAGAGGTTACCTTTGAGGTTTCCTCCAAGGATACAGATAAAAATAAGAATGGTATGAAAATATTAAGTGGGAAATTGACATATGAGGGGAATCAGAGAATTGTGACCGCTATAAATAGTAGGGCTTCACTGACAAGAAACTGACAGTAAGCGAACTGGAGCAATGTAAAAGGAAATCCTACAGAGAACATTTGTGGGCACCTAGACCTGAGCTCTAACATTTCCTATATGTAGGTCTTTCAAGAAACATCTTAACTAAGTTCTCTGTGTTTCAGTTTTTATAAATTAAGTTAAAAAAAAACAAAAGAAAAAAATGAGGCGCTAAGATCATGCTATAGGATTACTCTAATTATTAGATTAGATCTATGAATCTTCTGGAAAAGTGCCTGCAGCTCTTTGACCCTAAAGATATGGTAGAATATAAGAATAACATCACTTCACTAATGACTATTATAAAGTTTTAATGAATATTCAATGTTTTAGATTATATTCACTATGAAAATAAAACTAAAATGATTTAGAATATACTCTATAATAATATTTTCTTTTTATTGTTTTAATGTTTATATATTTTGAGAGACAAAGAGAGAGACCAAGCATGAGTAGGGGAGAGGCAGAGAGAGAGACACACACACACAGAATCCCAGGCAGGCTCCAGGTCCTGAGCTGTCAGCACAGAGCCTGGTGCAGGGCTTGAACCCACAAACTGTGAGATCATGACCTGAGCCAAATCAGAAGCTTAACCAACTGAGCCACCCATGGGCCCCTATAGTAATATCTTCTAAGCCATATACTGTTATTAGTTCACATGGAAAACATTCCATAAGCTATAGAATATATTTTGCAGTAAATATAATAATTATATACACCAAATTATTTACTTAAATGCAACTAGGAATTACTTATTATTCATATTTTAAATGTTTTTTAGGGCTTACAATGATGTGCATATTTTTAGAAGCAGGGAAATTAAAAAAGCAAATGACAAATTTCTTAAAACGAAGATAAAGAGAACAAATTATTTTCCCAAATAGGAATGCATTCTTCTATGGCCCTAGAATTACACAGATAAGAGGTACAAGCTAGGCAAAATGATAAAAATAACTTATAAAGTAAAAATAGGGAAAGAAGATAAGAATGCGAAGAATAAATGAAAACAACCGCCTCCAAGTAAGTGGCAAAATAAGACCAACCACGTAAGAGATTGTTGAAATAAATGACACTGGAAAACAAACCAAGTATTCCTCTCATGCAAATTATGATTTATTCAACAATTCATCCCTTTGGTGAGAGGCAAGGAAAATGAGAGAGAAGGAGGGAGGGAGAGCGCAAGAGGGAAATGAGATGCACAGATGCAAGACTGACCAGAGAGGATTGAAGTGTCTGCTGTTCTACAACAAATACTACAAAAATAGAGACAGATTTACAAGTAAGAGGGAAAAATGAACACTCTCATCAAAGGTGTTGGCCATTCGGCATGGGAAGACGAGAGCAAGATGTAAAGATGTCTCAGGAGAGCTCGGGAGACAGATGGAACAGATAAAAGACTGGAAAAGCAGCTTGTTGAGGAAAAGTTTTCAAAAAATATTCTAAATTCAGACTTTTGAAGACCTTGGACGAAGACCTGCTGAGAAAAATGTCTGTCAGGAAAAGGAGATGATGTGTATAATAAACAATTAATAGTTAAGAGCAGAACGTGATGGGACTTCAGTGCAAAGCCTCCTCTTAGCTATCATCTAAGGCCATAAATATCCTTCAGAATTGTAATAAATCAGCTCACATTCAGCTGTATACAGGCATGGGCCGACCGATTAAAATACTGTGCTGAACCAAGTCCCTCTAACTGTATGCGTTACTACTGATTCCCCCCGCAAAGGAACTGAAGGCTAGACTCTACTGCATGGTTGGCTTTAATACTCAAATTCATTTGGGTCTCAAAACAAAAACAAAAACAAAAACAAAAGCAAAAAAAACCCAACCAAACTCATTTGGATCTCAAAGGTCCTCCAATGCTTTGCTCCCTTGCTATTCTTTAAAGTAACAAACTATTAGAGGAACTTGTGAACAAGTTCCCCACAAACATGGAGAAAACAGAAAAGGCTCCAAAATTGCAGCTCTACTTGCTGTATGCAACACACAAACCCTTGAACATTCAGTGATAAACTATATTTCTTAAACATTTACTGGTAAAGTTCAGTTTCATCAGATAATGTCTTCCTTCCACTATGCAATCAGAGGTCCTTTATATCCCTTCATGGCAAATACCACTTTTTCAAAATCTTCAAAAATCTTTATATATCTGGATTTTCATATATTTCATTAGATTTCCTAGAGTGGAATTTATCTGTTACTTGAGAAATAGTCTGTTAAATCAATAATTGTAAAAAGTTTCCTTGCCTAAGAATCAGACAAATAGTAAGTGCTACTTTGGTCAGTGTCTGAGGTAATAGGTTTCCTCCAGGTTTTACGTCATGGGGAGAGAGCTATTTTCTGGATCCTCATTGTGAACCCCGTTTCCTGCATCATCCCAGCAAATGAGCAGCCAGAGAGTCTAAAGAACTAAAGGACCATCCCCAGTTGCCTATGTAGTGGGACCTGTTACCTTAGTGACACAACTAGGTAAAGAGGAACTCTGAGGTATTCATACCTTAAAGCATAGAGAGCTTATCTCATTACTTTTAGTTCTAAAGACTTGTACCCATGTAACTAGATTAATTTAACCATTTCCTTACTGCTGTGAAATTTTATTCTCTTCCAATATTGCTTCTCTCTCTCTCTCTCTCATTTATTTTGAGAGAGAGAGAACAAGTGTGAGCAGGGAAGGGGCAGAACAGAAGGGAGGGAGAGAATACCAAGCATGCTCTGCACTGTCAATACAGAGCCTGATGTGGGGCTCTGTCTCACAAACCACCAGATCGTAATCAGAGCTAAAATCAAGAGTTGGATGCTTAACTCACTGAGCCACTCACGTGGTCCCAGTGCTGCTTATTTCAAGTGATGTTTCAGAGACATGCTTGTACGTGGTTCTTTTGTGCTCATTTGTATGTTTCTAGATTTATTTAAATGTAGAAGTATTTTTAATCTCCAAAAGATACATTCCTCTCAGATGCTGTACACATTTTATTTCACCAACGGTATGTGAGTGAATTACATTACATCCTCCCTAAGTACTAGATAACATGATGTTTTTATATAAACTTTTTATCTTAATGTGTATCTCCCTGACTACTATGGATATCGAACACCATTACTTCTTATTGTTTCTAGGGATCTTTTTTGTACTCACGAAGGAAAGAAAAATCTCTTCTACATTGTTTATGTTGGAAATATTTTCTCTAACATTGTAATTTACCTTTTAATGTTTTGTAGGGCATTTTATTATACCAAAAGTTATTAACAGGGAAAGGGCAAAAAGTCTTGGTTTGTTTTATTTATGAAGGATACTTCTATGAATTTTTTTCTCCTTATGACTTTTTGGAGTTTTCATTTTGGCTTAAAAATATCCAAAACTAAGAAAATATGGAAGTACTACTCTTATACATACTGCTTTATGTGATGTGTCTTTAGCGATAAATGAGAAGACAGTTTTTGAACTCAAGGATTCACATACTATATTACATATTGTGGTAGGCAGAAAAAAAATGGACCACCAAATATGTCCATATCCTAATCCCTGGAAACTGAATATGATACCTAAATGGGAAAAGAAACTTTGTAGAAATCATTAAATTAAGAATCTTGAGCTAAAGAAATTATCCTGAGTTGGCCCAAGATAACCACAAGTGCTCTTATAGGTGAAAGAGGTATGCAAGAAAATCAGAAGCAGAAAAAAACCAATATGTAAAGGCATGACTATTTAAGTGGCAGTGAATGTGACAGAACTGAGGGTTTTGAAGATGCTTTCCATAATCAAGGAATGAAGGAATTGTTAGAAGCTAGAAAAGGCATGAAGCAAAATTTTCCCTGAACCTCCAGAAAAAATATTGTCCATGCTGACAGCTTGAGTTTAGCCCAATGATTCCTATTTCACATTTCTGACTTTGTTAATGGCTAATAAATTTGTGTTGTTTTAAGGCACTGATTTGTTGTAGCAGCAATAGGAAAATAATATGCACACTAAGTAGGCAAGCCAAGCCGACACTTTATCTCAGTATGTGGTTGCTTGAGGACGGAAAATAGGTGAGGTTATCGAGTAGGACTCTCCAAAATAATGAACTTGAGCAGAAAAGGACTTTTGTAGATAGCTGGCCACTTTTACCACAGTAACATTAATATTCATAATTGTTCCAAATGGCAATATGACCAAAAAAAGACCCAAAGCAAAAAGCATAGAGTAAGATAAAGAGTGATATGAAATTACACTAAAATGTGTCTTCTTTTCAAGAGATTAAAACAATTCTAAATACTGGAGCACATAGCAACCTGATTATTTTTGAAACAAAACCATAAAATGATACCTAAAAAGCCGACAAAGTCAATATATTTGTAAGATAAAAGTTGTCACAAACAAAATTACCAAGTGACAGAATGGGAGAAAATATTTACAATGTATGTTACAGTTAAAAGATCCTAGCTACAATATGTCAACCTAACTATGAATGGAAACTGAAACAAAAGGAAAGGAAACAAACGCAGAGAAGCAAAGAAGAAAATTCTGGCAAGAAAATGGACATTTTTTTAGAGTAACAATTGACCAACAAATGTATGAAAGGTCGCTCAATGCTAACATTATTCCTAATTCTACTTCTAAAATTAATGCCTTAATCTAATTTTATGACTAGTCTAGGTTGAAAGAGAGGGCAATTTGTACTGCCTAAGAATAAATTACTAGTATCTTGATTTAGACAGAATATAGGAGCTAAAACAGGAGAAGCAGACATCACTTTCTGAGAATTTTTATTACTTGGAATCTGTGAAGAGTTGGAAGATAAAATTAAGCTAAATTGCCACTTTATAGCTCTTATCTTTAGCACTGACCAGAAAGATGAAGTTCAAATTTATCAAACTGCTAGGGGATAAGTCTAAGATCAGTATATTCCCCCTCCCCACTTTTTTTTTTTATAGGAAAGAGATACCAGACATTTTTTTAGAAGCTAGATCATAAGCCACATTTAAACTTTATGAATTCATATTTTCATTGTAGAATATTTCTGTTGACAATATAAACATTTTTTCTTGATACTACTGATTATCTTTACCTTGAATTTCATTTTTTTCTTAACATCATACATAAGAATCTGAGAACACAAGAATATTATCTAGTGATAGTTTCCTAGCTGATATTTTAAGAGGTATGAAATGAGTACTCTTTTTTTAAAAAAGTACATGTGACCTATTCTAAAGTTCTGGATATTAAGGTAGGCTGGTTCTGTTAGTAGCATCAAAATTCTCTGCCTTAATATTTTTAAGACTATTTTGTTCACAATGTAGATGTGCAAGTTATTTTAAGTATTTTATATCACTACACATTTTTCATAAACATATGTCATACTCTTTGCTATTGAAGTAGAGAAGTTAAGAATTAAAAATTGAAAATTTACCTAGGTTAAAAACTTAAATCAGAAATGTGAAGAATCTTTGTATACTCTGCCTAATTTCTAAATCTATAATATAGCCTTTTTAAAATGTTGAATTTACTTCTTAGCGTCTTTAATTTGTCTTCCTTAAGATCAGACATCTGCCTTAAATGTTGAGTCAATTGTGATGTTATGGCATGACTGAGTTTTATTCTTGTTTTTAACATCAGTCATCTCCTTTCTTAGTACCTCCAAATCCATTTTCACTCTTGACCTCTCACCTGGTCTTTGGGGAGCGCTGTGATCTTGTTATTCGCCTAACTTTCAATGTTATTATGTCTGCAGTATATCCAATCTCATCTTAAAAATATACTTTTCTCTTATCCTCAGTGGCTCCTTTAGTTTAACTTGTTTCCTTTTCTCAAGCTGTACCCTAAGTCTGATGTTGACAAGTATTTTGCTACAATCACTTCTGTGTCATTTTTCCTCATCAGTGCTGCAGGACTGATCAATGACCCAGTCCCCATATCCCAAGACCAATTATCTTACAGTCATCTAAATTGAATTAAATTTGTTCTCTGAGCACAACCACAGAAAAGGAAAATATTGTGAACACTTCACTATTACTAGTTACTAGTAAAAGGGGGAGAAAAAAAAAGCAAATTTCTTAAAACTAAATTTGAAATGGACCATGGCAAATACAGACACATACCACTAAAATGGTAAAACAAAACAAAGGAGAAAACTACTTGATGATTCTGTTTAAGTAACAATTTTGTATCTCATGATTCTTTTAACCTGCAAAGGAACCTGTTATGCTAGATTTTATAACCTATCTCCCTGCTTTACACAAAGCATTATCGGGGCTATTCACATTGCCTCTCTGAATTGCCTCCCTAGAGCACCCCTTCAGAACAGCATGTTGTAAATACATATAGGGAAAGCAACCTATCTCTGTTAGCCCCTACATTTCAGATGAGTCATGTGTCCTCAGTCTCATAGGCTACACTCCATTGATTTAACTTTCCATACTTGAAATCATTAGCTATTAGTATGTAATTTGTAGTGTATTTATAAAAAAAATCACCTGGGGAGTTTTCCAAATTTAGCCATCTGGTTTAAACACCATTTTCCAATGGTTTTGATTCCGTAGGTCTAGATAGGGCTTGCAAATATGCATTTTAAAGCATTCCCAGTGAGCGGGGTGTCCGGGTGGCTCAGCTGGTTAAGCCTATGGCTGCAGCTCAGGTCATGATCTCATGGCTCTTGGGTTCGAGTCCTGCATAGGACTCTGCTGACAAACACCTCATGGCCTGAAGCCTTTTTCAGATTCTGTGCCACCCTCACTCTCTCTCTGCTCCTCCCTTGCTCACACTCTGTCTCTCTCTCTTTCTCAAAAAATAAATAAACATTACAAAAGTTTTTAAAAAATTAAAAAAAAATAAACTACCCCCAGAGTATTTCTTAGGCACCTTGACATTTGAGAGCCATTGAACTACCAATAAATTCATTTGCTTAAATAAAATAGTTGTTTCCAAGGCACAAAACAAACCATTGTGGTCTAGAGGGTAAATATTAGGTCTTCTGTTATTCTGTTTTTAACCTAAAAAAATTAGATAGAACTTACGCTTTAGTAATGTTAAATGTATGGAATACAACTAGTCTCCCTAAGGTAGTCATGTGACCTGTTGGTATGGGGGGTATCCTTAAGGAAGTGCTGGGTTCCCACAAGGCCAAGGAGTTGTAAGTTGCATTATAAGACATTCTTCATATAACCAGTTCGGTTATTTTACAGATTATGCTCCCTAATCTTAATTGAACCAATATTTAGAAAATGGAAAATTGACTTGACAATCTTTCTACAAAAAAAAAACACCCCAGTAATAACGAATGATAAATATTTCAGAACATGTTACCTATTAAAATAAATGGCAGGGCTAGTGTTTCTTATTGGACAACCACATTATAAGAAAAGACAAAAACCCAATGGGACTATCTCAGAAAAATTACGAACTTTTTCATGTTTCTTAACAATGGGAGACAAAGGGCATATGCCATTGCTGAAACATGCCGCTAAAATTAGCTAGAATAGTACAAAGACAACAAAATGGAAACAAATAAAAATGTTTTCTTTTGTCAGTATATGCCACTGATAGGTGCAAGAATATATTATTGATGACTTAAAGAAACAAACTGTAGGAAGATTATGCACTGTGGGAGGTTTACTGTAGAGTTACATGACAGTCCAATATTTTTAATGTGTCTCATTTTATTTTCTAGATTTTGTTTCACAAACTCATATATTAAAAAGTGCTCTTTATAAGCTACTAAAGGAAAGGTGCACTGGAAAATGTATGTCTTTTAAAGTAAATAATATCTTTAGGGGCACCTGGGCGGCTCAGTCGGTTGAGCATCTGACTTCAGCTCAGGTCATGATCTCATGGTTCGTGGGTTCAAGTCCCACATCAGGCTCTGTGCTGACAGCTAGCTGAGAGCCTGGAGCCTGTTTCAGATTCTGCGTCTCCCTCTCTCTCTTACTCTCCCCTGCTCATGTTGTCTCTATCTCTCAAAAATTAAAAAAAAAAAAAAAAAAAAATCTAAAAAAAAATTTTTTTAATTTAAAAAAGTAAATAATACCTTTAAAACATTTTGAGAACAAGCTAAATGTTCTAATCTCAAGGTACAAAGATCATACCATGCTTGGATTTCATTTGCAATATTTTTCAGAGAAAGGTCCCTTTACATAGGTAGAAATCAGAGGTGCACAAATTATACATGACAACATCCGGATCATTAATTTCAAAAAATGAGATCTTTAAAATGTATAGTAGACTTATAAATATATACATATATATAAATATATATTCTCCAATATCTTACAAGTAATTGGAGAATAGCTGTGTGAATTTAAAAATAAATGGTACTATTTTTTTTACTTACAAATATTAAGAATTCCAGATGTGTTGATTCTTTTTTGATGACAAATGTCATGTCTGTTGGTAGTATATAACTTGATAGATATTTTTAAAAAGATAAACATGATTCATCCCAAAAATGTCAAGGTCTTGATTGTAAAATGAGTGAGAAAATAATATTTTACGAAAGAAATTTGTTAGTAAGAAACACTTATGATATACAAATATTTAATTATTTCCCACTACTTCATGATTTTGTTGCCTAAAATAATTTGTAGGAGTTAAAAGAACATGTTTAATCTGTATGTTTAAAAAATCAAAGCATATTCCAGGGGCACCTGCGTGGCTCAGTCAGTTGAGCCTCTGACTTTCATTCAAGTCAGATCATGATCTCAAGGTTCCTGAGTTTGAGCCCATGTCGGGCTTGCTGCTGCCAGCCTGGAGCCCGCCTCCAATCTTCTATCCCCCACCTCTCCTACCCTCCCCACCCATACCCTCTCTCTCAAAAATAAAACATTTAAAAAAACTGAAACATATTCAAGTCTATTTAAAGTGTTTCAAAATTACTATCTTCGATAAACTCTGAGCCATTTATTCATATAAAACACTCACATTTTCAGATTAGTTAATGAGTTTTTATGAGCATATGAGTTTTCAGAAGACAGGATTTTAACCTCTCAATTTTAAGAAAAGTTTTCACATACAGAATGAAAAAGTAATACTTAGAATAATAGTAACAGCTGAACTTCAATTTGTCTATGTTTTGGTATATTAAGTATCTCCGGGATACCTCATTTTCAGATATCACAGCTCCTACCACCAAGGATCAAAATAAACTAAAAAACAAAGCTTAAGGTTACTTTTCCAAAATGCTAAACATGAATATTCAGAAATAATAGAGCAAATACAAATACATTGCTGTGTAAAATATCAAATGATCTCTAGCACTGTGATAAAGGACATTTTCAACTTGTAATGTTTGTGGGCCCTGCTCTTGGGCTCCCAAGGAAGCTGTACTTTACAAGGGTGAGCGTCTCATCACCAAACTTCAAAACGCATGGGCTCTATTTGTGCCCTGAGCACACACTGTACATCGGTCTGCTTTGTTAGCAAATAACCGAGAAGAGATATATCAAGCCAAAAGTAAGAGTAAAAATCTCCCTACGTTCTGTTTCCATACTTCCAAAGCCTGTAATGATGTCCGTACTAAAAGCATAAAATAAAGTCTGTAATTTTTGGGAATATCATTCTTCCTGATGATTTTTAACTCCTGATGTCACAAAAATCATGTGTAACCCTAGTTAAACATTCCTTCTCTCGGACACTCTCTTGTTTGTGAAGATTGTGTCTCTAGGCAGCTGTCCTCCATTGGACTTGAATATATTTTTTTTCCAGAAATTTTAAAGGGTTTATTCATTTTGCTTCAACACCTATAGTAAAGGCCCAGAGGTTTTTATAAATACTTAAAAATGTTAATTCAAAATGTTCTTTGTTTTTTCTGACACATCCTTATACATCCTTATTTTTACTCTTCTGACTGCTATAATTTATTGATAAAATAGCAAATGCATATACATTCACCAAATTATAATTAAGTAAATATATATATATGTTAGGGAGACTGCATGTTCAAACTTGGGAGATCACTGACACAGCTTACTGTGCTCACAGAGAAACCCCTTTGGCAGCCACAAGGTGTGATCTTAAACTCATTCATGAATCTTAAGGGAGCTTGGATAAGAGGGCTGGTTGGATTATTGTTACTAAAACAAAAAGAAAATCAGTCATGTGCTGGTAAAGATTTCTACAAGACGGCGGTGGGACAAAGTGCTGATATGCACTATTTGCTGATTTTTTAATGAAAATACTCCCACTGCGGCTGATTTCAGATGACTGAAAACACGTCGTGCGGGGCTGGGAGTTGATGAGCACTAACAACTCTTGCAACGGGTACAAGCTGCTTTAAACACCACTGGATAAAGTCCATGTCCTGTTGGCAGGAGGTTATTCTACTCTCATCAAAAATTATATGAAATCACAGCAAAAAAACCTCCTGACTCAAATTTTCTTCTCTTTTAAAAATGTTCCCTGCAATGTTGAATTAGCAGTCTGTACATGCTTGCTCAGTAAATGGTATTTTGTGATTATAATCACTTTAACTTTCTTAGATTTAACAATGTAATCTGTAGGTACACATGATCTCTAAGTATGTTTGATAAGAAAGAGTAGGACATGCAGAGTGAGAAAAGGAGGGGGGCATATTTCTGCAATAAAGAAGAGAGATATCATAATGCTATGTAATGATGTTTTTGAACAGAAGTATCTCAAATGGTTGACTAAGATTCACAAAGAAAATCAAGTATGACATACATCAACTTTCCATCATGATAATTTTACAACACATGTAAAAATCTTTCTCGGACTCCTCTCTGTCTCTGTCTCTCTGTCTTGCTCTCTCTCTCTCTCTCTCTCTCTCTCATGCTCCACACATACTCAATTAGAGAATAGCTATTAAGTGTCTTGAATAAGTTCCCTCAGAACAAATCAAAGACGGAAAGCACTTTACTCTCATGTGAACTAATTTCTATTCCAGTGTTTTTCCACTAAGCAAATTATGATTTTTCCTTTCTCATTAAGGTTAATTTAGAAAAGAACAGAGCGTCTGATTGCTGGTGGATTTCTCTTCAATACGCGGCTCACATACAAGAATCAATTACACTTGGCTCATCCAATTCTTAAAAATGGTTTTAGATTGCTTTATAACTCCAATCTATTTGTCAAATTACTCTGCTATTATCTTTGTGTTCACTGAAGCTAGGACAAAACTGTGTTTAAACAACGGTTTACTTTAACATCCTAAAGTTCAAAAAAGATAATTGAACAAATACTATGCAAATATGAACTTTGAAATTAACATCCTTGTTTCCTTTATATTACAATCTACTAGTATTCTAGAATTTTACCTATGTACAATAATACCCTTTAAATAATGCGGATAAACCATAGATTATATTAATTTTTCTAAAGTGTCATATTTACTTATAAAAATTTTAAATGTTTATTTATTTTTGAGGGAGAGAGTGAGCGAGCATGCACAAGAGTGAGGGAGGGGCAGAGAGAGACGGAGAGACAGAATCTGAAGCAGACCTCAGGCTGAGCTGTCAGCACAGAGCCCAACACAAGGCTTGAAACCACAGACCATGAGGTCATGACCTGAGCCAAAGTCAGATGCTTAACTGACTGAGCCACCCAGGAACTCAAAGTATTTTAAATGAAAAGTCACGGACTCTTCATTTTATAGACTGAAACTGTTGTCAGCAAAGATAACTAAATTATCATGCCAACCTAGTTTATGTGGCAGTAGAAGACACAATAATTAATAGATAATTGCATAAATCTTGTAACTTGGACTCTCTGCTTCCAAGCTCACTCTACTCCATTGTCTACATTACTTTGAAGTTAATTTTCCTTTTTATAGCAATTGATTTGCTTTCTTATTTGCTTCCATATATAGAATTTCTATTAAATAAACTCCATGAACAGACTGTCAAGGTCTTTGATGACACAGCTGGAAGTGAGTCATTTTCTTGTCATTCACTCATCTATTGATTCAGTAATTCAAAAATACTGTTGACCTTTTTTTTTCTGTTGACCTTTATTTACCAAATATTTCCTTAATATTTGTGACTTAGAAAAACAATTTTAGATCAATTTTAGGTTTCTCACATAACTGGAAAGGAGGTACAGAGATATTTCATATACTCTCTGCCCCAATACATGCATAACCTACCCCACAGTCAACCTCTCCCACCAGAGGGGTACATTTGTTACAAAGGATGAATGGATGCTGATACATCAATAATCACCGGAAGTCCATAGTTTACACTAGGAGTCTGTTGCATCCTAGTGAACAGATGGTGTTGTACACCTGTGGGTTGGGACAAATGTATAATTCATCATTATAATATCATATGAGGAATTTTCTGAAATATCTTGTCCTCCACTTATTCACCCTTCTCCTCCTCCCACCCACTGGTAGCCAGTGATCTTTTCACTGTTTCCAGTTTTGACTTTGTCACACACTTCTTTTTAGATTGGCTTCTTTCTCTTAATAAATGCATTTTCAAATTCTCCATTTCTTTCATAGCTTAAAGCTCAGTTCTTTTTAGCATTGAGTGACATTCTATTGTCTGGATGGAGTTATTTCCATAATGCAACACATATTTTTCATCTTCTGTTGTATATTTCAGACACATTGCTAAGCATTAAGGGGAAAAAGATATGTACCTGGTAAACCTCTGAAGATCCTCTTTATGTGTCTTTAACTTAGATCCAACATAAAACCCACTGAGAGCGCAGACTAGTTCAGACCTGTTTGCAGGAAAAGCAGGATAATGAAAACATATAAATGTTTAAAAAATATGTGTTATGGGGGGCCTGGGTGGCTCAGTTGGTTAAGTCTCTTGATTTAGGCTCAGGTCATGATCTCATGGTTCATTGGCTCAATCCCTGTGTTGGATTCCATGCTGACAGTGTGGAGCCTGCTTGGGATTCTCTCTCTCTGCCCCTCCTGTATACTCGCTCTGTCTCTCCCAAAATAAATTATTAAACTTAAAAAAAAATATGTGCTGCTGTTGCCATGTATGGTGATGATTATCATGAAAATAATGATAATATATAGAACAATGGATCATAGAACTGCAATTTTACCATTACAAATCATATAGTTAAAAAGTTAGGAATCCTATATATGCTAATTCTGATATCCTTACAAACTTAAATGACAAAACCTTTATTTTTAGATAAGCTAAAACCATCAATACTGCATTCCACATTATCTTGCATTATAGAGTATAGAGACTTTCAAATACTTTGTAACACTGAAAAAAATTACTGTGAAAACTGTAGTATTCCTATCTGAGGTAGCATATTGAATGTGCATTTACCCATCCTCTGTTCTTACTGGCTGGGACGATGTGATACTTCTTAAGTACTTAAAATCCTACTCCTATTTCAATGAAGGAAATTATAGCCAAACTTACAATCTCTATAAAATGTCAACCCTTCTATGTAATCTTTCCTGTTCCTATATGAGAACTAGGTTTGGATATCAAAACGTTTTGCATTGTTTTAATGGCACACTTATGTTATTCTACTTAGTATTATTAATACGCTCTACACTTTTTGACCTGTTATTTCCTTCCAAACTTTATTCTAATAGGTCATATATACTTATAGGTCAATCCAAATATTCCATTAAGTTTGTGTCTCTCTTGGCACCTGGGATATCAAGAGTACTATAAATATCAAGAATATTATAACTCAAAAGGTGAGCCACCTCTTCCCCCACAGTTGTGTCCAAGTAGATAATTTATTATAAGGAAGATAATTATTTTCACCATTGGTCATGTATTATAAATATTTTTAAAAAATGAAAGAATTATAAATATTGGGAGGCACACTAGGATCTGCTTTCTTCTTTCTTTTGGATCCTCTTTGATTTCAGGTTTCTTTTTTCCCTCTTGTAGTTTCTTCTTTGTTTTGCCTACTAACTTTAACATGGAGTATTGGATTTAGAATTTTTAATTCAAGATCATGATTATCTGATGTCTTCTGTTTTGTATTGCTGGACACAGATTTAAAGACTTTCCTTTAACAAAGCTATATATTATTCTCCTTCTAATTTAGTTAAGCTTTCTTGAGAAGCAAATAATACAGGATTATATTGTAACTCACAGAAAAAAAAATGGCCTAAATGTACCAACATCCTGACTCTCTGGCAAGCGTCCTAAAGTCATGGCTCTGTTAAATGTTTTGAGCTATTTCAATAATAAATATCAAAATGTGTCAAATTATGAATCAGGTGAATCCTCATTACCATGACTATATTAGATCCCCTCTCATTTCACATTTTAACATCTATCATTTGCAACAACTCATTTTAAGTAATGTATTCTTATCATACTTATAACCAGAGAAACTGTCTCATTCTAAATTAAATAACCAAAACTGCATGAAACAAGAAGTAAATTTAAAATATGAGATAAATCACAGAATTAAGGAAACGACCAGGCCATTAGAAGTATAGGACATGGGACAGTTTTAGAATCTTATTACCAGGATATTATGAGCTGCTGTCACAAAATGCTGCCATCATGTTGCTCATCTCCAAACTGATTTTTCACTCATGGGACCAGTGGGCAGGGCTTTCTGACAAAACCACCTGAATTGTGTTGTGTGAGGGAAGGAATGTGCATAAAGATTAAAAAAAAAAAAAAGCAAGAAATGAATTATTACTAGAATTTTAGTGGAATAATTTTTGGAGAATTCCAGAAAGACATATTTAGACAGCAACCCCAGCATAAAAAGCAGTTTCTTTAGTTTCTTAAAATTAAAAAAGAGATCAGTACAATTTTACTTCCTTTTTTCTTTTTTCAAATGAAGTGTTCTATGAGTGCTACACCGGAGTCATAGGTTCACTCACTGTACCTATTCTCTTCTTATCACCACCGATGTCCTCATTCTCAGCAAATGACATCACTTAATTTCTCAGAGTGAAGGAGCCATACATAATAAAATCTACAGCCATTCACATGTACATTTTCTCTTTATATTCTCTACCCCTTCCGCAGTGTCCTTTTGTTACTTCAGGCTTATCTCTCCACTTGTGATTCAGACTTATCTTCTGTTTTTATGTAGATCATACGCTCTCTTTGTTGTATCTACCTTCTATCCTGCCTCTCATGTCTTCTTTCCATCGGTATAGTAAATGCTTTTGATCTCTCTCATCTTAATACGCTCCCAGACACGTGCATGCACGTGCACTAGCTAGTGCACACCTTCTTCTCTCTCATCTCTTCCATGTCACCGTCGGGTGCTCTGAAAGGTTTTTCTGCACCCACATCTTCCACATCCCCAATTTATTTTCATTTCTGTTTTTTAAATTAGAGTGAGAAAGTGCACACAAATGGGGGGGAGGGAAGGAAAGAGAGAGAGAGGGGGAGAATTCCAAGCAGGTTCCACGTTCATCAAAGAGCCCGACACAGGGCTTAATCCCACATATCATTGATCTGAGCCAAAATCAAGAGTTGGATGCTCAACTGGCTGAGTCTCCCAGGTGCCCCTGTTTTCATTTCTGTATTGACTGCAAACTATCTTCTGTTTGGGCATGAAAATGAAGTTTTTTTTTTAACTTATGCATTCTTATTTCTCTCTTCTTTTCCAAACTAGTACACCCTCCTTATTCTACGATCTGTGTTCTCTGTCTGAATGAATGACTTTCACCCATCTAATCAGTTGTTCAACATTGAAGCCTACATAATATTTTAAATCTCTATCTCCATTACCCTAACATGCAATTACCAATTTCTATACACTAGTCACTGAGTATCTAAAATATTTGTATACTATAGATAATGTTTCCAAAACTTAAAAATGTACGTAAGAGTAGCATGAACTTTCAATGGGCATTTTTTTTGACAAGCTTAACTAAGGCATTTAATTATCTAGGAGAAAGTGCCTGTATTTGAAGCCCAGAGACAATGAAATTGTGTAACTTGAAGATATCTGTCTGGGGAAAAAAATGATGGCAAAAGTTGTGGTTTTTATCACCCTGTGATAGTAAATGGTTTTACATCTTCCTTGAATCTAATTTTTGCATTCCTCTTTTAAGAATAAAATAGCCAATTCCTCAAAATGTTCTTTGTGTGTGTGTGTGCTTGCTTTATAATCTTAATGCTTCCCCATAGATTAAATGAATAAAAATCTGTCACATGTTCCTTCTATATTAGTATAAAAGACATGCTGTAACATTTTAAGAATTATACATTACTAGCATCTCTCTGCTACCAAAATTATTACCTAAACTTAGGTCACCACTGTATCTCTTCTTAGTTTTTATTACAAATGCTTCCTAATTGCTCTTGCTGCCCAAGGTTATCTGAATTCAATTCATTCTTTGCAGAATGGGTTTTCAAAAACACACATCTAAGTGTGTCATCTTCCATTCAACGCATCAAATATTTTCATATGATTCATAAAATGGCTCACAAGCCCCTGTCACCGGGCTCCTGCCTCCTTCTGTAGGCTTGTCTCCACACTAGCTCCCCGGATGTGTCTATTTTTATGCTCTTTATCATGTCTGTTTTCTGTGGGTGTTTCCTCATAATGCACCTTATAACTGGTATGCTTCCTGATCTCATCTCACTAGAATTTGGGACCATGGTATTGGTTATTGCATAATATCAGGTTACTGATTCTCAGTGGTCCACCTTATATGCCCTTTCTTTTTGAAAATAATCTCTCCAGTATAGATGAAGAGGCCCTATGTCATGTGATTTCCTCTGCTTGCTCTGGTTTGTCTATCTTATGTACCCCCTTTGCCCCCAAAACCTAATAAGGTGACTATGTATACAGATACATAGTATATCCAATAAGTACTTGTTATTTAAGTTATTATTATTAATAATAGTAAAGTAGGGACCTCAAAAGTTTAAGGACCATACTTATTGCTATACCTCTAATGCTGTTTTTGCATACTAGATAACACATAAAATGAGAACCCTATCTGCTAGTCTAGTGCTTTTACCAATATATATATATATATATATATATATATATATATATATATATATATATATAGCTTCTATATTTTATTTGTCTGTATCAAATCACCTAAGATTTAGCAACTGATTACATATTAGCAGTGGTGATATCTAACTTCAGTTAATCATCTACCACACATAGTTGCATTTTAATATTCAATAGTTGGGAATGAGTTTGGTAATACTAGCTCTGCTTATTAGGAAGAAACTGTGGCTTAGAATGTTATAACATTCCTGACAAGTATTAGAGTCAAGATAGAACTCAGGTTTAGGATTTTTCACATTATATTCCAAGTATAGCAGATCATAGTATATGAGTCAACATATTTTGAGTTTTACTTAATTATTTAATTATATTTATATACTTACCATTGTACATTCTAACTTAATTCTTTTTTTCAATAAACACACTCTATACATCAGCTTTATCCCAGGTATTACGCTAAGTATTAGACATATAATAATGGGAAATGTAGTCCCTGCTCTCAGGAAATTTATAGACTAGTGGGAGATTAAAGCAAGCTATGAGAGTAAAACAGAGGTATGTATCCCATACTATAATATTCCTCAAAGGCAATTTGGCCTAGATTTGTAAAGAGTCTGAAAACTTAAGGAAATGACCTCCTGACTCCACCCTAAAGGCACTATGGAAATATGCAAGATGGAGAGGGGTAATATATTCTGTTTATGAAAAAGGTTTTCAGGAGGCAAAAATTGAGATGGAAAAAGTAATCAGGGGCCAGATAGTAAAGAGTTTTAGAGTATATGCTTGGGCATATGGAATTTATTTTCAGGGAAAATAATAGCTTTGGTGTAATTTAAGTAACACTAGTTAATGTAATAGAGAGATGTTGATTTCTCAGCATCTAAACACTATATATATTACATATATAATATATATAATTTCTAGTTTATACCACAGCTCAGTGTGACTATTCCTATTGAGGGGCTTTCTGTGAGATCATTTAAATTTCAAGTTCAACTACCTAGGTACTTTGTAGGTCCTCTCCAATCAACTAGTAGAAAGATAAACAGAATAAAAGATTATGCATGGAGAGGGATTTATGTGAGTGGTACAGATGAAAGCTCCCATTACCTTTCATAACACTTATTTAGCAATTGCCCAGACATATGGCTACATCCAATGGGAAATAGGATCTAGCTATGTGTCTGGAAAATAAAGAACACAGGCTTTGCATACAGCAAAGTAATGTAAGCCTCTGGGGAGAGGTAAGTTTTGCACGCAAAATTATTTGATTTCACTTTGGAAAATTTGGAAGTGCCTAAGCAATTTCTAGGCAGACATGTCTAGCAGAATATTTGGTTACAACTTTGGAGCTTGTGAGATGAATTAGTCTAGGAAGATAACTAGTCATCCGCACATTTTAGCTAATTGAGTTTACGTTTTCCAGATAAATGAAACAAGAAGGGACCTTGTGTAGACTCCTAAGAAACACTGTGCTCCATATTAAGGTGCCATTCTAGTAAATGAGTCAAGTAGGAAAATGAGAAGGAACTACCAGCTAAATATGAGGAGGAAATAAAACAGGAAGTTTTTGAATAATAAAAAAAAAAAAAAGAGAGGACCTTGAATAGACTGTAAACAACAATGCCGTGGTTCATTCTTAGCTAGATATAAGGAGAAAAGGCAGGGAAATAAAGAAAATCACTAGGGATAAGTCTGAAAAGATGTCACCAATTTCCTTTAGTTTACCACCGTCACGAATATTTCTCTTTGTATTTGGAGATACATGAAGAACAGAGCCCCCATGAATCAGAAAGGGAGTTACCACCTGATCTTACATTAGATTTACAATATTCTCTCTACATTCTATTCCTGAGGGACCTATGTAAGCCAGCTTCATTAGGCTATCCTGTGAGAGGGGAATAAGAAAATTATGGACTTTCACCAAGTACGGGAGCATCCATGCCATGAATGATTGATTAGGTCAGAACAAGATGAATTGAGAAAAGGAGTTTTCTGTATGCCAAGAAGTAGTTTTGTGAGTACAATTATTTGAAGTGAATGTAGAGTGATTGAAGGACACATATACATATACAATACCTGTATGTGATATTCCTATAGTTTTCTTGCTCTTTTTCATTAAATGCTAAAAGCAAAATAACTATGCTCTATACATATTATCCTCACATTATATTAATAGAAGGTAATTAAAATGATTTTAAACATTGCATCCTAAAAACTCCAAAGGCTGAAACAGGTCCCTAACCTTTATTTTTCATTATCATTATTCAGATATAATAAAGTATGTTCTCAAAAAGGTACATCTTTAATAGGTATCTAGTGTCAACTTGTTGAGCTAGATTGGGATTGCAGTAAAAATATTAACATCTTGATAGTCCCTGAATTTGAATTTCTTACCTTTTAGTAAAATTTATTCTCAGTTGTTTGCTTTAGGCAACATTGCAATAATAAAACATTTTGCATGCTGGGTTAATTTTAAGAGACAGTGAAGGCTATTCCCCATGAACACTCCTTTAGGTGCCCTAGACTTACTGCTAAGTACACATCCAGTTCTATAAGTTTTGTAACTAGATAACTACATAAATATAGCTCAAAGAATGCAAACAGTGTGTATTTGGGAAGGCTGGTCAAATGTTGCTTTCAGCTCCCCTTGCGAAGAACTTTGTATCACGGAACCCAGTAGTCAGAGCATAAGCACACAACACGTACTTCTCAACTGCTTGTCTGTTTTTGATTCACTAGTAAATATAAGGATTATTTTTTTTTAATTTTTTTAATGTTTTATTTATTTTTGATACAGAGAGAGACAGAGCATGAGGGGAGGAGGGTCAGAGAGAGGAGACACAGAATCTGAAGCAGGCTCCAGGCTCTGAGCTAGCTGTCAGCACAGAGCCTGACGCGGGGCTCGAACCCACCAACTTGAGATCTGACACGAGCCGAAGTCGGAGGCTTAACCGACTGAGCCACCCAGGCGCCCCAAGAATTATTTCTAAAAGAGAACAAATAGGCAGGAAACTTGCCTAAAAATATTTCAGTTTTTCAACTAAATTAAGTAAATTAGAATCATTATGTTTTGCTTGAAAGACTTTATACTAATCAGGAGGACGGTAAACACACACACACACACACACACGCACGCACACACGCGCACACGCACACACGCGCATGCGCACACACAGAGCTTGTACTTCTGTTTCAGGATCCAAAACTAATCCTGACATTTAACAAACTTCTTCTAATGGAAATGAACATAGTTAGCTGCCTCCTTCGATGAAATCTCACCTGACAAGCCTATAGAAAATCTTTTTCCTTTAATTTTAATTTTTTTTTCTTCTAGCTGCTTTGAAAAAAAATGAAAGAACAGAGAAAATGGTGAAATGTTATCATTTTATTGTGTAAAGACCTGAGTAGTCCTTTGTATTAGAAGATAAGGCCCTATACCTTTTAAATAGCTTTCATTTTTTAAAAAGAATCAGTGAATTTATACAATGGCCCTAATAATCACACATGTAAAAAAAAGAAATTTCTGACAATTTCCTTTAATTTTAGAGTCCCATTTATCATCTCTGTGATTTATTGCTAGCAAAGTTATTGGTCTTAGATTTGTCCTTTCATTTTCTTTTTATTAAAACTTTAAGATTTGTAGCTATTTGCCAACTATAAGGTAAAAGGGCATGCTTCTCCAATTTTTCATCCCACTACCCCAGATCATTCTTAAATGTTTTCCCTCCCAAACTCTTGGACATCAAAAAAAAAAAAAAAAAAGAATAAAGCAGAGAAGGAAGAAAGTAAGAGCTGAGAGCAGAAAGTGAGAAAAGGCAAGCAAACAAGGAAATTATGTTCAAATGAAATAAAATGATAAGAAAAGGAAAATCTCCTAACAAGCATCAATTTCATAGCATTTCATTTGAGAATAGAGCTTTACAGCTCAATCCATTGTATCTTTTATTCCTACCTTCTTGCCTAAGAGGAATTCAAGAAGTAAAAATATGTATTATTGTTATTTTTCTGGGGAGTTATTAATATTATGATCTTAGGATTTAATAACATTTTAGTAGCAGGAGGCTTAAGAGAATGAAAAGCACATTAACGTTTTGCTCTGTGACTCTCATGCAGGGGCCTCATTAGGCCTCTGCATCTCACCTGTCCCCACACATTCTTTCCCTGGTTGCAACTAAAGTTCAGAGACATGCAAGTCCTAGATACAAAAGTCAGAACACACAGAAATGTTTGTCAGCCATTTAAAGATAGAGATGGATAAGGAATCTATGCAAAATTCATAAAACATTCCTTTATAAAAGAAATGATAAATAATCGAAGTTATATTGTATTATATTATTTTCTATGCATACACTTTATATATGTGTGTGCACATCCATAAATATGCAGATATAAATATGTCATACATTCATCCTTTAGGTGTTTTAAGGTTTATTTATTTTTGAGAAAGAGAAAGAGTGTGAGTGGGGGAGGGACAGAGAGAGAGAGGGAGACACAGAATTTGAAGGAGGCTCCAGGCTTTTAGCTGTCAGCACGGAGTCTGATGTGGGGCTTAAACCCATGGAGAGCGAAATCATGACCTGAGCCGAAGTTGGTCACTTAACTGAGTCACCCAGATGCCCCTCTTATAGGTGTTCTATAACATGCGTAAATGGTATCATGGTGATATCATATTGTAATATGTAATGTTCTGAAACTTTTTTTGTTTTTTAACATCAAGAGTGTGTTCTTGAGGGGGCTCCTGGGGGCTCAGTCGGTTAAGTGTCCAACTTCGGCTCAGGTCATGATCTCACAGACCTTACACTCTGTCTGTCTGTCTGTCTCTCTGTCAAAAAAGTAAATAAATAAAATAAACATTAAAAATATTAAAAATTGTTTTTTATTTACTTTTGAGAGACAGAGAAAGACAGTGAGAGTAGGGGAGGGGCAGAGAGAGAGGGAGACACAGAACCGGAAGTAGGCTCCAGGCTCTGAGCTAGCTGTCAGCACAGAGCCTGATGCGGGGCTCGAACCCATGAACCCTGAGATCATGACCTGAGCCGAAGCTGGATGCTCAACCAACTGAGCCACCCAGGTACCCCTAAAAATTTTTTTAAAAAGGGTGTATTCTTGTGAACTATCCATTTTGCCATATATGGAGATGATTCCATTTCTTCTTATTCTATTACATAACCGGCACAATCTTTTTCTTTAAATCTATAAAACACACAGGGAAACTACTGAAAAAAAAATGCTAATGCATAGACAGTAGTTTCCTCAGGGAGCAAAGTTATTGGTCATTTTCCAATTCTTTATAATTTACTATAGTTTCTATCATTATAATAAATATTGCTTTCATTATAATAGAAATAACTTTTGTTAGATTCCTTACTACTAGAGGTTCAGTATACAGAAGAGTTTTAACATTAATATATGTTTTAGATAATTTTGATCATACATAGTTAGATTTTCTCCACGTAGGGATTCTTGTTAGGGCCCTTTCTCCTATACATATATTTCTCCTCTACCCTTAAGTACTTAAAATAGAGTCAGATTTGGAACAAGAAACTTGATACTGCAACAGCAGTTATCTTATGAACAACTTAGCTGGGATATAATCAGGATGTGGATCACTGAAATAACTACACACTTAAGCCCACAATATTACTTATGTCTAATATCCTTACAATTGATATTAACCTTCCAGGCAGTGCTGGATTCACCATTTATGCACTGTCAATGTTCGATGCAGCACACCGAAGTAGTTATATACCCTATTCTTCCATGGGTATCTAGACAGCTTTACGGCATTCCTAAAATCAGTCTCACACTGCCTAGTCTTGACGGTTCATGCCCTTCTCATAGGATCCTTTATTGAGCAAGACAGAGAAGACCAAATATAAACTTTTGTTTTTAAGTTAAGAAGTCTATCTCTTGTAAATTTTCTTGAGGTACACTCCAGCTGTCATTTCTAGAAGACATTCATTTGGTTCCCCTCCCAGTTTAGAGCTTGAGCAGAGTTCATCTCTTAGTCCAACCCACTACACTCCGATTCCCAGCCAAACACAGTATAACCCTCACCCAAGCACTAGTCTTTTTGAAAATGACCTAGTGCTTCCTGCTTCTGCGGATATCTACTTGATATACTTAATGTGTTTCATATACAGTGTCATTACATGATTAGTTAGGGCATTATGAAAAAGAGGTCATGGCCATGCTGACAACTCCACTGTAGCATTTCAGAAACTTTGTGATTAATAATCCTAACCCAGGTTTGCTCCCTGTCAGTCTCTATTAAGGGTGAGTACTAATAAAGAGATAGAGGTGGTGCCAATCCATCACATATAACAGAAAGGAGACTCCTTAGAATTGTGCTTTTCATGACAAAGATAGAGCGTTTTATGCATTGTTGATTAACTTACAAATGACCCATCAGAATTACAGTTGCTAGAGAATTCCCCCTTCCTCACCCTGCTCTTGCTCTGTCAGCAACTGACCCTTCAAGGGGAAGGAACTTCTATTAGATGGAAAATGTTATCATAGGAGATTTCATAGAGGAAGCTTGAGAACTAAAATCATACAAACTTCATGGCTCTACTCACCACACAGGAGGTTTCTGGGTAGATGACGATGACCCTTCAATTAAATGGGTTTATTGCTTGTTCTACCAGCCCAAGTAATTGAGATGAAATAGAGATGATTTTATGCACAGACGTATTTTTAAAATTTTAAATGTCTTTACTTATTTGTTTTGAGGAAGAGAGAGACAGTAGGTGAGGGGCAGAGAGAGGGGAAGAGAGAGGATTCCAAGCAGGCTACAAACTGCCAGCACAGAGCCAGATGCAGCGATCCATCCCACAAACCCCGAGATCATGACCTGGGCCAATATCAAGAGTCCGAGGCTTAAACAACTGAGCCACCCAGGTGCCCCACAGAATGATTTTTGTTCTGAGATACCAGAAATAAAAAACTCTCGAGAGCAATAAAACATTTGCCAGATAATTCTGCTGCTAGCTGTAGAAACTTCTCTAGAATTCATGATCTTCCCCTATGGCTTGACTCTGAGAAACATAAACCTTGAAATAGAATGACTTAGTTTGGAACTTTCCCTTCTATTAATTCTAGTCATCTTCACTCCAGTTCTCTCCATGCCCAGGTAGGATGGTTAGAAATCAGCAGGAGCTCCAGAAATCTTCTGAACTTCACAAAAATTATTTTCTCAGAATTCTAAGGGCATTCCAGAGTCAAGTAGAAATGTAGGTTCTTTATTTACAGGACAAAGTAAAGTGAATTACATTACACTATATAGAAAAAATAATTTGAAGGCAGGTATTGCCAGGAAGATAAAAATTTATAATTTAAGTGCTGATATCTAAAGAGGTGAAACTTTTTTCAACGTCTTTCATCACCCTCGAAGAGGTTTTACTGTCGATACTGATTCTAATTTTAAACTAATTTTAAACAGTGGGTTTTCTTTCTCTCTCTTTTTTTTTTTTTTTTTTTTTTGGTTTTACTAGGAACAGGGACTATCAGTATGTTTTCTTCATTGCGGAATTATTGGCTTTGAAAAATGAAGAATTCTGGGCCCCTGGAGGGCTCAATCAGTTAAGAGCCTGACTTTTGATCTCATGTCAGGTTTTGATCTTGGAGTTTGTGGGATCGAGCCCTGTGTTAGCACAGAGCCTTCTTGGAAGTCTCTCTCTTCCTCTCTCTCTCTCTGTCCTTACTCTGATCACTTTCTCATTCTCTCTCTCTCTTGCAAAATAAATAAATTAAAAAAAAGAAAAATGCAGGAATTCTAATAAATAAAAATTCTTATATTCATTAGATCTATTAAAACAATTGCCTTGCACCATGATTTTCCTTCCCCTGTGATGGGCTCTGTTTGTAGAATTGGGTAAGTTATGTTTTACTGTGTCAAAGATAATGGCACTCTAGAAGTGGATGCAGCATAGGAGTAAAGAGTGGAACTGACCTGTGTATCTCCCTGTGCAGACATGCAACTTATCTAGAACACACGTGAAAGTTCACATAAAAAGAACAATTTAGAAAAAAAATTGAATAAAATTCAGTCATTTTTACTGGCCCACCTATTAGAACTTGGACTTCACTCAGCATTCACTTCCTTAAAAATATTAAAAGTCTTTCTTAAGTGAGTATTGTAGCTAGCTTGGTTTTTATTTTTCTGTAATGATTAGAGTCCTGCTTATATTAAATTCACTGGCCATAAAATGGCACTCCCATTCTCATTTGAATCCCTCCCTCCCATCCTCTACCAATAAGCTAAGTTCAATTTAAAATTAAATTATTTAAAATTTGCTGCAAGGCATTAATAAAAAACAGGCAAAACAAGAAAAGAATGAATTTTTGGCTACTACTAGTCTTAGTCAATTTTAAAATTAAAATACATTTAGTTATACATCTTAGATTCATTTAGAGAGCGGCTATGTTAGGTATATAAGATGTATTAAATTTCCTTTTCGCAGAAAATTGCATAGCCTTGGATTGCAAAAAATGTGCAGATGTTAAATGTTAAATGGCTCCTCTATGATTTGTCCACAAGGCTTTCTCTTTGATGTACCATTTAGCATCTCAGATGAAAAGACTTTTATGGCAAACACTATTACTTTATCAGTTTTCACCATAATAAGAACTTTCTAAGAAAATAATGACCATTTTCACTCTCATAAGTTGATATCACAATTTATGAGGGAAGCATACACTAAAAGAGAGGCAATTTTCCCTTGAAATTTTTATATACTCCTATTGTGTCATCATCTACAAGTCAATGACAATGTGACATGCAAAGAATTAAAACTATTATATTAAAACAATTTTTGTTAATGTTTATTTATTTTTCAGACAGAGAGAACATAAGTGGGGGAGCAGCAGAGAGAGAGGGAGACACAGAATCCAAAGCAGGCTCCAGGCTCTGAGCTGTCAGCACAGATCCTGACGCGGGGCTTGAACTCACTAACTGTGAGATCATGACCTGAACCGAAGTCAGGCACTTAACCAACTAAGCCACCCAGGCGCCCCAAAACTATTATATTTTAACTGTAAGCTTCCTTAAAAAATATTTACTTTAAGTGGCTTAAATAGCTTATGGTTTTGCATGAATTCTTTACCTTATTTCAAACTAGATCCATGGATATAAAGCCCTTAGGACTTATGTTGATCTTCTTTTAATATAACAATTTTATTTTGTTACAAAGGTTGAAATTTTTAAAAATAAAATAATTTTAGGGACAAGGTCATGAAGGTACTATGGAATAAAAAAATCCCCAAATCCATATTGTTGTGGGGGAGTAGATTGTATGGAAGCAAATGTGCTAACTGTGTGACAGAATTATGGTAGATATTTTAAATATTTTTTTCTTAACTAATCTAAATTGGATGACTTGGTTCTTCCTCAGAAATCTGATCCAGATTTACATTTATTATTCAGTAAGTGTTATCAGTAGGATAGTTTAAAATTTTCTTCAGGGAAAACAGTTTTTTCAGATGAAATATTTTAAAAATAAGTACAGCTCAATAATGAACATTACAATACTGCTGTTCATTTTGAACAGGGAGAAGACGCCCAACTGGTAGGATTTTACCTTTATAATTAAGTATAAATACTTTACGAGGTGCCGAGACCTACACAGTCACAGAGCAGTCCTACACCTTACCTGGATTACTGAATTCCCCCTGAAGACTTTCTAGTCTTAATGAAAGAGCTAAAGAACATTTGTTTCATTCATCTACCCTCTGTCTGAACAATTTTATGGGTACCGCTCACCTGCCAGATAACTTTTGTTGACTCTCTTACTTGTTTGGGTACTTTCCACCTATTCTTTAGATATCTCTATCTCCTTTTAGGTATTCCATTTTCTCTGATTTTCTTTTTTTATCTGTTGGGTACTCAAGAAAGCAATGATTCTTAACGTTTCCTAGGTCCCAGACACAGCTAGAACGGTTTCTGACTACTTTAAACAAGCCCAAGCACAGCATTTGCTTTTTATCCCTCCATATGCCTAGACAAAATCAGTCTATTTCCATTTCCTTGGAACTCTTGTGTGACAAAACTCTTCTTGAGATTTAGAGAACCAAATGCCACAAAATAGGGTGGGGATCAGGATATGTGTGTGAACTACTTATTATGGAAAGTTATTATCTTAACTACTAATAATGGTAAGAATTAATGAATCCTCATAACTCAATTAGTGTCACTCTGGAGGGAATTTGTTAGAGATCTGTTGTTTTCCACATTTTTATCAATGACATTAATGCAAATTCATAAATTAAAGGACAGATAATAATTGGAATGGTAACACATATTGCTAATAGAATCTCTGATAAATTCATGATCCAAGAAACTCCAATAAGGAATAGGAAATTGCAGATCAAATCTAAAAATATTTAATTTGAATATGAACCTTAGAACCAAATATAAAATTTCTAAGGATAAGGAATAGGAGAAGTGAGGCTTAATAGAGGAATTAAAACAAAATGTTAAGATATTAGAAGATAGTAAGCACAATTAAAGTTAGCAATTTAAGACACCTTATTTTTAAGGACTTGACAAAACAATTTATGAAAATTATGATGTATTATTTAAAAATATGCTTTCAAGAAGCATAGTACTTCACAAAGAAGAACTCAAGAAGCATTCTAGTTAACATACACTTGAAAATGAGTACAGAAAAATAGAATGTATTTAACAGTTTAAAAAGTCATTTAAAGTTATTTGGTTCTCTTCAAATATTTGACATTTATACTGCTTTATAAAAGTCAGAAGGGTTGCATTTTCATAGTAAAAATGTAAGGACGCAGGTTTGAGACAAGAGAAGGGCACACATCGCCCAAGGCAGAAGGGACCACCCTTGTAACACCCAATCAGGAAAGGCCAGCTAACACCTTTTCTAAGGGCAGGCCTAAAGATGGAGGCTAAGACTAGTCACGCCCTACGTGAGGGTCCTAGGCCCACTCTGAAATTGGTTAACACTCTAAGTGTTGTGATTGGGTCCCGCCAAAAGTAACAAATACTCTAGGCAATGTGAATGCCTAAACCTGCTGTCAGTAATAGTGTATAATAATGATTAGATCACTGTACCTGTGTCACAATTTCCTGTACCTCTCCCTTCCCAAACCCATAAAGGCCCTACCCCGCCTTTGTTCGGGGCTCTCAGCATGGACCCAACTGTGCTGGTAAAGTCTGTGAGCCCGAGTCTAGGCCTCGGTGAGCGTAAGCCCGTAATAAAGCCCTTTGCTGTTGCATGCGTGATTCGGTCTCCCTGGCGGTCTCTGGTTTTTGGGGGGTGATATTAAAATCTGGGTACAACAAAAATAAATAAATGAGGAAGTAAATAGAAACTTCCAGGAAGAAGTGTGGAATTTATTAAATGAAACTATTTGATACCAGTGAAACGTGTCTACACTGGAAGGAGTGGCATCAATGATGCTAAGTTTCCTGATCTGTGAGAGAATTAAAATCATTCCATGTAATACCTGGACATATTTAAAGGCCATTCAGACATTAGATGCATAATGTGACTAGAATGACTTTCATAGTTCCTACTGAGTTTGTAAAAGTTTGAAATGTTATTCTATGTGCTAGCTGAAAGTTAATACATTTGCTAAATCTTTCCCAGTGTACTTTTGAGCTTACTTAACTGGAAAATATTTAAAATCACAATACAAAAATGACCTTTATAGTTGTTTATTAGCTTCTATTAGATTTGCTGACATCACAAACTCAAAATCTTAGTAGCTTGTAAGAAACAAACAACAAGACATTCATGTCTCAGTTATTCTACATAGGTATCCATCACTGATTGTTGAATTTCTCTGTTGACTCTTCACTCTTTTATTGTTGAATTTCTCTGTTGACTCTTCACTCTTTTATTATTAAATTTTTTCTTAAGGTTTATTTAGTTTTGAGAAGAGAGAGACACAGAGTATGAGCAGGGGACAGTCTGAGGGAGAAGGAGACACAGAATCAGAAGCAGGTTCTAGGCTCTGAGCAAATAGTCAGCAGAGAGCCTGACGTAGGGCCTGAACCTAAGAACTGTGAGATCATGACCCGATCTGAAGTCAGCCACTTAACCAAATGAGAAATCCAGGTGCTCCTTGTCTTCACTGTTAAGGCCCAGGTTGAGAGAGCAGACATCATCACTAATGTTGTTGTTTGCAAGAACAGAGAAAGAATGCCTCAGATACTCCCCACACAAGCAATGAATGCACTTGCCTCAGGGCCCAACTCAACCACAGGGAAATCAAGAGGTGCAATGGTTCAATGAGTCCCAAGAACAGAGAACAACTATTTGATGAAATTCCATAATAACTACCACAAATAATTATGGTAAACATAATAATGGCCTTGTGGGAGAATTATGATATAGCAACAGGAAGAAACCTGAACACTGGCTTCTTTTCCATAAGTCCTGCTTACCTAAATTTATACTTGACAGAAATGGGTTTCACTGCAGAGTCCATTGATTTGATGCTACAGGTTATCAAGGAAATTTATATAAAAACTATAGAACATTGATAACTTTTGAGGTGGGAAGATGTGAATTAAATGGATAGAGTGTTAAACTAAAAAAGCCCATTTCAATTTGTTAATTGCTAATTTCAGTTCATATGTGAACACAACTGAAGGTGATACACTTCACATTCTAAAATAGTCATTGTCCCTTTTTATATAATTAAGAGACTTTTTTGGGAAAAAAAAGTAATGAGGTGATCATGTAAATGATACCATAAAGGCAACAGTGCTTAAAGAGAAAATTTATGTTGTTTTTTAAAAACATGAATATACTAATAATTATGATAAAAATCACTCTTATTTTTATGAATTCCTTTCTAGATTTCAAAGTCATAAAAGTTTTTAAAATATTAAATATTTCATAATGCTAAGAACACAACCTGCCATCTAAAAATTCCTAATAAGTATTTATTTCTGTTTATTAGACTATTTATTAAATTCAACACATTGTCTAGAAATATTTTCAACATGATTTTCCTTCCTAAACCTGTTACAAACTTTTCTCTTTTTCTTTATATATATGATTATATAATCACCAATTCAACTTTACTTAATCTTTCTATACAATTAGAACTTAATAATTTGCTTTCAAAAAATGCTGATCTCTCATACCATTACAAAACCCCAAGAAACATGTAGATGGAAACAAACTGTGCCATCTCAATTACATCAGCCCTCCAGGCCAGACTTTGTCTTCTGGTTGACTTAATTCTAAACTTGGACTAAATTAGCAAGAATGACGAACACAGGATAAAATACATATAGAACAACAGACCATGCTTGACATTTAAGCTCAGAGTGAATAAAGGAAGAATAAATTAGAGTAATAATGAAAATGCAGCTGTTCTCAATTTTTCCTGTTATTTTCCCCTCAAAACTGTTTTTAATGTAATGCTTCTCTATTTTGTAATGGAAGTACTCTTTTCAGTAGCTTGCTATTTTTCCCCTAGAAGGGAAGTATAATAGGTATAATCAAGACTATAGAGGGGTTATAATAGAAGGGGGAAAAGTGATGAGATAAGAGATTGCAAAGTGGGTGAAATTTTTCTAATGCTATGATTTCGTTTTAAATGGTACAAGGAAAAAAATAAGACCAATGTTTTAAAATTGATTTGAAGGCTTAAAGATACCAGAACAGTACTAAAACTCATGTTAGCGTCATTTTAAATACACACTCTACACCCAGCAGTGAGTTCCTGCTGGGAAAATCTATGCCTTAGAGATTTAATGGAAAAAGAAAGAAAGAATATGAACCATTTCAGAATTAATTGAAAATAATGGCTAAAGACAAAGGAATTGATTTAAAAGCAAGCTAGAAAAATCATATGATTTATGCATTTAATCAGCAATTCAAAAGATTACATTCATATGTACATTATTATGCTATTAAAAGGGTGTGGCAACAAGAAAAAAAGGGTCTTCATTTATATTCATTGTCTTCATCTTTAGCAGTGACTCAGGCTAATTCTAGGCAAAACTTGGATACATCTTGACATCTCAGAATAATTTATTCTAATTTACCTTAGTGTATATACTAAGCGGAGAATAAATGGTTCAGGATTCAAAAATTTTATCTGCAAGTATATTAATCTTATCTGATAATGTGAATTCTTCCTCGATCACAAAATGTTTTATAAAAATGTAAAGTATCAGACTGTGTTTAGAGTAACAGGTAAGAAGATGGTGGTTATCAAAGTTCATTTTCTAAAAATGTTTATTTACGTTTGAGACAGAGAGCATGATCTGGGGAGGGTCAGAGAGAGAGAGGGAGACAGAGGGTACGAAGCAGGCTCCACAAAGACAGCACAGAGACCAACATGTGGCTTGAACACACACACCATGAGATCATGGCCTGAGGCAAAGGTGGACGCTCAACTGACTGAGCCGCCCATATGACCCCAAAAAGGTCTTTAAAAAAATTTTTTAATGCATAGTCTCCTCTTTGGAATATTTACTGTGACTATCATATTAATTTACACACTTCATTTTGCTTTCCAATTTTATGACATTAAGTTGTTTCAACACTTAAATTTATAGATTGGTATAAAAATAAATTCAGTTATATTTTACAAGGACTTTTGGCTGATTTTTATACTGTATTTCAATAATCTTTAGCTAAAATATTGCTTACCTAAAATAGTATGTTAGAGATTTTTACTTATGTAAATGGCTTAGAGTAGAAGAAGGGTTATATATAATAAGACATAAAAATCAAATTAAAGGATTCTGTGAACAACTTCTGTATAGTCTTCAGACTAATTTTCATTTTAAAAACAAAAGGACTGAGAGTATTAGGAAAGGAGTATTTTTATCTAAAAGAATAAAATTATTGATTATTATTACTTATGGATTAGGAAATGAAAACACAACTATTTATGTTTGGTAATTGTCTCAATATTAACTGTCTTTCCCAAGAATTAGATATTTGGCAGATGAAATCCAATTTTTATACTTTTTTTTGATATTATAGTTTCTTAATTTTGAAAAAGAGAAAAAAATAAAATTAGAAATTTAAAACTATGCTTTCCCCATGCATTTTCTCTTTCTTTTCAAGCTCTATGTTTTATAATTTATCTTTTTTTAAAAGTTTGATTGATATATCATGCACATATTACAAAATTCACCCTTTCAAAAATTACAATTCAATGCTTTTTTAGTATACTCACAGTTTGTGCGACATCTCCATAATCTATTTTTGGAATCTCTATCAAAAAGTACACTGTACCCACTAACAATCAATCCCCAGTCTTCCTTCCCTGAAGCATCCCCTACTTTCTGTGACTATAAACATGCCAATTCCGTACATTTCATGTTTAATGGGTTTATATAATATGTGGACTTTTGTGACTGGTTACTTCCAATTAGTATATAGTTTTCAAACCGCATCCATGGTGTAGCATGTATCAGTCCTTCACTTCTTTTTTCTTATTGATTAATATTCCATTGAAGGGATAAGCCACATTTTTTTGGTTTTCATTGATTCATGAATATTTGAGTGGTTTTCACTTTTTGGCTATGCTGAAGAATGCTGCTATAAATATGTGTATACAAGTTTGTGTGTGGATGAATGTTTTCATTTCTCTTGGCTATATACCTGTGGGAAAGAATGACCAAGTAACATGGCAACCATTAAACATTTCGAGGAACTACCAAATAGTTTTTCCAAAGCTTTTATACTATTACGCATTGCCACCAGCAATGCATGAGGGCTCTGATTTTCCAACATTTTTACCAACACTATTATTTTCTATTTTATTATAGTTATCCTGGGGTATATGAAGTCATGTGTCATTGTGATTTTAGTTTTATTTCCCTAATAACTAATGACATGGGGTACCATTTTTTTACCTGAGTATTGGCCATCTATATGATAATATGAATATGGATAATTGAATTAGAAAAAGAGTTTGATGAAAACCTCCTGAGTAAGGAGCTAAGGAGCAGACTAATTCCACAATATTCTGTAAGCTGACCTTTGGCAAGACACTTAACTATCAGTAACTGAGTATCATAATATTAAAATTGGGTTCATATTAGCATATGTCTTATGAGATTGTTTGGGAGATTAAGTAAGGCAACGTGAACATTTTGGACATTGCCTTGTATTTAGTGCATTTTCAATAAATGTTAATTTTTATAATCATTACTGTCATTACCAATATAAACTCGTCAATGTTATTCTTCTAAGACTATTCAAATGAAATCACAAAAAACAATCTGATTTAGGTAAAACTTTGTAAGAAAATTTCAGGGAATCAGAACACTTTCTAAAACAGAAGACAAAATGATTTTATATTTTAAAATATTACTAGTTAAATTACTAGTAAATATCTAAAAGTACTTTTTGAAATCTGCACACCAAAATAATACTAAATACATACACACACATATATTTCAGTACACTGATTTTTTTAATTAATGTAAATTACATCAGTTCAAAGAGAACTCAAAGATAATTAAATTTTCTATTTACTAAGGCTTACTCTATTTTAGAGTAAAAGAATAAAGAAATATTAGATTTTCTACTACAATTTTTAGTTAATTACTTTTCTTATAGTATGAAGTTAGATCTGCAGAAATTAAACAAGACAGTTCTGACATTACTTTACATGTATTGAATCAACTGATAGGAATGACATGCTGGTGACATGCCCAATGATTCTGTTACTTGACCTCACATTTATAAGAAAGTCATTCTTACCTAATTTTTTGATAAAGCAAATGAAAACTTAGAGTAAAATGGTTCTAATTTTACATACGAATAAACTGTCGTCTTGAGAGGTAAAAGGAAGGGGTGAATTAATACAGAAGAGCACATGCACATGACTTACCATAGACACAGCACACAGCCCGGGAATAGGCTTTCTCATAAGTTAGCAGAAACTGGACATTTAACATTTGCATTTGGTTGGACTCGGGCACAATCAGCATTAGATCTATGATAACTGATTCTGTGGATAGTGGAGATCTACAGAGAAAATATGCGTCTTTTTGAATGGTTTTGTTGAAACATGTAGAAAGTTATGGTCCTTGTATTTGCAGTCTTCCCATTGTAAAACCCAGTTAAAAGACTTCACAGATAAAGTGGAGCATCTTTTAAATATAAACAATCTGAAATATATAAGAAGATTTGCCAAAAAATCAGCTGGTTAAAGAATTTCTCAAAGGTATAAATGGTCTAGATTATATGGGGGAGATGAGTTGTCAAAAATTAACTACTGATTAGAAGGAAAAACCATCAGTGGGGATAAAAACTACAGTCTTTGTACATATCATTCACCAGAAAGATTGTGTCTCTCGTAAAAACTCGGCAAGCACCGTGACTAACTGTTAAATCTATGTTGTTGAATCATTTAATGAAGGTGATTTTGCAAATCTGTACATGCAAGGGAAATAAAATTTAATATTTCTTCTCACAGGTAAGAGTCTGTGGTACTTTATTAGCTTCCTGTTTGTAGTCAAGTCCAGAATACCTTAGAGGACATAAGTTACATCTCTTCTGCTCAGCCAGAGGCATCGCATCTCTGCAGACACGGAGTCACTTTGCAGTATTTGCAACACACAAACTCTACCAATACACTTTACACTACTGGAATTTTGGTATAAAGCCCAATAAGTATTTTCATCCTTAATTTCTAAAACTTTTTATTTTCATGAAGCTAATGACCATCGGTTCCCCATCTGTCAAAAAAAAAGCATGAAAATTTGATAACTGCTGTCAGTATAATTCATGATTCAAAAGGGAGTTATTATTGTGAACATAAATAATAACTGATTCCTCTTGCTTGTTACTAGCATCCCCCAACAACCTTTTCTGGTGCATATTAGAAAAACATTTCAGATTTGTTAGTATGAACAAAAGTGCGCAGGGTATTTAATTCAGAAAGTCAATATACCAGGAAATAGGAACACTTGACTCCCCAAACTCATCTTTCACTGAAAATATTAGTGCCTTTCAACAAGTCACTTTATCTTTCAGAGAAAGATTGTATTAAACTGGAGAATAGGGAAAACAAAGAAGTCTATAGTCATCCCAGTAAAGTGTAAGTTAATCACTAGAAGGCATCATTAGGAAAATCTGCCCGAGGCTTCCTGTTGTATATATCAAGCAGGCCCATTGGTGAAGAAAAGTCAGAAGCAGCAAATTATCCAAATCAAGAGCTGCTGCTCCCTGAAATGTTCCTTCACACTTGAAAAGGCAACCCCAAACAAGGACTTGGTTGCCTCCTTGTCACTCAACCCAGTTGAATATAAATCAATGATTCCAGCCAGTGAGAGTATAGACCTTATCTAAGATTTGGGTTTCCTGCATGCAAAGGGGACAACCACAAGCTCAGGACTGTCCAAAGTAACTATCATCTCCACAAAGCAAGACCTATTTTCTAGACACCTTTATGCAGAATAAAGCTGATCACACTTAAACAAGAAACTGTGTGTGTGTGTGTGTGTGTGTGTGTGTGTGTGTGTGTGTGTATAGCAGTGACTATATAGGGAGAAGCTGGACATAGGTCTTGTCACCAGAGAGGAAAGCCAATTTCTGTTGCCTGTCTGTTTAGACTGCAAGGCTAAAGCTAAGGACAGAGATTAGAAGGTAGATTATTGCATGGGCTGAAAGGTTAGAATGCAGTTTAGAACTACCTGTTAGGGAGATTTAGACACAAAAATGAAATGGTGTAAATAATATTACATTGAAAATCAAATATATTTCTCAATTAGGCATTCATATCAAGGTCTAAGTTACTTTCTATATATACAAAGAAGAACAATTGGTTTTTCATTCTCTATCAAAGTTATCCATTTAATTAGAAAAACAAGCATTTTATTCATTTAAAAGTGTTATATTAAAGATAGAATATATGATATATATGATAGATATATTATATATGTTATCACATTATATATATGACAGATATGATATGTATCATATATAGAGTACATATATCATGGACTCTAGCTAGCTATCCATCCATCCATCAGTAGATAACACTACATCTTGCGAGATCAGGAAAAGTTTTTTAAGGTAATACCCTTCTGTGATGAATCTCTAACTGTGAGTAGGCAATAGCTAGGTGGACAATGACAGTTTGGACTTTATATTTCAATAACATCTTTTAGAGGAGCTATCAGTAAACTTTGATTCAGAAATTCAAGTACTGATTATTCAGTAGAGAATGCTCTTGGGATCCTAATGGAGAGTGATGTGGATGGTGTGGTCAAAACCTACCATGGGTTTGAGTTTGAAATTAATCTATTTAATTTAATCTTTTATTACGATGAGTTGCCATCTTGGTTTGATGAGTTTAGTTCATTAATATGACTCATATTGTTTTTGATCATTGGAGGGTGCAAATTATGGAATATTTTATGTGTCAAATGAAGGTACTTGAACTAGATGATCTAAAACTAGGTAGTTCATCAGTTCTGCCCAGTGGAAAAGCAGAAATGGAACAGGGAGTTAAGCTGCTCAGAGTGATTCAATGTGAACAGAAAAAAAATTTTTTCCATCCTGCAATAGCACCTCTGTTGGTTTGCCATTAGACTTCAGAAACACCACTCATGATGCAAATATTTATGTTAAAGTTTACATATCAGCACACTTAACACCTTAGCACGGTCTGGTAGTTCAGTTTCAAATCAGAGAATGCTTATCTGACTCCAAATCCTATATAGAGAGAGCATAGGACTAATAAGAACTTTGAGAAATCAGGACCTTTTAATTTCTAATTTTCTTTGATAAGTTAATTTTATGACATATTTGGAAGATGAAAAGATATGGAAGATTTTTCATATTCTTTCTTTGAAATGAGAGTCACCAAAAAGAATACCAGGGGGCATATTCATTTTTCAAGTTTGAAATGATAACCTTCACAATTACGAATATAACCAACTGAATAATTTTTTATAAAAGCATTCATATGGAGAAATGTGAGGACATGATTAGATACAGGTTTCTCTTGACAACAATAATACATTTTCTAATATGGAGGGAGAGTGTGAAGAGAAGAAATCTAGCAAAGTAGTAGTTACAGCAATGTAAATGTTAATGAGAAAAAAAATCCATGAATATATTAAGGAAGAAAAATAAAGAAATAGTATTGATTTTACAAATAAAGAAGTCAAGCTATCGCAATACTATTCAGGCAAGTTAAATTAAATAGTTTTGTTAATGAGAATTGGATTTTTTGTTCTTTTTAAAAGGAAACCCCAGGAATTTAGCCTATTGGTGACTGTGGTTGTAATAACAAAGTAATACTGATTTAAAAACATTTACTTTTATAACATTTTTTAATGCTTTTTATTTATTTTTGAGAGGCAGAGAGAGACAGCGTGAGCAGGGAGGGTCAGAGAGAGAGGGAGACACAGAATCTGAGGCAGGTTCCAGGCTCTGAGCTAGCTGTCAGCAAAGAGCCTGACACGGGGCTCGAACCCACAGACCAGGAGATCATGACTTGAGCTGAAGCCAGACGCTCAACCGACTGAGCCACCCAGGTGCCCCAAAAACATTTACTTTTAAATGATAGTCTGTAATTTAATGAAAATCATAGTGCTTTCACTAGTATAGTAATGACAAGCACGTATAGAAACTGAATATGTTACTCATCAATTCTGGAAAAAAAATGAGTACCAAAATAGTTTATGATGTTTATATATGATAATTTTAGCTGCTGAGAGGGTAAGAATTATTTTACAATATTGAACATGTCAGAGACAAAAACAGAAAGGAGACACATATCTATATTGTTAGGATTAGGGAGGGAAAGGGCAGTATGAAAATGAAATGCTTCCGTGTAATAGATGACACTTATATTAATACAATTAATGAGAGCCTTCAAATACTAAGATCAGTATTAAGAAGCTGTGAAAGAAATATATAAGAAAAGTTAGAGGCAACGTTACAACTCATCAGAGTGGTCAGAATAAATATTGCTTCTAAAATGCACTAGTCACATTGATTCACAACCCATTAGTAGTTCAAAATAACATGGTGAGAAAATGTGGGATTAATGACAAGTTTAAATCATAGTATAAGATCAGGTCATTATTGGGGGAAAATTATGCTTATTAAACTTGTAGAATTTTTACTTCCCAGGGTATACTATAGGTTTACCCGCATATATAAAAACATTTGAAACTTTTTCTTTGTGTCACAAGTCTTTTAAGGAAGAATAATGAATTTTACACTGCAACGTCCAGAAGGCTGTAGAATCTCTAAAAGAACTCACTAAACGTGGATAAGAATGGAAGGACAAGGCCTCATTTATTTAAATGTCTGTGTAAAGTGTTTATTTCAGGCCATACCGGGGAGAATTAAACTACACTGCACTGAAGTAATCTATCTGCTTCAGGAAAGATGTTGCAACTATCTCTGCACTATATTTCTGTAATTACATATTTAAATAGTATAATAAGCTAATGAAGCTTCCAAAGTCCATTCGTGGTAATAGTCACGGAAGGCCACGAGTACTGTTTTACTATGACATCAAAGGGGTATGTTTCATTTTCAAACTGTGATCTTATAAGAGAAAGATTGCCTAATTGGGTTTGAAATGGTTTGCCAGTCCCAAAGAAACAAATTCTATTTTACGGGATAACAGAGCTTTTGTTTATAAATTAGTAGGAATTTAATGGATTCCCACAATGTTTCAGGCATTGTTAAAATCCAGTACTCTTAATTCATCTTTACAGTGTTTGACTGTATGGTCTCTACAAAAAGACCTGCCATTGCTCACTCGGAACCTCAGAAAGGAGGCCGACAGTACTGAAGAGCTACCTCCTTTCCCGTAGCCTCTCTGAAAGGATGGGCTTCCATCAGGATCACAATAAGGATATTTCCTTTGGGACCCACATAAAAGATCCTACAATCTAAAGGGCTGAGAACGGCTCCTCTTCTCATCCTACCCTGTCCTGTTTTTGTTTTGTTTTTCTTTTTAAATTGATTATGTCTTTGCTTTATTGCTCTGCTAAAACATGCAGTGCATGGTGGTATTTGAGTATTTTAATTGTCAGGGATGCATTTAGTGGGTCACTCCAGAGCTTTCTTAAAACTAATTAATATGCAAAATTTTATTCTAGTGTTTTCGGAAGAAATTTTTTTAAATAGATACATATAATTTAATCATCCACAAAAATACTAACTGTGGACATAGCCAAACATGCATTCTGACCTTAGCTAATTTTTACAGATGGCCATTACAGCAAGTGGACTTTTATTTCAATAAATGTGAGTTATTAAATGTTTTTATAAATATCCCTGACATTTCAATTCAATCTCTATTGTCAGCATGAAAATCAATACTACTTTTGAGCCTTAAATATTATTTTCACTCCAAAGAGAAGTATGATGGTGTCTAAATATATTTTATAGAAAGAGAGACAGCAAGCAACGTTGATAAAGCACAGACTACATTTAGAGAGCTGTACGTTATCACAAATCCTATTACTCAGCAAGACTTAGATTCAATGTTTAGCAACTATTTAAGCAGCCTGATTTGATAATAAGAAAGGCATTCATTCCATTAAATTTTCAATCGAAATCACATCATTGGAAAAGAAATTGATAAGTAGGTTTATTTTATAAGAACAACAGTAGTGTTAGCAAAAGATACTCTCTGGATTTATAACCATCTAGAAAATGGAAAATATTGTCCAATATCATGCTATTTTTATTTAAGTCACAGAGTCTCTGATATAGCATATGTGTCTGCAAAATGTCAGTGTTTAATAAAAATGGAAATACTGGAAATATAATTTTATGGCCAAGTAAACGTTATTAGAATAGTTTAGACTTATATTCAAATCTAATAAAGAAAAACACTTATTTCATGTGTATCACACAAAAATGCATTAAATGTAAGAATTATAACCTTAATTTTCACACAAAATAATTGAATATATAGGTACTTAGGGGGAAAGTCTTTTAAACTAAGAAATGTTGGGGTGCCTAGGTGACTCAGTTTGTTGGAAGTTTGACTCAATTTCGGCTCACGTCATGATTTCATAGTTCATGGGACTGAACCCTACATCGGGCTCTGTGCTGGCAGCATGGAAGCCTGCTTGAAATCCTTTTCCCTCTCTCTCTCTGTCCCTTCCCTGGTCATGCATGAGCTCTCTCTCACAATAAATAAATAAAAATATTTTAAAGTGAAAAAATGAAGACTTTTATGTTGAATTAATTTTTTCCCTATTTTCCTGGTTAAATGGACCTCAAGCTGTGGTGGGTTTGGCCTATTTTCCTCTTTGTTCTACACTTTTTTTCTATTATCTTATTATTCATCTAAGTAAAAATAAAGTATGAAGCAAACTCAGTCAGCTTTTAACATTTACATTCAGAATAAAATATTTAAATGATGTTGGAAAATATAAAATAGTTTAAGGATTAAACATTCTCTCTAGTTCTAAGACAAGATATAATGATTGTTTCGGGTTTTTTAATGTTTATTTATTTTGAGAGAGAGAGAGAGAGAGAGAGAGAGAGAGAGAGAGAGAAAGAGGAAGCTCGTGGGAAGGAAAGAGAGTGGGGGTGGGGGGGAGAGAAGCCCAAATGGGCTTCACTCATCACAGAGCCCAACATGGGGCTCGATCCCATGAACCTTGAGCTCATGACTTGAGTCAAAATCAAGAGTTGGATGCTTACCCAACGGAGCCACCCAGGCACCCCTGTAACCACTGTTAAATATTCATTTTGTTTCAGAACCACATTGACCACTTTATGTACAGATACTTGACAGCACCTATGCAGATTACAAACAGTGAATTCTTGCAGGGACACAAGGAAAATTCCTACTGTAAGATCTTCCTAAATAACTTCCAGAGAGGTGGTACCAAATTACCTAACCCAATGGCAGCATGAGAAAGTGCTCACTTCTGTCAATCTTGTCCACCTCAGCTTGAATGTTATAGTTCTAAGAGTTTGACATAATAAATAAAATACAGTCTCTCATGGATTCAAATGTCTTCTTTCACTGCTATTGAAGTTGAACCTTTCTTACACATAACATGCTTTCTTTTGTGTATGGCCTCTTCGCTTTTCTTTCGGATAGGCTAGAGCTTATGTTTTTTAATTGTAATTATCCTTTTTAAATATATGTATATATTTTTATTTTTCCAAAATTTTATTTAAATTCTAATTACCATATAGTGTCATATTCATTTCAGGAATAGAATTTAGTGATTCATCACTTACATATAACACCCAGTGTTCAAAAGAACAAATGGTAATTATTTTTTATAAATTATGTATACAAGTCTTTTATCACATTTTTTCAGATCTTCATAATTAAATAGTTCAGATTTATTAATCATCTATCACTGAATCACTCTTTCAGCAAATATTTACTTATGGTCAGCTATGTTTACAGCTTGGAAGTAGAGAATTTGAGGGTTAAAACAAAGAGGTATTTATCTCATAATCCTTTTTCCTTTTGACTATACCAAAATTCTTAACAACATGGTTTGAGAGCAAGCAAAAATACTGGTTTTTCTCTGTGTGTGTGTTGGGGGTGTCCTGTAGACATGTCACTTGAAATAACTCAATGGAGAAAATGGTATTTTGAAAGAGAGAGACTGGAATGGAAAGGAATTGTAAGTTGAAAGAAGAAAATAAACAAAACCATGGGGCTCAAAAGGAAATGACATATTTAGAAAACATATGGTTCAAATCTGAATGTAATAAGGGGCATGCAGAAGGATAAAGCAAATTATGTACAGAAGGCTAGACTGGGAAAATATTCGGAATGATTTGAATGACATTTAAATCGTGTTTGTGGCTTTATTCGGAAGACACCATTTTGTATCACCAGTGCTTTTAAGCAAATACGAAAGAGTTAGGAGTGACCTGTGCTTTAAAACTGTACTATCAGATTCGAAACCGGAAGCTTCCGTAGTTTTGGATACTACTGTGATAGGTCAGATGGAAAAAAATATGTATAGTAATAGACACCATGGAGGAGGGAATAACAGGATACATAGAGATAAGTGTTCCTGATTGGGTGGGAAGATGGAATGGGGAAAATCATTACTGTAACATCCAAAGTTCTGAACCGACTTGGCTGAGAATGATTTCATTATTTGAAAGAGATACCAAAAGGGGGAGAGGAGGAGTTCTGCTTTGGCTATCAACTCTTCAGAAACCTCCCGCTGGTAATCCATTTCACCAGTATCCATTCAAAAATCCCTAGAGTAGAAATGGCCTTTCTCAAAACAATATTCTCTTCAAAATTTGGGGGAAAAATAAAATAAACGTCTGTTGCAAATTTCTTAAATATTTTAAAAAATTAGTTTTCATTCTTAAGGTCCTACAAATAACATATTTATAAGCAATGTAATCAACTGAAAATTATAATGACCCAATAAATACCTTTAACAAGGGCTCTTAGGGCAACATTTACAGTGACTTGATTGGATGATCCAATTAATCCCTGAAGCAGAAAAATGTGATCACTTTTTTTCATGAATGTGTAGATAAAGATTAAGTTGTTCTGCTTTTTGTTTTTTACCTAAATCTTATTTTTGTTATCCACTTTTCAGCCTAAATTATAGTTGTTTTCTGTAGTAACTGGAAACATTGAAGGATACATATATAGGACATGTTGTTTTGGGTCCAATGCTGAAAAACCATTATGTTTCCTTTTAAAAGAAAATTTCACATCTTTGTTAGGTGTGCTTCTCCAAACCAGGCACAAAATGAACACGTGAGCCCTATTTACAAAGAGAATGCATAGACATAAATTTTATGCATAAATAATTTAAGAGAACTTTGCAAACTTAGATCACTGTCCCACTTACTCACTTTTACAAAGTGAATGCATTTTGAAACACCATAAATGTAGCCTAGTGCTAGAGATATCAGATTTTTGTATCTATGAGTGCAAAACTATATTTACAAACTGTTTTTCAGAAGAGAAAATCTATTTATATTGCACATGATTCTTGTAAGGCATGCCAGAAAAATTGGGGAGAAAGTTTTGAGAAGATGTTGCAAAGCACAATCAAACATCATTTACAATGACTCCTTTGAGCATAAAATACTGACCTCAAAGTGTCTAGCACGGGGTGTTAAAAACAAAAACAAAACAAAAAAACATAGACCAGCCTTGAAAATTCTCTGAACAGACCAACCAGTTTAGTCATTCAAAGCTTACTTTGGCTTATTTGGCAAGACTAACTTGATCTAGGCCATTTGTTGTTTCTGTCATTGAAAATCATAAGCAAAATGTAAACTGTTTTTCAAGGCTGATATGAGGTAACCACTGACCAATCCCTATCATTTAAGAAAATTCTAATACTAGAGTGAATCACTGTGTAGAATAAACAGTTACTGCTTTCTTACTATGTAAGTTGCTTTACAATAATAAACCCCTGGGCTCCATTCTATATTGGGTTTGAGTGCTCTCAGTGTGCAAACTGCCTTTTTGGTGTGTGCACAATACTTTTTAATCACTGTTTAGGTGATTCATTGGTTTTGCTTGTTATTTCTGAACTTTGACCAAGAGCTTGACAATAAATTTGTATTAAAAACAGGCTAATTTGGACACCTGGGTGGTTCAGTCAGTTAAGTTTCTGATTCGACTCAGGGCATGATCTCATGGTTTGTGAGTTCAAGCCCCATGTCACGCTTTGTACTGACAGCTCAGGGCCCGGAACCTGCTTCAGATTCTGTGTCTCCCTCTGTCTCTGCCCTTTTCCTGATTGCACTCTGTCTCTGTCTCTCAAAAATAAACAAACATTAAAAAATTAAAAATTGGGTAATTTATTTTCACTTCTTTGCTACTGTGCAAGGGAGTTTTAGTTATCTTTCTATAAGTTTCATTATCATTAGGTTTATACATTTACTTTACGTGTTTATCTTGAGAGAGGGAGAGAGAAGGAGAGAACAAACATGAGTAAGGGAGGGGCAGAGAGAGAGAGAGGGAGAGAGAGAATCAGAACCAGGGTCCGTGCACTGTCAGCACGGAGCCCTACGTGGGGCTCCATCTCACAAACTGGAGACCACGACCGGAGCTGAAATGAGTCTGAAGCTTAATCGACTGAGCCACCCAAACACCCCTCCTTTAGGTTTATTTAAGCCGTCATTTTCATGCAAGCCTGGCGTGGATTTTTAATAGTAATTTATTTACTTTCTCACTTGAAGACTCACTAGGTTTTACTGTTCTTACAGCCCTAAGCATGAACAGACACAAATTTGGACTTGTCTAGCTGTTTTTCTTCTTTGTTGGTTCCAAGTCAGTTACAAGTGCTCAAAGCTTCCTAGGGCCATATCTAGCAATAATCTAGTTCTTACTTTAATCCAATTTCAATGAGTTTTCCTGCATTTGACAGTAATATAGCCCTCATGATGACCAATTAGGTATTCCACATAAAATTCGCAGCTGCTTCAGTGGAGAAAATGATTACTGTAACATCTGGTAGTGTACTGATAAGGTTATCAAACAGGAAACTAAATCTTGAAAATCAGCTGCTCTTTATCCCAGCTTCTTTCAGCTCCCAGAGAACTATTAATTCTGGAACATGTACAGGATGAGTCAGCTCAAAGCAAAGAGAAAAACTCAAGCCGTACTACAGTAGTTCATTTTAAATGTATCTGCAAGTCAGGCAGGACATAACGCAAATGAGAATTAAATTTTTCACACTTCCCAAAAACATTGCACTAGCCAGAAATTTATAGTGTAATGATATTAGACACTCTTCTCGGAATGCACTGTATAATGAATTGATGTTTATTTAATATGTGCATGAAGAATGGCAATAAAGATATAAAAAATATATAATTAGGAATATAAATATATAAATATATATATTCATGTTTTATCTCCAATGGAGGGAGGGAGTTTGTATTGCAGAAACAAAATGAAGAGGGATTCTGGGTGTCTCAGTCTGTTAAACGTCTGACATCAGCTCAGGTCATGATCTCCTGGTTCATGGGTTTGAGCCCCACATCTCCCTCTCTCTCTGCCCCTTGCTCATTTGTGTTCACTCTCTTTCTCTTTTTATTTATTTTAATATTATTAAATTTAACATTATATTTATTTTTATTAAAAAATCTAAAAAGAAACAAAATAAAGTACTTAAAAAGAGTAGAAGTGGATTCCTTACATTTTGCCATGCAGGATAAAAATAGATATATTAATGTGCTAAAGGGAAAATGTGAAAAATTCTACATGAAAAAATATTACCAGAAGATACACAGTAATATGTTTATGTTCATGGTGAACAGAAAATATTCCTCAACAAAAGAAACAAAGCATGTAACAAAAATTTTTGAAATCTTGATCATGTTAAACCACTTAAATGTCTGTAAGATAATAGAAGGTCAATGGATATTTGAAAATCAAAAGAATGTGCAATATATTTATATTTCAGACTAATGATCAGCATTTTGGCTTAATGTTACTACAAGTTATACAAAATAGCAACCCAGAGTGAAACAATGTGTATAGGCAATCCACAAATGATAAAATACAAAATCAATGAAATATGAAAAGAAGCTCATTCCAACAGATGATCAAGATTCTAGTGATCTATGGGCACTTGGGTCACTCAGTCAGTTGAGCCTCCGATTCTGGCTCAGGTCATGATCTCACATCCGTGGGTTTGAGCCCTGCATCGGGCTCTGTGCTGACAGCTCAGAGCCTGGAGCCTGCTATGGATTCTGTATTTCCTTCTCTCTTTGCCCCTGCCCCTCTCATGCTCTATTTCTGTCACACACACACACACAAAAAAGATTCTAGTTTTTCTAGATTTCTAGATAGATAGACAGGTTGTTTTCTTTTATTTAGACTGGAAAATTTTTTTAAATTAAACTCAAGGGTTCATGGGATTATGATAAAATGAGTATTTTCATATGAGCTGGTATGTGTGTATATGTGTATATAATTATGTATATATGTATTTATAGTTATATAGATTTATGGAAAGACCCTATACACTGTTGGGCTTTATAAAAAGTCACAGAATTTTATGTATGGTATGCCATTTATGTTTAAAAATACCCACAAGGTACTATTTTCTATTGGAGCATATATAAATGCGGAGATGAAAAAAAATCTGGAATAAAGCTGACTAGTCTCATAACTCCTAGACAATGCAGCAAGGGAGAGGAAGTAGGGGAAAATAAGGGTTGGATGTTGGTGACAGAGCCATCAGCTTTGGCTGTAATGATTTGGCTTATATAAGGAATATGTAGCCGCTTGTGCAAGATCGCATCTTTTACCTAACATTTTACAACAGAATAATGAGAAATATGAACACATTATGAGACCACTCATACTTCTCAATATAATGGGTAGAGGATAATGATATTTAGAAATAAAGGAAGGAAGGAGGGAAAGGAAGAAGGGAGCGAGGCAAGAATGGAAGGCTAAAGGGGAAACCAAGAAGCACATATAGGCAGGCAGCAGAGATTTCCTGATTTTAATATCTGTGATGCAAATATGAGCTTCCTGGTACATCTGGAGAAAATGAAAAATACATCAACTTATTTGACTGATACAGAACACAAATTAATTAAATTATTCTGGGACATGTGTTCCACTCCCAAACAAAACGTATGATACTGATAATACTGTTTCTTATCAAAGGAACATCAGCAAACACAGAGTATCTTCAAATGTAGTTTTAGAAGAAAAAGAAACGAGTGTTTCTTAGGTCTGTCCTCTATAAATTTAGACCACATTGTAATAGAGTAGGATTTTAAAAAATACAATTGTGAAGGAAAAATACATGAAGTTTCTAAGCATGGCTAAATGCCATAGATGACATTTATGGCAGACTGTTCTGGGAGGTGCCAGACTTTTTAGTTGAGCCTGGCCAAGAAATGCCTCTGAGGAAATGACTTTGAGTTGCTAATTAAAAGCCTTATACTGTAGATTTTTTTTGGCTGAAGTGAAAGCTTTTTGTTATAGATACTATAAACATTAGAAACTTGCTATGCGGTCACTAAACTTTGGGAATCTGATAATAACTTCTATCGAGGATACGGCATCACTACCCTTCAGTAAAAATTATACGAGAGGAGTAGTTCTAGGTCAAGCCCTCAGTCATACACTTAATTTCCTCAAACATTTGACCAATTAATTGAGACCACATTTTCTGTATTAAATAACATAAAAGAAATAAGAACTATCTAAACTAGTTTATAAACATCTTATACTAAAAAATTGTCCCACAAAACTATATGCTTCATAAAGACTGATTGTAAGCATATTTTTATGTTAATTAGTATTGCCTTCCATGGACTTATACGCCAGAGTTAGTGGAAAAATAAAACTGCACATAGCTAGGTAAGTTAATGTAATATTTCTTAACCCTGGATGATCATTAACTCAAGTGACACATTTTAAAAATGAAATTCTATTGTCAGAGTTTGATCCATGAAGATTTAATCAGAACCTTTGAGGATGTGGGTCATGGGGTCCATACATTTAACACGCTCCCTAGGTGACTCGAGTGCATAGGCACGTTGACACCACTGCAAGTTAGCATGTTGAATGTGATGATAATGTTGGAATGTCAGTTGGTGTCCGCTTAAATGATGAAAAAAATGGTTCCAAATAAAATATCTTAGTTTAAAATGAGAATGAGGCCAAGTACCTAGTTTTTCGCCAGTAACTAAATGATAGATACAGGTTACAACAACCCTGTTAGTGACATATTATTGTCCCTGTGAAATTGAGATTTAGAGAGGTTAAATTATATTTTTAGGACCACATGTTAAAAAGCTACAAACCTAACAACGCTGCCTGTCCTGAAGTTCTGCCCCACTACTGCCACTATATGCTATCTTTCATATTAACAATATCCTATGTTCAATAAAGCACAGCACTCAAACTTCCAAAAACAAATCATTACTTTTCAAAATCCAAATGATTTTTAGACTTCCAAGGATTTCTACATTTTTTTTTTAAGAATTAGGGGAAAATGTGTGCTTCCATCCCTGTCTTAAAATGTTAGTTTTCAAACTCAGTGAATAATCTCTGCCCTACCTCCATTCCAAAAAAAAAAAAAAAAAAAAAATTCTCATTCCCTTCATATATGTCCCCATAATGATTTTTTGGACAATTCTTGCAACACCAATCACATTTTATTAAGAATTTAAATCCCTATAAGAGAAAAATATTAACCATGTCCTAAGTATGCATATATGTAAATGTACATACTACATAGCCTCAAGCAACCAAAGCTTCCATAACCTAATTTCAGTTCTTGTAGACTCTTCTTGAATGCAAAGTCTCTTTCTCATTTAGTAAACAAATTTTCACTTTCGATTAACTTAAACTTTTCATTTTGAAACTATTGTAGATTCACAGGCAGTTGTGAGATGTTATAAAGAGGTTTCATATACCCTTTTTCCAGACTGCTCAATGGTAACATATTGCCAAACTATATTACAATATCATAACCAGAACACTGACAAATATTGATCAGTTCCATTATCACAAGGATTCTTCTGTAAGCCTTTTATAGTCACACCTACCTATCTTCCACTACTCCTCATCCCTTTACCTCTGAGCACCATTGAATGAGTCTCCATTTTTTACTTTTGACATTTGAAGAATGTTCCAAGGGTACTTCAAAAAACTATTGATTCTTATTCAATGGAGAGTTTATATATGTTATTTAGAAACTGCTGGTTGTGGGGAACCTGGGTGGCTCAGTTAGTTGAGCATCTGACTTGATTTCAGCTTAGGTCATGTCCTCACAATTTGTGAGACTGAGCCCCACCTCTGGCTCTGCCCTGGGCATGGAGCCTGCCCTTTCCATTTGTCCCTCTCTTTCCACTGTGGAAAACAGTACAGAGTTTTCTCAAAAAATAAAAATAGAGCTACCCTATGATCCATTAATCACACTACTGGGTCTTTACCTAAAGAACATAAAAACACTCATTTAAAGGATATATGCACCCCTTTATGTACCACAGCATTATTTACAATAGCCAAATTATGGAAACAGCCAAGTGTCCATCAGTAGGTGATATACATATGTATACACATGCACACATATATATTACTCAGCCATGAAAAAGACTGAAATCTTTCCATTTGCAACTATATACATGGAGTTAGAGATGATAATACTAAGTGAAATAAGTCAGAGAAAGACAAATAGCATGATTTCACTCATATGCAGAATTTAAGAAACAAAACAAATAAACAAAGGTTAAAAATATGTATGGAGAAAAACCAAGAAACAGACTCTTAATTATAGAGAACAAACTGATGGTTACCAGGTGGGTGTGGGGTTGGGTGAAATAAGTGAGAGGGATTAAAGAGTACATTTATCACGATGGACACTGAATAATGTGTAGAATTATTGAGTCACTATATTATACACCTAAAATGAACACAACATTGTATGTTTATACTGTAACTAAAAATTTTTAAAAATCCATGACAAGAGCTTAAGGTTGGAAGGAAAAAAAGAAGTTTAAAAAATCTGACATAAAAAATACATGATCTAAAATTATTAAAAATATATGGGAAACAAATTATTTCACTCTAGTAGATTTGGGAAATAACTATAATATGTATTTCATTTAATTTGAGAAGTAGATCCTTCAAACTTTTAATAGATTTTTTCCTCTAAGCACAAACATAATAAATGGCGAAAGCAGAAGTTCTGAGAAGCTTAGAATAACATAGAAAAAATTATAAATAAGAAAAAATAGCATTAATAAATATAAATATTTTCCCTAGTGTTCCTTACTTCATCCCTTTAAAACATTATTACATAGTATGCTCTTTGAAACCTAGTTTTTCCTAATTTTGAGTATCTTGCCTACCAATTGTAATTCTTCTAAGCATTGATTTTATGTAAATATTTTATTGGGCATTTCAATTTTTTTACATGTTTTGCTTATGTTAAGAACATTACAGTGAACAGTCTTGAACACACACAAATGTGTGCAATAGTTAAAGTGAAGAGCACAGACACCGAGGTCAACAGACTTGACTGAAATGTCTCTTTCAGATGTTAGCTGTGTAAACTTAGGCATGATTTTTATCAACTAAATCTTCATTTAGTTTTTTCATTCACTTCATTAAAAATACAACTGTTCACACTTGGGTTTTAGGTTCTTATTGCAATACCTTAGATATAAAGTCCTCTAACTTTCTTGGTATTTTGTCTTTCTACAATAGAAAGGGTTTTCATCATCAATATTATACCACTTTATGACAGGATGTACTAAAAGACTGGCTAAGCATGGCTATACTAAGTACCTTTTGTGTATTTTCTTGTTAACTCTAACAAACCCACAAAGCAGGTATGATGGTACATGTGTTTTATAAATAAGAACAGCCAATATTTTAGGTCACCAGATTGGAGCCAAGGAGTAGATTTTTATCTTTCACCTATAACTCATACCAGCCTCCAAAATAGATTATATTTATTTTTTATTTATTTAATAATTTAATAATAATTATTATTAATTATTACTTAAACAGCCATTTATACCCCACAGGTCTAATATTATTATTTAGACTCCACAGAGTTGACTGTGATCTAGAAGACTTTTCTTCACTGACTATCACTTACCCTGGTTCTCTCCATTAACTTGTGACTGCTCTTAGATTTTTCTTACATCCCTGGAACTACCAGTTTCCTCTTGCTTACTTCCCCCCAAGATCTCCATTATTTTCAATGATACCCTTAGGCATAATGAGCTCTGGTGTTGGCAGGTGTCAGCCTCTAGTCTTCTTGGCCTCCATTCTACTGGAATGGAAACCACTCCCTATGAGTGAGCTGAAGTAGGGAAATTGGGACCTGATTTCCTCCCCCATTTTACCTGGAGTACAGTTTCTGATCTATTATTATATTGGCTGTTCTCTCCAGTTTTTTTTCCTTTTACATTTCTACAGCGAATCCCATGGCATACCTTTAAACTTCCTTTTCCATAACCTTCAATCACTAGTGTTCCCAACAATATTGACCTAGTGACATTACCAATATAATCCTCCATTTGGATGAAAGAATATGAGATTACACACTGACTTATGTGAGGTCACACATTAATAAGACCATGAAGGTTTCCAGTGGTCAAGTGAGACCAAGGAGTAAGAAGTCAGAATAATTTTGCATGAATGCAGGTCTTTCTCCACACCACAACTCCACGCTGCTAAAAACAGCCGTTGTACTGAACAAAGTCCTAGCAAGATGCTGGACTATAGCTGACTCTCATTAGTTGTGGTATATTGTGACAAAGTGGCTAATCCAGAGACTTTACAAAGCTTCAAATATGTTTTAATTCTGCCTTTCTTTCCATTCAAACCCATATGCCTTCATAAAAGAATCTAGCAATCAGAGCATATTCAGAAGTAATTTGTGTGCACATGTGCTTTCTTCTTACTGAAAATAATATTTTGACTATTAAAAAATACTCTTCTAAATTATTATAAACCATAAAGTACACCATAAGAAACAGAGAACGAAGCAGATGGTGAAACTCAAGTTTTCATAAACTACAAAATACCTTTCATACAACCAAAAGAAATCTGGATGAATAATTCTTCACAAATAACTTCTATTTTCTCTATATTCCCTAAGCTTAATACAATATTTACCTTAGTGAATTTGTACCTAAGAGATTTATATAAAATGACAAATTGCCAAATATTTATAAAATAATTAACATCAGTTTTCCCAGATTAGCATGATTGCAAACACATGCTGAAACAATCTTGATTTTATTCCCAGAGAGGAAAAAATAATCATAAAAGCATATTTTAATTGCTCAAAAAAGACATTAAATTTTCATATTTATTAAAAATATAACTATCTTTTTCTTTCATGAATTTTGTACTTTAAAATGGAATAATGACATTTAGACACTACAGAGAGTCTATACTTTTTTTTAAAGCTAATTCCCCACAGGTACATTTGCAGAAATTCTGCACTGCATGTAGTAAATAATAAATGAGCTTTGAGGGTCTGAGATTATAATATCAAAGATAAAGGAATATACAGATTAAATAAAATATCAACAATGCAAAGAACCTCTAATATTGATAATAATAAATAATATATAGCATTTTAATTTAACATGTACACCAGTGGATTTTCTTGAAAACTCAAGTCAAACCTGTTATCATGTTTTCCTTAGTTGAATGGAATTTTGCAACACTAGACTAGTTTTCAGCATTTTAAAGTACAATATATGTACCATTTGGGCATAAAATTCTCCTCCTTGAAATTATTTCCATTTTATTTTAGTTACATTTTGTTTTCATGGTTCTTCTCTTAATCTGGTCAAAAACTTTTTAATTTTTTTTTTGCCTTCTTCAGTGACTGAACTTTTTGTCTAATAGTCAATATGAAAAATATCTTAAATATGAGTACTTCTTAAAGTTTAAAACACAATCTTCTTGGAGTGCCTGGGTGGCTCATTTGGTTGGGTGTCCGACAATGGCTCATGTCATGATCTCACCATTCATGGGTTTGAGCCCTGTGTCAGAATCAGAGCCTGTGTCTCCCTCTCTCTGCCCCTCCCCTGTTCATGCCCTGGTTCTCTCTCTCAAAAATAAATAAATGGTAAATATTTTTAAATAAAAAAAACCCCACAATCTTCTAATCCTTCCTTTCATTATCCGATCATCTTTTCTTGGCAATCCTCTCCTCTCCTCTCATAGGAGCTAAACACTGTTTGGATATAAGACCAACGTCTAGTCTCTTTTACAGTCCAATTTTATTCCTAACAAATATTTTTATCTCTTTGCTAAAATGTGCTGCTTGTTTTTTGATACATCTCCCAGTTACTGATAACAACATACTTCCAACACAGCAGAAATAAAACTGCAATAATAATTTTCAATTTCCCTATATCCCCAAACTTCATGGCATACCTTTAACAAAACTCATAAATATTGTCTCTGAAGCTTTTGAATATCTTGCTTTCCTTTTTGCTTTTATGGGCACTCATGTTTGCTTATTTAGATTATTAAAAATGTTATCCTTTGCCCTCATTTGTGTCAAAGTTTTTCTTTCATGTAGGCACTAATAGAGAGCTTGTAGGAGCACAGAGTTGAGTTATTGTCTAAGTAGAAAACAGTTTGATTACCCATTGTGAAACCACTTAACATCATATTCAGTACCCTTTAAATTTCAATACGGATGTATGGCCTGAGTTCTAAGTCTAAAAAATTTCACTCTATCATACTTGTTCTATCTCAGTGACATGGGCCCCTAATTCTCCATGAATTTCCCTACTTTTGCCCTTCCTGATAATTTCATTTTTCTGAAATGTCATGACTGTTCCACCACTGAAACTGTATGCATACTTAAGATTACAGAAAAAAATGTCCTCTCCTTTGTAAAGCACTATTTTACTACAGTTATAATTATGTTAGACCTTAGTCATGCTCTCAAAAAGCTTCTCTTTGGGACATATGGGTGGCTCAGTGGGTTAAGCAGCTGACTTGAGCTTAGGTCATGATCTCAAGGTTCTTGGGTTTGAGCCCTGCATCAGGCTCTTGCTGACAGCTCAGAGCCTAAAGCCTGTTTTGGATTCTGTGTCTCCCTCTTGCTCTCTGCCCCTCCCCTGCATCTGTGCTCTCTTACTCTGGCTCTCTTTCTCTCAAAAATAAACAAACATTTAAAAAACTTATCTTTAAGCACTCTTCATAAAGTCTAGATCTAGAGTCTGTACCTTAAATCAAATCACTATTACATTACAGATTTAACAAATCATCAATATATTTATCTTAGTTTATATCTTAGGATATGAACAGATTAGTTTTCCCTATAACTCAATAAAAAATAAGACTTTTTTCAACATAATAAATACTATGTGGATAGAAGTATTTACTCTGAATATTTACATTAAGAAATTTCTTAGATCTATTCTCAGTAACTGGGATCAAATTTACACATTTGTATGTTTATCATAAACTTGAGAGGGAAATCCAGAGAATTCTCCTATATGCCCTGTTCCCACATAGTTATAGCCTCCATTACCAACAATGTTTACCAACCTAGTATATTTTGTACCAAGATGAACCTGTATTAACACATCATAATCACTCAAACGCCATAGTTTATGTACGTGTTCATACTTGGTGATGTACATCCAATGAGTTTGGGCAACTGTATAATGACATATATCCATCGTTATAATGTGATACAGAGTACTTTCACTCCCCTAAAAATCCTTTGTGCTCTGCCTATTCATTTCTGCCCTATACCCTCACCGTATGACTGTCAACAACTGGTCTTTATTGTCCCATAGTTCTGCCTTTTCCACAATGGCATATAGTTGAATTATAGAGTATATAGTCTTCTACATCAGCTTCTTTAACTAATATACATTTAAGTTCTCTTCATGTCTTTTTATGGCTTAATAGTTCCTTTTTTAAAGCACTGAATAATATTTCTTAATGTAGACATATAACAGTTTATGTAACCATTCAGCTACTGAAGGACACTTTAGTTGTATCAATGTTTGGATAACTATGAATAAAATTGCTATAAACATCTGTGTGAATGTTGTTATATGGGCATAAGTTTTCAATCCTTTAGATAAATATCAAGGGGCGTGATTATTGGGTCATATAATAATAGTAGGCTTAGCACTGATTTACTTTTTTTGATATATACATTCAATGCTATAAGTTTTTCTCTAAGTACTGTTTTCACTGCACCCCACAAATTTTGATAAGTTGTGTTTTAATTTTAATTTTGTTCAGAATATTTTTCAGTTTCTTTTGAGATTTCTTTGTTGATACACATGTTATTTAGAAGTGCACTGTTTAAAGTTCATGCATTTTGGAATTTTCCAGTTATCTTTCTGATATCGATTTTTAAATTAATTATATTAAGGCTTGACAGCAGACATTATACTTATATTCTTTTAGAATTTTAAGGGTTGTTTTGTGGCCCAGAATGTGATCTTTATCAGTCAGTGTTCCATGTGGGCTTTAGAAAAGTCTGAATTCTGCTGGTGATGGATGAAATCATCTATAGATGTAAATTATATGCAACTGAATGATGGTATTGTTGATTTTGACTATGTTCTTACTAATTTTCTGTCTTCTGAATCTGTCATTTCTGAGAGAAGTGCTGAGTCTAACAGTGATAATGAAAATACTCATTTCTCCTTACAATTCTATTATTTTCTCCCATGTAGTCTGATGTTCTGTTAAGTGTACACACATTAACAACATTTTTATTTATTGGAGAACTAACCCCTTTATCATTATGCAGTGCCTTTCTTTATTCATGAAAACTTTCTTTGGTTTAAGTTTGCTCTCTCTGAAACTAATGGAGCTTCTCCTGCTTTCTTCTGATTACTGTTAGCATGGCATATTTTTTTTCTCAACTCATTTACTTTTAATACATAAATTTCTTTAAATTGGACTTCTTAATGGACAGTGTAGAGTTGTGACCTAGCCCGCCACTCATCTGGGGTTGGTCTCTTCTCCTGTGTGTCAGTCCCAGTAAGCCCTCACTCTCTATAATTGCCTGTCTCTCCAGTAGTAGGGGCACCAGTTTATCCAGTCTCCTACCATCTTTTATAGACCCAGAAAAAGTTGATTTTTCAACGTAGTCAGCTTTTTACTCATTGGTAGAAAGGAATGGTGACCTCCAAGACTGTTAAATGCAGAAATGGAAAACACTATATCTTTATTTTAATCAAGACTGTCAATTCCAATAATTTTGCTTTTTTGTCAGAGTGTTTATCCTGATTTTAATGCAGAGAATATGGTCTCAAAAATATAAATATTACTGAGAAATACAGTTAATCCTAAGTAATTGCTTTTTTACTGCTAGATTATGTTTTACCACAGATACTTAATCTCATGTTGTACATAACTGGGCAATTATGACAGCAGCAGTTTTAATCCAAATATGATTTTAAGAAAAATGTCAAAATGTTATTTACTTAGTCAATAGATAGTTGTTGACTACTAGAAATATCCTCTATTTGGATTCAGTAATTAATCAACTAATACATAAATTAACCAATTTATTATCTAATTCAATTTAATTGAATTTTCACTATGAATTGGGTACTCCAATAGTAACTGTCGAGAACAAAAAGATTAAGATATTGGTTCTAATGTTTAATGAATATTGTGTTTTTGTATGGGCTATTGTTATATATAGTAAATAAATAAATACAAAGAGAGACCTGGGCTTCTGTGCAAAGTTGAACAGTTCAGTGCTCTAGGAAATTTCTGCATGAAGAGAAAAATGTATTCTAGGAAGGGAGAAGGGCATAGTAGGAAGGCTAAGAGATCAGTGAGGTGAGCAAGAGTCTGGTGCTTTAGAGGAACTGAAGGTAATGCCATGTGGATAGAACAAGGCCGATGGAGGCAGTATGGTGAACAACAGCTAGAAAAACAGATGAAGGAGCACACATGCCAGACTTTGGAAGAACTCAAGAAACAAGGTATGTATTTTTAGACGTATTCATATCAAAGAGGAGACAGACTGTAAACAGCATAGTCACGTGTTGAGGTCTGTATTAAAGAACACAGCCTGAGGTGTGTGTGGTAGAACAGAGAAGGAGAGTTTGGTCACAGTGAGTTGGAAGGCTACCCTGGGTAAGCTGAGTGAAAGCTGAGGGGAGCTTCCAAGTAGAAAGGTGGCAATAGAGATTGAGTGTTATGGCAAGAGTTAAGAGACAGAAATAGTTATGACAAGTTTACAAATATATACTTAATATATATTATACATATATGTATTATCTATAATTATATATTACGGGGGAAGAGGAAAGAATAGTCAGAGATGATGACTCGGGATTTAAGCTTGAGTAACTGGACAAAGTGAAATAATGTTTGATACTTATTGACCACATCGTGTGTGCCATGTGGTGTTCTAGGTGACTTACATGTACTAATAGTCACAACAAACATTTGGCAGAGTATTATTATCCTTATTTGACAAAGAAGGAGTGTGAGGCATAGAGATTGTCCAAGATTACATAGTATAAACAGTTGAGCTCAACACATGGCTCCCTCAGAGCCCAACCATTAATTTTTTGCTCTTTTGCCTAGATTGCTGTGATACTTACTTAATAAGAGATGTTTGGGAAGTATTCAATTTGGATTTCAGAAAGAAAGAGGAGTGCTGTTTTGGACTTGTGGATCTTGAAGAGTCTCTGATATAGGTGAATGGAGATTTCCAGTGTATACTTTGGTTATATAATCCTACAGTTCAGGAAAGAACTGTGGCTGGGATATTTAGATAACAGAATTTTCAGTAAGCAAGTGGAGGCTGAAGTCATGGAAGTAAATGAAATTGTCAAAGTGAGAGGAGAGGATGGAAGTCATGTGTCGTGCTCCTACTTATGGGTTCCCAAGGGGATATAAAGATGAAAAGCATAATCCCTTCACAGTCTTCCATCTCATTGGAGAAATATATGACTAAACAGACAATCATAATATGGAGTGATAAGTGCTAACTCAGAAGGCTAAAGCACTGAGAATCATTTACCTCCTGTAAGGGAAGGCCATAGTCCATGAAACTGCTTCTTGGAGGGTAAAATCCCTGAGCTCAGTCTGGCAGGATGGTTTGGAGTAAATCAAGTGAAGAGTATCAGACTGACAATAACCCAGGCAGAGATGCCACTTGGGTAGTGTAACTTTTGTAGCATGGTTGTATTATGGATGTGTTGAAGGAAAGTGCTGGGGGGTAAGTGGTGGGCAAAGTGCCAACAACAGAAAACCTTAAAATCAACTTTTAACCTCTGTTCTCACATTATCCAGCTTGTGCCTGACAACACAGAATTTCCTATGTGAATGTGAATATCAGAACATTCCAAATAAGCTCTACATATTCCATTCCGGTATTCAGATGAACTAAGGAATAAGTCACTATCTCATTAAGTAACCAAACAATATGAGCCTATTTTTCTTCCACATCTTAAAGAATATTTTAATTTGCTATTCTAAATTTTACCACTTAAAAATGTTGCTATGGCAGAAGGAGGTAAAAAAGCAATGTGTCAGGAAACAAGATGCCAGTTTCTTTTTCACTGAATAAATGCTAACGTACTCTTGCCCTCCCAAAGTTTAAATTCCGTTGTCATAACATGCTCTACCTGGTGTCACCCGTGCCTAGTAATTGGAAATCCCTGAAAGCAGAAAGTAATTTGCTCACATGCATAATTGTGTGAAGGAGGGTGACCACAGCTTTGCTGGCTACCTAACACTTTTCAAGTTAAATTCTAGATAGTGTCACAATAGCAATCTTCATATGTAATTTCTTTAAAAAGTTGATTTCTCAAAAAAAGTACTGTGACATATTCTTAAGTTTTATTGCACCAAATTTACCAAAATTGTTCAAGTTTACTTCTCAAATACCAGAAAAGATAAGTACATGTATGTATTATTACTTTTCAAAACACTAATATTCTAAAATCATGGTTAAATAACATGCCCCAATCCAATTGGCAACAGCATTTGAACAAGTCTATTTTCACAGGAAAAAAAAAACAATCTGGAAAAAGCATAAGAAAAAAAGAAACATCTGTGTATTCTATCATTTTGCAAAATTGTGAATGTCATTAGCAAGCATAATTTATGAGATTCTTTTTATTTATGCTAATGTATTACTCAAAGTGTTTTCTAACTTCTTATTTGGAATTTAATAGAGGATTTCAATATGATTGACAAGGACTTTATTCTCCCTGTCACAACTTGTTGTTTTTTTCATGCATGTGTGTGTTTTTGTAGTATTCCCACAGAGTTGTTAACGAGCCATCAATTATTTGTGCAAATTGGAAGCAGAAACAAAAAATCTCTCTATTCAAGGAATTAATACATACCTTTAAAACAGAATCTGAGAACATCTGGATTTGAACACAGGTATATTAACCCTTGTGCAGAGAAACATGTGACTTTAAAAATATTATTTTGCGCTTTAATAAAATTATATAATTTTGGGGTCAGAGATTCCTTCCCAGTGCATGATTAGGCTGTATTTGATGGGGATGGAGAGAGCTGTGTATTATACATATGCCACCTGAGGCAAAAGGTTGAAGCATTATGCGTTTTACTTACAATTCAATATATTTTTTTGGAAAGTGATATCAAGTTTAACAAAAAATAAGATATTTGACATGTAAACGGTGATGAAGAGTTTGTTGTGGTGGTGGTTGTAGTAGTTGTTATTGTTGTCTGGAGAGAGAGAGCACACCTGCAAGTGGGGGAGAGGGGCAGAGGAAGAGAGAGAGAGAGCATTTTAAGCAGGCTCCTGTCTCAGCACAGAGCCCGATGCAGGGCTTGATCCCACAACCCTGGAATCATGACCTGAGCTGAAATCAAAGAGTCACACACTCAACTGCCTGCCATCCAGACGCCCCAGCATTGAAGAGTTTTAAAATAATATGTCTCTCTTAGTCAATAGTGACTAATCGCAGAACATAAATATCACTCAAGAGGGGGTTCTCTTTCTTTCTAGACTTTTCCCTTTTGAAATTCACCCATTTTTCCCACATATGCTCCTATTCTATATTTTGTGAAGATATTAATAGGAATATGTTACATAGTTTCCCAATGTTAGTGCTTCTTTTTAAATCTTGCTTCTCTCTCCATCTGCTTGCCAAAATTCGTTCACCAATCAGAAGGAAGAAAGAAAAGGTACATAATAGCTGATACTTCTTTAGTACTTTATGTTAATCTTTTAGAACTCTTTATTAATTATTACAAACTCTTGTCATTGCCTATTATCACCGTGGTTTTAAAATGAGGAAACCAAAACTACCAAGGGACAGAATCAGGATTTTAAAATGGACAATCTGTTTTGAGACCATAGTTTCTTATTTATATTCTATATCCCCTTCCTTTAGACAGAAATCTTTTTTTAAACATTTATTTATTATTGAGAAACAAAGAGAGACAGAGCGTGAGCAGGGAAGGGACAGAGGGAAGGGGAGACACAGAATCTGAAGCAGGCTCCAGGCTCTGAGCTGTCAGCACAGGGCCCAACACTGGCCTCGAACCCACAAACCGTGAGATCATGACCTGAGCTGAAGTCAGTCGCTTAACCAACTGAGCCTCCCAGGTACCCCAGGAATCTTTTGTTTTTAAGCTTATTTATTTATTTTGAGAGAGCAAGCACATGCGCCAGTGGGGGAGGGGCAGAGAAAGAATCCCAAGTAGGCTCTGTGCCAACCAGCTGGACTTGGGGCTCAATCTCATGAATTTTGAGATCATCACCTAAACAGAAATCAAGAGTCAGACTCCCAAACAACTGAATCACCCAGACATCCTGAGACAGGAATCTTAATGAGAAATAATTGGTGGGAAAGGAATGGGTTTAAAGAGGAAGGATATTTTTGTGACCTTTTGAGTAAAGATGGTCCAAAGCCATGTTCGATGTTTAAAGGTACAGGATAAAAAATGCTGCAGAGAGTTTAAAAAGTATTGTGATATTTTGTGACTTCTCATAACATTCTAGACATGCAAATAAAGAAGCTGTTGTTATTTTGGAGACTTCTGGGGAAGAAGGCAGAGAAGGAAGACCCTAAGCTTAATTCATTTCAGGAATACACCTAGATAACACCCACATCAGTTTAACAAACCCAGAAAAACTGGGATAACTGACTTTTCACAGTTATTCATTGAGAGAAGTCCTCATCAAAAAAGGTAAGGAAGGTAGAGGCAAAGTGGGGAATCAAACTAACCTTTAAGATTAACTACAAACAGGATAGACACCTCAAGCATGAAGGGAGAGGAACAGACCCCAGAACAGAACCCTCGCATGGGGGACATGCTTTGGAAGATGAGTACCCATAATATTTGTCTTTGAAAGACGTTGAGGTTTAAACTTCCTGAGTTTTGGGGTGCCTGAGTGGCTTGGTTGAGCATCCAACTGAAACTCAGGTCATGATCTCAGTTTGTGAGTTTGACCCCCATATCAGGCTCTGAACTGATACCTGGAGCCTGTTTCTGATTCTGTGTTTGCTTCTCTCTGCCCCTCCCCTGCTCATGACCTGTCTCTGTCTCAAAAATACAAACATTTAAAAAATAAAAATATTAAGCTTTACGAGTTTTTAAAATCATTGGAGCTTAAAAACAGGAACTTTGATTTCTTTTAATTTTAAATTATTTTAAAATATAATTTACTGTCAAGGTAGCTAACAAACAGTGTGTACAGTGTGCTCTTGACTTCAGGAGTACAGTCCCATGAGTCATCACTTACATACAATACCCAGTGCTCATCCCAACAAGTGCCATCCTCAATACCCTCAACTGTCTATCTGTTCTCTGAATTTAAGGGTCTCTTACGTTTTGCCTCCCTCTCTGTTTGAAACTGTTTTTCCTCTTCCTTTCCCCCAGGGTCTTAAGTTTCTCAAATTCCACATGTGATTAAAAACACATAGCTTTCTTTCTCTGACTTATTTCACTTAGCATAATAACCTCCAATTTCATCCATGTTGCTGCAAATGACAAGATTTCATTCTTTCTCATTGCTGAATAGTATTTAATTGTGTGTGTGTGTGTGTGTGTGTGTGTGTGTGTGTACATATATATATATATACAACTTCTTTATCCATTCTTCAGTTGATGGATATTTGGGATCTTTCCATAATTTGGCTGTTGTTGATAGCACTACTATAAACATTGGGGTACATGTGCCCCTATGCATCAACACTCCTGTATCCTTTGGATAAATTCCTACTAGTGCTATTGTTGGACTGTAGGGTAATTCTATTTTTAATTTTTTGAGGAACCTCCACACTGTTTTCCAGAGTGGCTGCCCCAGATTGCATTCCCACCAACAGTGCAAGAGAGTCCTCATTTCTTTACAACCTTGCAAATATGTTATTTCCTGAGTTGTTAATTTTAGCCACTCTGGAAGATGTGAGATGGTATCTCAATGTGCTTTTGATTTGTATTTCTCTGATGATAGGCGGTGATAATCAGGCATCTGTTGGCCTTCAAGATGTAATTTTTGGAAAAATGTCTATTCATGTCTTCTGCCCATTTCTTCACTAGATTATTTGTATTTTGGGTGTTGAGTTTGGTAAGTTCTTTATAGATTATGGATACTAACCCTTTATCCAATATGTTGTTTGAAATATCTTCTCCCATTCTGTCTGTTGTATTTTAGTTTTGTTGATTGTTTCCCTTCCTGTGAAGAAGCTTTTAATCTTGATGAGGTCCCAATAATTCCTTTTTGCATTCATTTCCTTTGCCTTTGGAAACGTGTCAAAATAAAAGTTTCTGTGGCTGAGGTCAAAGAGGTTGTTGCCTGCTTTCTTTTCTAGGGTTTTGATGGTTTCCTGTCTCACATTTAGGTCTTTCATTCATTTTGAGTTAATTTTTGTGTATAGTGTAAGAAAGTGGTCTAGTTTCATTCTTCTGCATGTGACTGTCCAGTTCTCCCAGTACTATATGCTAAAGAGAATATTTTTTTTTCCTACTGGATACTCTTTCCTGCTTTGTCAAAGATTAGTTGACCATACATTTGTGGGTCCAATTCTGGGTCCTCTACTCTATTTCCTTGGTCTATAAGTCTAAAAATGGGAATTTAAAAAAATAAGTAAGCATGGCTTTAGAAGAGCCAGAGGATGATAGGAAACAGTCCTCACCCTTAAAGAGGCAGCATTACAAATAACCCTGCCCAGATACTGCAGAGCTGTGGTAGTATGAATAGCTCCCAGGGTATACTAATCTCAGCACATGTATTGGAAGGGCAGGAGTCTTTGGAGACTTCTCCAAAAAAAAGTCTAGCAGTCACCATTTCTCTCTGCCACAGCCCATCACAGATACCTAGATACCTGTAGGAAAGAGCAAAATAATTTTCCAACTAGCGTGCTAACACCATATGTTCCATACCTACATTCTTCCACTGATTGCCCCATCCAATCCACCCCACTCCGTAGGAGTTCATCCAAAGCTGTCTTCGACATCTCTCATTCTGCAAGCAGTTTTGACAATGGCCAGCACTACTACAAAATGTCTTGTGCTCTGGGAAGAGGGGAAGAGAACCATACACATAAGTTGGAATGTAGCCTCAAAGAAAACCTAGGCAGTGATCACTTTGACATCAGCCGTAGAAAACTTAATAAGCCAATATATGAAAAACCCATAGCTAACCTCACATTCAGTGGTGAAAAACTAAGAACTTTTCCCATAAGATCAGGAACAAAAAAAGGATGTATACACTCTCACCACTTTTACTCAATAGAGTACTACAAGTATTAGCTACAATAATTAGACAGGAGAAAGAAAAGGAAGGCATTAAAACTAGTAAAGAAGAGGTAACATTTCTACTATTTGCAGATAACATGATACTATATATAAAAAACCTAAGGCTTCCACCAAAAATCTATTAGAACTAATAAATGAATTTGGTGAAGTCACAGGATACAAAATCAATATACAGAAATTGGGGTCATTTCAATACACTAATAATAAAGTAGCAGAAAAATATTAAAAAGACAATTCTATTAGCAATTGCACCAAACACAATAAAATACCTAGGAATAAACCTAATCAAGAAGTTGAAACACGTGTACTCTGAAAACTATAACATTGATTAAAGAAACTGAAGATGACACAAAGAAACGAAAGACATTCCATGTTCAGAGACAGGGGGAACCAATATTGTTAAAATGCTACCCCAAGTAATTTACACACTTAATGCAATCCCTATGAGGATACCAACAGCATTTTTCACAACACTAGAATAAGTAATCTTAAAATTTATATGGAATATCAAAACCTCAAGTAGCCAAAGCAATCTTGAAAGAGAACAAAACCAGAGGGTATCACAATCCCAGATTTTAAAATATACTACAAAGATGCAGTAATCCAAACAGTATGACACTGGCACAAAAGGAGACACACATAGATCAAGAGAACAAAATAGAGAACCCAGAAATGAATCCATGATTATATGGTCAGTTAACCTATGAGAAGGAAGACAAAAATATACAATGGGAGGAGACGATATCTTCAGCAAATGGTGCTGGGAAACCCAGTCCTGGTTTGGCTCAAGGGTCAACCCCTAGTTGAGCTATGAACAGGAGTTAAGTAGCAGACGGCAATCCTAGGTACAGGCTACCCACCCTGGGACCCTGCGGCGGCAAAGTGTTTTGTTTTTGTTTTTGTTTTTGTTTTTAGATAGTTAAGTTTTCAAAGGAAGCTTTTAAATTATAAATCAGACATATTAATTATAACTTTAATATAACAAATGTTATTAAAAGCAGCAATGCAAAACCATAAATCTTTTCAAAGGTGCACAGGGTTATTATAAGGTCAGTTGGCAGTAATGCAGCTATGATCTGGTATGAATGAAATGCTGGGGTGTGGAGTCAGGGTGGCCTTCCCAGGCCCTGGAGGAAGGCACCCCCTCTCCCCTCTTCTGGTCCAGAGCCTCTCTGGAACGGGAGCAGAGAAGGCACAGGTGCACGATGGCAGCCTGGCTCATCCCAGTGCTTTCTCAGAAGCCTAGAAAGCTGACTCCAGGCAGGAGCCACAGACTGGATCCCAGGTCCCACACCCCTGCCGGGCTGGACAGTTACATGAAAGAATGAAACTTCCACTATACACAAAAATAAACTCAAAATGGATTCAAGACCCAAATGTGAGACCTGAAACCACAAAATTCCTTGAGGAAAACATGGGCAGTAATCATTCTGACATCAGCTGTAGAAAACTCTTCTAGATCTGTCTACGGAGACAAAGGAAAGGAAAGCAAAGTTTAACTATAGGGACTACACCAAAATAAAAATCTTTTGCACAGCAAATGAAACTATCAATAAAACAAAAAGAGAACTCACCAACTGGATAAGACATCTGCAAATAATATATCCAATAAGGAGTTAATCGCTAAAATATTTACAGAATGTATACAACTCAACACCAAAAAAGTACATAATATAATAAAAAATGGGCAGAGGACCTGAATAGGCATTTTGCCAAAGAAGATATACAGATGGCCAATAAACACATGCTCAAATCACTAATCATCAGGGAAATCCAAGTCAAAATACAATGAGATGTCTCTTAATACCTATTAGACAGTCTAAAAATTAAAAATGCAGGAAAACAACACATATTGCTAGGGATACAGGAAGAAGGAACATTCATGTAGTGCTGTAGGAATTCAAGCTGGTACAGGCACTGCAGAAAACAGTACGGAAGTTCCCCAAAACATTAAAGATAGAATTACTCTACAATCCAGTAATTCACCATTGTATATTTACCTCAAGAATATGAAAACATTAATTGGAAAAAATATACCTACCCCTATGTTCATTGCAGCATTATTTACAATAGCCAGACATGGAAGCAACCCAAGTGTACATCGATAGGTGAATGAATAAAGAAGATGTAGTACACATATACAATGGAATATCACTCTGCCATAAAGAGTGATATATTGCCATTTACAACAACATGGATGGATCTAAAACATATGTTAAATGAAATGTCAGCCTGAGAAAGATAATACCATATGATTTTACACATACATAAAATTTAAGAAACAAAGGAACAAAGACAAAAAAAAAAAAAAAGACAAACCAACAAACCAATAAACAGACTCTTAACATTACAGAAAATGAACTAGTGGTTGCCAGTGAGGATGCAGTGAGGGGAGAGGGGAATGAGTGAAATAAGGGAAGGGGGTTAAGATTACACCTATCAACATGAGCACTGAGTAATGTACACAATTATTGAGTCACTCTATTGTATATGAGAAACTAATATTGCTGGGAGCCATTTCTGAAGTAAGGCAGGTTTGCAAGGCCTCCCACCTTCAGATGGTGACCAGTGTCTTCACCCACCCAACCCCCACTCAATTTCTCCTTCAGCACTGACCCCCAAGGTGCCTGACTGATATCAGGAGTGACTTGCCTTCTTATTCTAAAAATATGTGACTTGTAACTTACAAAAAAAACCTGTTATAGGAGTTTCTTCTTTTATGATTATAGGAGCAAATATTACATTTCCTGAGAAAACCTGTTTCTCTTGTCCTCTAAAAACAGGTTATTGATGGCTGCTCACAAAGAACTAACTCTTGCTTTTGTTATGCTAAAAACATTGCCTTGTATTTGAATGCTAAAGATCCCTTCCTTCCCCAAGTGATAAGCATCTAGTCACCTACTTCAATCATTATTGATAAAGCTTATGTGTGAGTCTTCTACCAATCTATGTTCTGGAAATTTTTACATACCAAAGAATTTGTCATTAGAAATCATTATCTAAGGCAATTGCCACTCCTGTTTTACACTCCCCATACATTTTTTCAATAAAGCTGACTCTCTGGATAGTGCAGAGATGCCTGCCTGGTAGGCAAAAAGAAGCCAAGGCTCTCTCACTCCCTTTTGCTGACACCTTCCATCCTTCAGGGAGCCCTGGACCTGCTGGAGCTGGACTCTGGCATAATATAACACTGTATGCTAATTATACTTCAAACATATACATGTATGCACACATGCATACATACATACATATAGTAAGTAAGCAAACAAGCAAGGAAGCAAATTTTTTAAAAAGGGAGAAGCTCTAGTTGTTTTGATATGGCTTTGGTTCTAAGGTCTTGGTTCAGATCATGAAAATGCTCTGAGTGAACCCTTAGAGTTATGGCTTAATCATGGACAATGCTACATCTCCGTCACCAGAGACCCCACAATCCTTCCTGAATTCATGTTTTCTCTCAAAAGGGGCATTTTTTCACCCCTCAAAAAACCCTGTTTCCCTATAAGAAAGAAAAGATATTTTATTTTTCTAGAGCACTTTTTGTCTTTTATTGCCCCTTTTGTTCACAATAAAATATTTAAATCACGAGTGAGCTCCAAGTAAAACTGCTGCTTGCTGCCATAGATCAAGGCCTAGAGGGAGCTGCAGTAACTACGCAGCTTGCAGACAGGGAGAGCCTCAGCGGGCAGGCCCCAAATACAGCCCAAAGACTCACACAGTTGAAGACAGCAGTCTCCACAAAGCCATCAGAGGAGCAAATGAGAAATTGTTCCAGCATTGGAAGCAATGATCAGCATTCTAAGAGTCACCATCTGGATCAACTTTTATTATCTACACATCAAGCAGTGTGCTGGTAAATGTCTAATAACCATTTCTTATATATCTTTATAAATAAATATATCTTTATGAGAGAAAATAAAATACATATTAATTTGAAAGATTATTGATTTAATAAAACACACTTTTGGTGTTGTTGAATTCCCAATTTAATTGCCACAGATACAATAAAATTTGACATTTAATCTACTTCATTAATGATTTTCTATCACTTTTATAGGCCTAGAAGATAAATAAAATAATAAGGAAAGTTTTAATTTATAAAATTTGACAATTACTGTGAGATAAATACTATAACCAAGGTCAATTTTAAATCTATTAATGTAATATTACTGAATGCAGAGTTGGGAAGACATATGCAGAATCAAACAACTCTATAATTTTTAAATGTTACAGATATAATAAACACCTCAAGGATAGGAGTAATTGTAAATACAGTGAAATCAGCCAAATAATTAGAAATTGAGAATGATGGGTTGTATTTATTAGCCTTTACTATAATTATTTAAAGTACAAGTTCACATAATTTAGCTTTTAGTAATGAGTGTTTACTCACGGACTTGAAAAATCCCTGAAAATTTAACTCTATCAGGTCTTGTGATCCATCATGAGCCTGATCCATTGCTATCACACTGAGCAAGCAGATTGTTAAAAAAAAAATCTGTCTAGTGGGCCTGACTGTCCATCAAGTGTATAAAATAATGCCAATATACTCCTTGTTAGTTTCTTCAAAATGAAATGGAGTAACAATAAGTTTTCTAGAAAGTTTTCAACTCTCATAAGCTTTGAAACTTGTCCATCTCAGGACACCTGGGTGGCTCAGTCATTTAAGTGTCCAACTTGGGCTGAGGTCATGATCTCAGTCTGTGAGTTCAAGCCCAGGGCTCTGTGCTGACAGCTCTGAGCCTTGAGCCTACCTCGGATTCTGTGTCTCCTTCTCTCTCTGGCTCTCCCCTGCTTGTAATCTGTCTGTCTCTCAAAAATAAATGTAAAATAAATTTAAAAATAATGAAATTTGTCTATCTCAATCTTGCAAAATCTTAAAAAAACTTAAACTTAAAAAATGGTGCATGGCTTGAAAAAAAGCTATACTCTAAAAGTTCTTGAATTAAATATGGTAAATCCTTTTACCCGAGGACAAGAAAATATTTCTTTGAACATAAAACACTGAACAACACAAACTGATAATTCAATAACTGTTCAACTTCATCACATTTTAAAATGTATGTTTTTCAAGGACACCGTAAAAAAATAAAAAAGGACATGTCATTGACTGGGATTAACTATTTGCAAAAATATATCTAGTAAAATTGAATATTATAGATACATACACATGTACATAAATTTTACTTCTATGACTACTCATCAGTCAATGGACACTTGGGCTGTTTCCATAGTTTGGCTATTACAGATAATGTTTCTGTAAACAGTATTAGTATTTTTGTATTCTTTGGGTAAATACCTAGTTGTGCAAATGCTGGATTATGGAGTAGTTCTGTTTTTAACTTCTTGAAGAATCTTCAGAAGTTTGCCATAGTGGTTGCCCCAATTTGCATTCCCACCAGCAGTACAAGAGGATTTCCCCTTCTCCACATCCTCACCAACAGCTATTTTTTCTTGTGTTGATTTTACCCATTCTGAGAGAGAGGTGTGAGGTGATATCATTATAGTTTTGATTTGTATTTCCCTGATGATCAGTGATCTTGATCATGTGTCTGTTAGCCATCTGCATGTCTTCTTGGGAAAATGTCTATTTATATCTTCTGTTCACTTTTCATTAAATTATTTTGGGGAGGTGGTGGGTTTTATAAGTTCTTTATACTTTTTTGGATACCAACTCTATCATATATATCATTTGCAAATATCTTTTCCCATTCTGTAGGTTGCCTTTTAGTTGTTGATTGTTTCCTTTGCTGTGAGAAGCTTTTTATTTTGAAGACATCTCAATAGTTTATTTTTGCTTTGATTATCTTTCCTCAGAATACCTATCTAGAAAGAAGTTGATGAGACTGATGTCAAAGAGATTACTGCCTGTGTTCTGCTCTAGAATTTTTATGGTTTCAGGTCTCACATTTAGGTATTTAATCCATTTTGAATTTATTTTTGTATACGGTGAAACAAAGTGATACCATTTCATTCTTTTGCATGTTGCTGTCCAGTCTTCCCCAAACCATTTGTTGAAGAGACAGCCTTTTCCCCATTGGATATTCTTTCCTTCTTTGTCAAAGATCATTGATCATGCAGTTGTGGGTTTATTTTTGGGTTTTCTATTTTTTTCCATTTCTATGTGTCTATTTTTGTGCCAGTATTATAGCATTTTAATCACTACAGCTTTGTAATATAACTGTAAGACCAGAATTGTGATGCCTCCAACTTTGCTTTTCTTTTTCAAGGTTTCTTTGGCAATTCAGGGTATTTTGGGGATTTATACCAATTTCAGGATTGTTTGTTAAAGCTCTGTGGAAAATGCTGGTGGTATTTTGATAGATATTACATTAACTGTGTAGATTTACACACATTTACAAAATGTGTGCTCTTCCAATCCATGAGCATGGAGTGCCTTCCTATTAGTTTATTTCATCCATAGCTTTTTTTATTAGTGTTTTATAGTTTTCAGAGTATAGTTCTTTCATCTCTTTGGTAAGGTTTAGGTCTAGGTATTTTGTTGTTTTGGTGTAATTGAAAATGGAATGATCCTTAATTTTTTTGCCATTTCACTATTGGTATACAGAAATATAACAGATTTTTAATGTTTTTTATTTATTTTTGAGAGACAGAGACAGCATGAGCAGGGGAAGGTCAGAAAGAGAGAAAGGGAGACACAGAATCCAAAGACAGGCTTCAGGCTCTAAGCTGTCAGCACAGAGCTCAACGCAGGGCTTGAACCCATGAAGCGTGAGATCATGACTTGAGCCAAAGTTGGACGCCCAACTGACTGAGCCACCCAGGTACCCCAATATAGCAGATTTCTTTACATTGATTTTGTATCCTGTGACTTTATTTTTGTGTATCAGATCTAATAGTTTTTGGTGGACTCTTTCAGATTTGCTATATAAAGTATCCCGTCATCTGCAAATAGTGAAAGTTTCACTTCTTCCTTGCTGATTTGGATGCCATTTATTTATTTATTTATTTATTTATTTATTTATTTATTTATTTTGTCTGATTGCTTTGGCTAGA